>NC_082719.1:71599504-71939789 GCF_030144855.1 Hypanus sabinus | reverse complement strand
TGTATCCATATTAAGTCACTACCAAGTGGGTATCATTACAGAAAAGCATGAATGCTTGATAGATTCAATGTTTACATTTTATGGAGATGTAATTTCCATTTTTGGGGAAAAAAGAGCAAAGCTAATTGCTTTTCTTTCTCTTTTATTTTAAAAATGCTTTCAAATGTCACTTTAAATTGTGCTGTTTCAGTCATAAATTGTAGATTATGATTAAAAATGGTTAATTTCCCTTGTTAACTTTTAGGAATTTAATAATTGATCACTTCTTTATGATTTTGGAATCATCCATGTCAATGAGGCAGAGAGGCCACAAGGTTGGATTTTTTTCAAAATATTCTTGAATTTAACATAATGTGATGACAGTTGCTTATGGTATTTTGTGAAAATTTTGGTACTGAGAAAGACAACAAACTGTGTTGTACAACAATACAGTATTTTTATCACTGGAGTTGACTGAGTTCAGGGACCTCTCAACAAAATTCAAATAAATACAACTTCCATTTTAGGACGTTCTATCTTCTTCCTACCCAAACATAACAACCAAACAATTAAATGTGATCTTTACTCTGTCATTGAGATATTGAGGGCACCTTTCTATATTTTTAAGCATACTGTACATTTAGCTGACAGGAAACCTTCCTCATTACAATAGAATTTCAAAGGATTGCAGGCAATCCTTCTGTAGGTTTTGAAAGTGCACTGTGAGTTGACCAAGATTCCCTGATGCTAGTCATCTTCAAACATTGCCCCCAGTGATTTTTTCCAGAAACATGGGGATGATGATTAGAACTAATACTTCAATAAATAATAACCCAATAATAGTACCTCATAGGGTATATTGCAACATTGAATGTTATCTTTAGACTGAAAACTGTATTGCCATCTAAAACACTTTCAAAATTAATATTTGCATTCTTATTGAAATTTGTTTAAATTTCACTTGAAATCACCTCAATTTCACAGCACTCTACAAATGCTAGATTTCATTATTCCTACTTTGTCAGAGCAATTCTCCATTAAAATCATGACAGTTACATGGATTTATTAAAACCAACATTTTGCTACATGCAGATTTCTACTATGTAAATAAGACTTAAAAATATCTTTAGAATAGTATTAAAATTTTATTTAACAAATCTATGGGAAATGGTTAATATTACACGAATTCTCTTGGAATTTTCTTGTCAGGCATGTTTTAAATACTGTGATTAGTACGTTTTCTATGCATCAACTTTTCTACCACCAACATTTATATTTAAATTTGTTTCTTGAAGTGTTTAAAAACAACACTGCCAAAAAAAAACTTTGGAAACAAATGTGCTGAGCACTCTGGTGATCAATGTACAAGCTAGTCATGGTGCACTTCTGGGACTTTACATATTGCACTGACGGGTGTCTGCTTCTAATATTTATAAAGTGTTTTTCTCCCCAAACTCTATACTTTTTTAAAATTGGATTGAAAAGTGAAAGGGGTGTCTTGCCTTTGTTTTATATGAAATGTCTATCTCTGTAAATTTATAGCCTTTATTAAAAAAATTAACAAGAATACAACTTGAGTATTTTCACTTATTCCCAATAATTATTCCATTGCATATTTGCCTGTTGTCTGCAGTTTCTTCTCCGAATTCTGAACTAGGAGAAAAAAAAGAATCTTGCAATTCGATGGTCTTCTGCCATTTCTCCAACCATTCTCTATTTCTAATGTAATTTTGAATACTGCAATTTTAACAACAGAATTACGATCTATATTTCTCCTTATCTCTTAAAATAAAGTCTTACAATCCAATCCTATCCTTCTCTTTCCTCCTCTCTGCATTTTGTAGTGTTAAGTGAAAAGCAAAGAGAAGCTAGAGAGCTATGTAAATCAATGCCAAAACTCTACCCCCAACGATCATAATGCAATGTAGCTGTCCTTTGGTTTGCTGTAGAGCCTCAGATGCAGTTAGTACAGGAGACTGAAACAGAAGGGATGATGCTACCTTACCCATAACGAATTGCCATAATTCACTACCTTTGATAACACACGCTGCCTCACTGAGGAAGTGTAATCCCTTGCAGTCTGCATATGGTGCTGAGTTAAGCAGCACTCACAAAGTGATCTAAAAGCAGCCAAAAGACCACATGATCATTCTGCTTACTGCTCCCTTGGAAATGGGAATGAGTCTGCACTTTGCATCTAAAAAAACAATCATTTCCATTATGCCTGGCACACAAATTGCAGGAAGTTGCATTCCAGCCCTTACCTGGAAGCAACTAGCCATAACAGTTTAATGCTATGTTCGCCTTCGCAGCTGCTTAAAAAAGCACACACACACACATAAGAGGATATATTGAAAATATTCAGCATGTCAGATAGCATCTGTGGAGAGTAAAACAGAATTTTTATTTCTAGCAACTTCAGTGTTTTGGTTGTTGTTTACCAGAAATGGGGTCCTTTGCCTGCTCTAAATTTGCAGTTCCAACATTAAGTAGGCCACGGATTTCAGAGAGGTAATTCTTAATACACACATTATTCCATGTTGAGGTTTAAGTAGGACATTTGCTCCCTGGATAGAGGTGAGTTCCTACTGAAAGCCTTTCTAACCCTTCTCCCTTCCATCAGGTTTTCTTGATCTTAGTATTGTTGGAAACCACCGCTCATTTTAATAATACTCTTTTATGACTGTACCTTTTAACAAGCTCATGTATTTTTCACAGTATGGGGTGGTTCACCCCCACTTACTGGCAGAAAGTGTTATAGCAGCTAAACCAACATCTCACCTTTTCTTAATTTTATTGGCTAAGTATTAGCACATTACCCATCTGATGTAATTGTTTTTTATATAGCCTATTAACTAATTTCTCTCTCGCTAATTAATTTCCTTATCTATAAATGTGATGGATTGTCCAGAGGCACCATCTTTGCAGCTGCTTTTCTTTCTTTTGTTTTCTTTCTTTTGTCATCATATTCATTCTACCTTTTAGCAATGTTTCTCAGCTTTTATTTGCTTAGCATTTGTATACTTGTACTTTAAAATAAACAATCACTAGCATTAAGACTGCTCACCATTTTTGACTCCTGGAAGAACTCTAAAGAACCTAAAAACAAACAGAATCCAAAAGTGTTCTCTGCTGACATTCCCTGTTGTGGTGCATTCCCGAAGAATTTCTATGGTAGATGACTATAACTGCTTTCTGCAAAAACACTGAACTCAGCAAAATGTCCCTCAGCAGTTGCCATGCCAACCTCTGTAGACTTCTGCACCTAGAATCAACTTTATGAGAAACAAATACAACTGCAGATGCTAGAACCCGAAACAAAACCAGAAATGCTGGAAGAACTCAGTCTACATCTGTAGAAAGAAAAACCAGTTAATGTTTCAGATCAATGGCCCATCCACAGAACAGTGTATGGTTGTACTCTGGAACTCAGAAATTCCTCCTCCTGGTAATATCTCCTCCCCTCTTGACATAGCAAGTGGAACGCTAAACTACATTACCTCTATTCACACTCAGCTTTCCTTGCCCCTCCCCATATGCCTAACTAAAGGTAATTCTTTTATTATCGCTAATGTTAAGTGAAGTGAGATTCTGTCTGCTGAATGACAGAGTGACGGAAAGACCGAGTGTTAACTGGAGCACAAACTCAACTGCAGTAACAGAAAATGCAAGACACTTGCATCAAACTTCCACAATACCATTATATTGTTGACCCATAATCTTTTGATTTTCTCCCCCAAAGAAATACAATGAGATCTGATACAATTATGAGAATCAATAGGACTTCAGTTTAATGATTTTGAGAGTGCAACACTCCTTCCCTCAACGCAACTGAAGCACAGCGGGCAATTTTACAGAAATTTATTTCATAGCATTTAGCAAGCCTGGCTTTATTTTTTTTTAAATAGAAAATCCTAGTCTTAGATTTCCCAGTAAGCTGATACTGTTTCTCCCCTTCCGTCTCACAAAATGCCCTTCATGTAATAGAAATGTCAATTAAAGTAAATCTACAACTGGCCAGTATGCCTTTGGATTGTGGGAAGAAACTGGAGCACCCAGGGATTACTCAAGTATTCCACAGGACATACTCACTGCTTAGAAAGGAATGCAGGATTAAACTGTGAACCCTGACACCCCGAACTGTACAACATTGCGCTCACCGCTATACTACCATGGCTCCTAGTACTGAATTGTATGGAAATGCTTAGGTAGCTTCCTGCATCCCTTAGTTAGGATGCCTACAAATTGCCGAACTGACTTGAACTTTAACTCATATGTGCCATATGTGATGTACACATATTGCCATATGTGATGTACAGGGACAGCAAAAACAGGAGTTTGAAAGTTCAGGTAGATTAAGTAACTGACTATAGATCTACCTACTCCCACTTTCTACTCCACACCAACCTCAATGTCCCATCATCTTGCTCAAAACTGATCACAACTATTTATTTATTCAACACAAGTATGCAGTGTACAAATAATAAACAGAATGTGTGGTTATTCATGATTTTATTGCTACCTTTAATCAGTAGTGAACAAATGGTTTTTGCAAAATTCAAAGGCAGAAATTATAAATTCTGCATAATATTCTGCTGAGAGTTATTCAGTCTTGACAAATGTTCCAACTCTACTATTGCAGGTTATCATTTCTGTTATATTGGTCAAGCTATTAAAAACTTACTACTTCTAGTAAGGCAATGTATGATTAAATTGCTACCACTAGAGGTCAGAATTTATCTATTTTACAGCAATGGCAAAGTAACAGAGGTTATTATTGTCTAGTAAAAGACTTATTTAACACTTTCCAGATGAATAAAGCCAAATCTCTACTGAAAATCTTGATTTGCAGTTTGCTGTTAAATTCTGATTCTTCAGGAAATTGTTTTATATTACAGTCATAACATGTCACTCTCTGTGTCTGTAACATTGGTACAATGAACTTCAATTGACTGTCATAAATGTTAAGTGCAATCATAAATCCTTACCATTCAGAGACAGGAGGTGAATTTTTATCTTTGGATAACTCAATTGATTGAGACTAATAAGTGATCCATTCATAGTTTATCAAGGTTAACTATATTATGAGATTAGAAACAGTAATCTTATTTCAAATTATTAATGATGATGTCCAGATGTAGCAAGGATAGTGAGGAAATGAGAATTTAGTGACAACGTAGAACTTTTACATTGTTAAAAAAAATGCTGGAAATATTAAAGGTTCACAAAACCTCATGCCCTGGATTGCAAGGTTCTTTTAAAAAAAGCAGCTCCAAAAACTGATTACATTAATAATGATTTTTCAGGACTGCCAGCGATTTAACTAGTAAACTGAATTTTGCTGTTCATGAACTGAGAGGGAGGAAAAAAATAGAGATCTATAGGTGAGTTAGCAAGATGTCAAAATCCATTTTGAAAGTTTTGATAAAATGGCTCTAAAATCACAAACATGATCAAGCTAAATCAGAATGGCATGACCAATATAATAATTTTTATGGAAATCTAATTATTAGGGTGACTAAGAGAGAAGTTATAGAATTAATATTCCTGAATTTCAAGAGACTTTTCAAAATTTACCTTATAACAGGTTTGCTACATACAGGTTCACTGACTTCGATATAAAATACCAGAATCTGCAGAAGTTTAATTCAAGAGCCAAGAACATCTATATTCTTCCTCTTGCAGAATCTTCCACCAAAGTAACGGCATAGTGAAACCTCAAGGAAATGCCCACTGTATTCCGCTTACCTGCCTCAGCAGGATTTTTCAATTGAAACAGGAATTCGACTGGGAACTCGAAGGCATTATTTAAATGAGCCTTTTCCTACAAAATCAGGCCCACAGCAGGTTCTGGCAAATCTAAAACATCTTCAAAAAGGCAGTCTGCAAGCAATTCCAGATCTGTTTGAAATAAATTCTGATTTCAACCTTAGTATACTACTCGTTCATTCATCTAATATTTTAGTTCTCTATATGCTAGTCAAATTGTTGCCCATTCACAAAATTTTCAAAAAGGTTAAGTTTCTGCGCAATTGCCACAGAACTCTTATTCCAACAATAGTATTCTACTGGGCTGAATTTTCATTGAGTTTTGCAAGATGGCTACCATTACACATCTCAAATGCACTTTTTATTACAGCTCAATAATGTACAACAAATTACTTTAAGTTTTGCAGTCAAACATCATTTAGTCAAGAAAATGTTTCTTGTGGGCAGTTGCATTCAATCAAGATTTAATGTAAAACAGTATTAATGTAAAGGACTCAAAGATATAAAGGGATATTGATCAGTTACAGATATGGGCAGAGAAGTGGCAATTAAGAGGTGTTGTACTTTGTTAGGTCAAATTAAGTGGAAAGTTTAAAATTAATGGTAGGCCCCTTATAACATTGAGGTACATAGTTCCCTGAAAGTGGTTACACAAGTGAATAGGTGGTTTAAAAATAAGGAATATGCCATGCTTGCCTTCATTGGTAGGATTGGTAAGTAGAAAGTCATTTTTCAGCTATACAAAACATGTCAGACCAGTCTTGGAGTAATGTGTGCAGTTCCGGTCACTTCATTTTAGGAAGGATGTGGAGCTTGCGGAAAAGCTGCACAGGTGGTTTAACAGGGTCCTGCCTGGATTAGAGAGTATGAACTACAAGGAAAGACTGGAAAAACCTGGGTCATTCTGCCTTGAATGTTGGAACCTGATAAGAGATTTCTTAAATTATGAGAGGTATAGATAGGTTAGATAGTTTGAATCTTTCCCCACGGGTAGAAAAACACCAGAGGACATGTTTTTAAGGTTAGAGGGTTAAGTATTAAGGCAACATGAGGGGCAAGTTTTTTTTTAAAGCAGAGTGTTCAGTGACTGGAATAGGTTACCAGGGGCAGTAGTGGAAGCAGGCAGCTTGATAGAGTTTAACAGGCTTTTAGATGGCACAAGAGTATGAAGAGAATGGAAGGATATAGATGATACAAAGCAGGACGGTTAGGATAAATTTGCATCAAGACCATCAGAGCACCAAGGGCTAAATCACTTATCCAGTGCTGTATTGTTTTATGTTCTAATGTAATTGTAATTCTTAATATGAATTCAGGACCATACATTCAACTGCCAAAGCAACATTCACTTTTACAACTATGAAGAACCACCCAAGCAAATAAGGCAACAGCTTTGACATTAAAATTGATATTGCATTCTCTTCAATCTAATTCAATGGTCAAAATTAAGTTGAAGAGTAACATTAAACACAAGAGGTTCTGCACATGCTGGAAACCCTGACCAATACAAACAAAATGTTGGACGAACCCAGTAAGTTAGACAGCATGTATGGCGGGAAAGAAACAGTCCACTTCCCATTCTCATACTGACACATCTAACCATGGCCTCCTTTATGCCATGATGAGCCCAAACTCAGGCTAAGGAGCAAAACCTCATATTCTGTCTGGGTAGTCTCCAACCTAATGGCTTCCCTCTTTGTCATTTGCTCTTTTCCATTCCCCAATCTGGTTACTCTCATACCTGTTTGCTTCTTCTCACCTGCCATCACCTCCATGGTCCACTGACCTCTCCTATTAGATTCTTTATACTTCAGACCTTTACCTCTTCCACCCGTCACCTCTCATCTCTTCACATCATCACCCCTGCCCCATCCACCCACCTTCCCCCTCACCTGCTCTCAATTAACACATGCCAGTTTGTACTCTGCCTCCTCCCCTTTCTTCTTCTGGCTTCTGATCCTTCTCTTTCCAGTCCTGTTGGAGGGTCTCGGCCTAAATCGTCAACTGCTTATTCCCTCCGGAAATGCTGTCTGACTTGTTGAATTCCTCCAGCTTCTTGGGTGTGGGTTGCTAAAGAACAAGAGCGCTGCATGTGTTTGTTCGTTAACATGAATTAACATAAATGCTGGTGATCAGTATGAAATTAGGCGGCATTGACAAGTTTCGGATCAAGAAGTTATCCACATGGAAATTTAACATATTTTTCATATAATTCTATACAAAAGTATATGCATCATAGTCAGTATTTACACAAAAATGTATAGTGCAAAAGTAAATCATCAGTTTCAATTAAGGCATGATTACATAATTCATAATACTAGATTCTTTGACAACAGAGAATGATACTTCCATCAAGACTGCACTGAGATCTAGTTACTTTTGGTTATTTTTTGCCCACTGGCACTCCTTATTTTCCTTCCAGGTATATTCTTCATTATCATAGATCTCCTAATTTTAAAAAAATTAAATAAATTAGAACATATGAAACATACTTAAAGATAATATATGGATAAATAAATTAGAATTTTGAAAACTAAAACTTGAAAGACTAAAACAAATTCATTAATTTATTAATCAGTTAATCCTCCTAATGGTGGAGGTGGTGAGTGTTTCTCCAGTCAATGGAGTATAGTACAGAAAGGATATTGTCCATCCATCACAGCTCTCTGAGTTCAATTAGTGTCTCAGCACTGGGGACTTTGGCCAAGCAGAGGACACTGACATCCTTTTTGTTATGCTGCCAGTAGATTTGGAGGATTTTCCTAAACAATGCTGATGGTTCTCTCCAGCATTTGACTTACCTGTTATAAGTAGTCCATGCATTGTTTTAAATTATTTGCTGATGATCTATGAATGTCACAGAAATTTATTATCAATCCATAATTACTCCAAAGCTATGGCAGTAGCTAAGAGTCAACACACCTGTGGTCTGTGGATATGTAGAAGCCATAAACCACAGATTCTAATAGTTTTGTGATTACCATTTTGAGATCAGATTTCTTTTCAAATTCCATATTTAATAAATTACTTAAATACCCAGGGATGCATGGTAATATTCAAGCCCGTGTCCCAAAAGTCCAGAAGTCTGACTGCTGATACAGTAATTTAATCAATATGCTACCACATATACTGAAGTGTGAAAATGACTGTTGTTCGTAGACCATAAATCTAATGTTAGGTTTGAGGTTTTCATCTTGAGCAACACTTTTCTGTAAAGGGCCCAAGACTGTCTGGCTGCCTGGAGGCAAAAGTATCCTTCACTGACATTGCCCCCATGAATTAATCCATGTTTAATCTATGTTTTCTAATTTTATGATACTTCATCTGTGGGATTGCAAAGAACTTGTAGGTTAGTAGAAGATCTCTAACTTACGGATATTTAATTTTCGCATACATTTCCAAGGTCAGTGCTGACATTGAACTCATTCCTAGCATGCAGAGGTGCAAGCATCACCTTTACCCTGAAGTGTAATGACCAAGTTCAAATGAGGTGGTACGCAGTAGCATAATGGTTAGCATGGCAACGCTTTACAGCAGCAGTGATTGGGGTTCAATTCCTGATGCTGTCTGTAAGAAGTTTGGACGTTCTTCCCATGACCACATGGGTTGCCTCCTACATTCCAGGGACATGTGGGTATTAATTCATAAGCATGCTATCTTGTTGCTGGAAGCATTGAGACACTTACAGGCTACCATCTGCGCAACCTCGGACTGTGCTGGTCATGGACGCAAGTGATGCATTTCACTGTATGCTTTGATGTACCTGTGACAAATAATAAAGCTAATCTAATCTAAGTTCAGATGATCTTGGTTCAGCAGTGAGGAACAAAGACTGAACAGCACCCCACTCCCATCTATTATGTAAATTTGTGTTGTAGTGCTGCTACAAAACAACAAATTCCACATCATATGTTAGTGATCATAAATCTGATCCGACTCCACTGGAAAGCTTTAAGAGGGAATGGTTCAAAATTCAAGTTAGGAAGAATAAGAGAAGGACTGGAGCATTACTCAAACCAGTTGGCATTTGGTCCATGTGAACACGAATCACAGATCATTCTACATCACCCATAGAATGGCATTCAAACCAGGAATTATTATTTTTTTAATAGTCTATAATGTTCGGGCATTGCAGTCAATATTGCTCCTTGTAACTTTTAATAGATGGAATTCAAATTTCAATTTAGGAAGAAGCTTTTCAGCCAGTGGGAGGGTTGGCTGAGGCAGGTCTTAGTAATGGTTCCTCCTGTGACAAGGTCCCACAATTACATTTCTCACTCTCCTTGATGATGGTCACAATTGTAGGTTATCCGGCATGTTGACCTCTTCTTCAAAAGTCAAGAATTTGAATTGCATTTAGCTTTTAGTTAGGAATAAATGGTATGGACCACAGGGACCAGTTTGAAATAAAAGGCTTACAAACGCTGTTGAAGTAGTAGCCTTCACCCTGTACAGTCAGCCATCAAAGCTATGGATGCCTCTCTGTTGTGTACAGGCATATGCATATGAATATATCAGGATTGGGATTAATTCTGAGTTTAGGAAGATTTTAAGAATCCCTTCTTTCTGATGTCTGTTATTCATATCAATTGTGATGAAATGACCTATTCATGAAAACAGCATGTGTTTTCTGTGTATTGCATATGTGAATTAAAAATTTACCATAATCATACCTAAATAATTAAGATCTGGCCAACAGTTGGATTTATCTGAGCAACACTGGATGGAAGTCCTTCCATGGTAACACATTTTGCTCGAGGAGCCATAGATATCTATTACTGTATCCCTTTAACACTTAAATTAGGGTAACTAGATAGACATCCACTACAGTAAACAGAATTTTGAGAGTACCAATGTATAACCTTAAAATAAACCTACAGCATTCCCTGACCTGTGAAGCACTTGACAAATTAAAGAAATACTCTTGATGTTATCTAATTCTTTAATTTGTTTAGAGATTTTATCTAATTCCAATTGTTTATTTCTTCAGTTTAGCTATATACGAAATAATTTGACCGCGTAGATAAGCTTTTAATTTATCCCAAATTACTAACTTAAAGACGCTTCCTATATGATTAAAGAGAAAAAACTCTTCTGTCTGAGCTTCGATAAACTCAACAAATTCTGAACTTTGTAATAAATGTTGTGGAAAATGTCAAACTGGTCTGGTAGAAACAACATCTTTCAATTCAAATATTAAGTTTAAAGGAGCGTGATCAGAAATAGCAATCGCATCATACTCACATTTCTGAACGATGAATAAAAGTTGAGGGTCAACTATAGTCAATTCTCGAAAATTTATCATGAACATGTGAAAAAAAGGAGTATTCTCTATCACTAGGGTGCATATGCCTCCAGACCTCAATTAAACTGTAATCAATTAAAAAGGAATTAATAAGTGATGCAGAGCGATTAGGAAGTTGATATTTGGATGATGACTTATCCATTAAAGGATTTAGTCAAGTATTAAGATCACCACCCATTAACAACATGTATTCATTTAAATCAGGTAATAGAGCAAAAGGAGTTTTAAAAATGAAGGATCATCAACATTTGGTCCATAAATATTAACCAAAACCATTTTCCTATTACAAATTATTCCTTTAACAATCAAAAATTTACCATTAATATCAGCTATAATATCCTCCTGATTAAAAGGATTATTAGAATCAATAAAAATAGAAACACCTCTAGTTTTACTCTGGGAATTTGCATGAAACTGAGGACCCTTCCAAAATTAAAAAAAAATCGATTTTTATCAGATAACCTGATATGTGTCATTCATGATCTATGAATATCCTTACCCGACGCATCCGATGACGAATCTGAAGCTTGACTGATTTATAATGGCCTGATTGTCTCGTGGTGTAAAGAGTGATGAGATTGGAAGATTTGATGGTTACTGAAGTCTTTACCTTAAAATACATTTTTATCTCTGAAAAAGACTGGTTTGGATGGCTTCAATTTCTGAAGACATAGAGGGAGAACTGATGAAGACCGTAATAAGTTCGAACCATTTAGAATTTTTTTTTTTTGCAGCATTTAAATGAATTGGTTTTTTTTTGTATTGTATGCTTTTGTAAAGATTTTTTAAGTAATTATTTGGATTTCTTTGTGTTTCAAAGATAGATTGGACAATTGAAAGATGGTGATTGTTTTTCTTCTGTGCAAATATTTCCAGAATTGTTTTGGATGTGTGTTTTTCTTTCCTTATCTAATATTATGAAGGTTACTTTCAATTGAAGGTCATTTTGTTTTACAAGAAAAACACTTTCCTTCCAAGTTAATTATATTGAGATACATGAGATTTATGTTCGGGAGAGGGAGACAGAGATTTTTTTTTTTCTCTTTTTTTTTACTTAGGTAGGCGGAGTTTGTACCTGTACTGCATCTATGCTTTTCTTGGGGCTTGCGTCGATTGATATCGACTTGCTTCTGGGCTTTGTAGTTTGGGTGGGATTTTTTTTCTTTTTTTTTCCCCATTATAGAATCCCGAAGCATATGTCAATTATTTTTATTGTTGTTCATCTCCACCATTTTCGACTACCTTATCCTGGCATGTGTCTAACTATTGTTTTTAGATACAAAGTTCCACGATAACAGCTAAACAGCTAAATGTTTTAACTTGGAATGTTCGCGGTTGGAATCATCCTATGAAGTATATGAAAACATTTAAAGTTATTAACCGATTCCAGCCTGATATAATCTTTGCTGAAGAGACGCATATCAGAAATACTCAAACATTTGCAGAAATATCTCTGTAATAATGACAAGCTATGTTAATTCTGTATCAATATGGTGTAAAGCCCCAACTTAACATAAGCATTACTGATAATATTAAGTGTATTCTGGTTAAATGGGACACATCGGGACTAGTACATTTTGGCCCAATTAAGTGGCAGCCCCAATCAGCCGACGTTTCATGGAAATAGTTTAAAAGATATATAAAAAGACAAATTACCATTTAAGTGAGTTTAAAGTATACATTTAAATGAAATACAGAACAAATCAGAACACTACCAATACAGTACTATAACACTGCTTTAGTTCCAATAACTATCTTCTGAGGAATTCATCCTGAGTACACTGCCAAGTTCTTCTGAATGACTGTAAATAAACAAACTTAGCAGAGACATCTAATTCAGATAATATACTGTATTCATAGAATGCTTTTAACAATTGCATCCTCCAAATCTTCATTTTCAAGATAATTCAAGATAATTGCCAATAGCTTCAAATTCTCTGTAGTTCGTAACTTCTGAAGCAGTGAAATTGCTTCATTTTCACTCCTGGCGATTTCTGGCATCTCAAAGTCTGAACGCTTGAAACCGCAGTGAGCAAAACAGCTCTCAACTGCCTTATTGGTTATTTCTGGCCAACTATCAGTGACAAAAATTGCAACTGACACTAGCTAGAAATAGCAACGGGCTCCAGTCCCAATTATGCAGTACCATGTCCCAAATAAACAAAGTAATCCCAGCTATTTTCTCAATTAGACTTGTTCTTTAAGAGTGGTCCAAAATATGCAGCTGCCCCAATTAACCAGTATCCACTGTATCATATGCTAAAGGTAGACCTTGCCTTTTGTATCTTTTCTTCATAATCCTTTCAATTAGGACCCTTGAACCAGCATAAACAGGATGATCTTTTCTCAACTTTATAGGTGGTTATTGAAGTTGAGAATAAATGTGACCATGCAATTAATGTTAGTCTTAGAGCCAAAAAAAAAGAAAAAGTGAATGAAGAATGAAGTTTAGAAGAAAAATAGAAAATAACTAGATAAGGAACATTTTCAGACAATTCCGTTTTGCTCCTTTTATACAAGTATCTGATTTGAATTTCATCGCCCTAATGTCAAAGCTCATACCTTCTTCCATATTGGTACCGTGGCTTTCAAAGTATCAATGCAATATTTCACTGCTTCAAAGGACTCATTTCTATGTGGACTGGAGATGGCAATGATCACACTTGCTTCAGTCACATTAACTAATCTGCAGAATTAAATGACACAAAATGGAATCTAAAGCATTTAAAAACAAGAACAATCATCATTTATAAAATAGATATACAAGGGTTAAATTATATTAATCCAATAAGTCCCTGTAACTGTTTAAAAAGCACCAAAAATCTGGAGAAGTCATGTGGTCATACTTACATTTTCATTAAAGTAATAATTTCCTGGTATCTGCTGCCTGCAAATCTGATTTTTCGTGTAGCAATTGATTATTCTGACTGTAAGTTAATCTGGGGCTCCAAGGGTAGTCACAGCTGAAGGGTGGTAATGGGGACAAGCTCCCACTACTAAACAAATGCTCTTCATGTCGTGCGTCTCAAACAGCCTCTGACAACCAAGTCAACTCCTGGCCTTCACGTGTGGCAGAGTTCTTATGCCCGGCGGAGCTGTTCTCACCAACAGGAGAAGGGGCAAAGGTGGACCACTGGCACCTTAAAACCAGTTGCTCTGGGCAGATGGGGCTCGTTAACCACGGATGGTAGCTCATCTAGGAGAGGGAGAACTCCGATTTCAAACCTCCGCTGCCTTGCAGCTCTATACCCACTTACGGGAAAGGCTTTGGGAGTAAACCCTGAGGAAAAATCTGGAGTCGGAGTCCCGAAGGCGGCTGACTGCTGTACCCAGCACCGGCACGGCAACTCCTGCGACGCTGCTGGCACCAAACTGTACCGACTTTTGTCATTGCTCTGGTCCTGTTATTAGCATGGAGAGGGGGGTCCCACTGCATGGGCAACAGACGGATCTCCAAACCAACTCTGCCCTGGCTTATGCCCTGGAGAGGCCACTCCCAGTGACTACCAGAGGCGCAGTACCCATGGCCGACTACGACCGACGGAGGCCACCAGAAATTAATCTGGATTGATACAAGCATAAATTTTAAAAAAGCAAAAATTTGTGGGAAGTCATATGATTGGAAAGTTTTTAAAAACCAACAGAAGGCAACTAAAAAAAACACAAAGACAGAAAAGATGAAATATGAAGGTCACCACGCATTCATGCCCCATCTGCCAGAAAAAACGGAATCTCCCAGTGGCCACCCATTTTAATTGCACTTCCTATTTGCATTCTGATATGTCAACCCACGGCATCCTCTACTGTCAAGATAAGGCCACACTCAGGTGGGAGGAACAACATCTTATATTCCGTATGGGTAGTCCCAACCTGATGGCATGAACAGCGAATTCTCAAACTTCCAGTAATGCCCTTTCTACCTCTCCTTCACCATTCCCCATCCACTTTTCTCTCTCTCTCTCACCTTGCCTGCCCATCACCTCCCTCTGGTGCTCCTCCCCCCTTTTTTTTCTTCCATGGCCTTCTGTCTTCTCCTTTCAGACTCCTACTTCTCCAGCCCTGTATCCCTTTCACCAATCAACTTCCAAGCTCTTCACTTCATTGCTCCCCCTCCCAGTTTCACCTATCAGCTTGTGTTTCTCTCTCCCATCCCCCCACCTATTAAATCAACTGCTCATCTTTCTTTCTCCAGTTCTGCTAAAGGGTCTTAGCCTGAAATGTCAGCTGTAGTTTTTTCCATAGATGCTACCTGGCCTGCTGAGTTCCTCCAGCATTTTGTATGTATTGCTCAGATTCCCAGCATCTGCAGACCTTCTGATGTTTTTAAATTAACATTTTATCAACTTTTTCTTTTTTCACTGGCTATTTATTAGTACATCATCCATGTGAAATATTAACTAATTTGTCCCTATCTAAGGAATTTCTCTTCTCTTATCAATGAAAGAGATTTTTCAAAAGCACCATCTTTATTCTTTTGTCTTAGCATTAATTGCCCTCCTAGCATCTTTTCTCAGCTCTTTAGTTAGGTTGCTTAGTATTTGTATCTCCTATCTTCTTCCCGTATCCTCTCATGCCCTAACCAATCAAGAATCTATCAACTTCTGCCTTAAATATAAATACAGACCTGGTGTTCACAGCTATCTGTGCAAAGAATTCCACAGATTCACCACTCTCTGCCTAAAGAAATTTCTCCTCATTTCTGTTCTAAAAGGATATTCCTCTTTTTGAGGCTGTGCCCTCTGGTCTTGGACTCTCCCACCACAGGAAACATCCTTTCACCATTCAATAGGTTTCAATGAGGTTTCCCCTCATTCTTCTAAATTCTAGAGAATACAGGCCCAGAGCCATCAAATGCAAGCCAATCAATCCTGGAATCATTTTCGTGGAACTCCTTTGAACCCTTTACAGTTTCAGCACATCCTTTCTAAGATAAGGGGCCCTAACCTACTCACAATACTCCAAGTGAGGCCTCACCAGTGCTTTATAAAGTTTCAACATTACATCCTTGCTTTTAAATTCCAGTCCTCTTGAAATGTATGCTAACGTTGCATTTGCATTCTTCATCACAGACCCAACCTGCAAATTAACCTTTAGAGAATCCTGCACAAGGACTCCCAAGTTCCTTTGTGCCTCAGTTTTTTTTTTGTATTTTCTCTCCACATAGAAAATAGTCAACCCTTTCATTTCTTCTACCAAAGTGCCTTATCGTACAGTTCTCGACATTGTATTCCATCTGCCATTTCTTTGCCCATTCTCCTAATCTAAGTCCTTCTATAGCCTCTCTACTTCAGCAAAACAACCTGCCCCTCCACCTATTTTCATATCATCTGCAAACTGTCCAACAAAGCCATCAATTCCATCATCTGAATCACTAACATATAACATAAAATGAATCAGTCCCAACACATAACCCTGCAGAACACCACTAGTCACTGGCAGCCAGCCAAAAAAGGCTCCCTTTATTCCCACTCTTTGCCTCCTGCCAATCAGCCATGGCCTTATCTATGTCAGAATCTTTCCTGCAATACCATGGGCCTGTAACTTGTTAAGCAGCCTCATGTTTGGCAACTTGTCAAAGGCCTTCTGAAAATCCAAGTACAAACATCAATCGACTCCCCTTTGTCTATCCTGCTTGTTACTTCAAAGAACTCCAATAGATTTGTCAGGCAATATTTTCCCTTGAGGAAACCATGCTGATTACAGCCTATTTTATCACTTGCCTCCAAGAAACCTGAGACCTCATCCTTCATAATCAGCTCCAACAACTTCCCAACCAATGAGGTCAGACAAATTGGCCTATAGCTTCTGCCTCTCTCCCTTCTTGAAGACTGGAGTGACATTTGCAAATTTCCAGTCTTCTGGAACCATTCCAGAATCTAGTGATTCTTGAAAGGTCATTACTAATGGCTCCACAATCCCATCACCCACCTCTTTAAAGATTCTGTGACGTACACCATCTGATCCAGGTGACCTTCAGACCTTTTCTCTAATTATGGTAACTTCACATACTTCATGTCCCGACACCTGGAACTTCCACCATACTGCTAGTATTTTTGACAGTGAAGAATGACGCAAAACTATTATTCACTTCAAGCAACACACACAAAATGCTGGTGGAACTCAGCAGGCCAGGCAGCATCTATAGGAAGAAGTACAGTCGGCGTTTCGGGCTGAGACCCTTCATCAGGACTAACTGAAAGAAGAGATGGTAAGAGATTTGAAAGTGGGAGGGGGAGGCGGAAATCCGAAATGATAGGAGAAGACAGGAGGGGGAGGGATGAAGATAAGAGCTGGAAAGTTGATTGGCAAAAGGGATGCAGAGCTGGAGAAGGGAGAGGATCATGGGACAGGAGGCCAAGGGAGAAAGAAAGGGGAAGGGGAACACCAGAGGGAGATGGAGAGCAGGGAAGGAGTTAATGTGAGAGGGACAGAGAGAAAAAGGGAAAAAATAAGAAATAAGGAGGGGGGAGGGGGGAGGGGAGGGAAAGAGAGAGAGAGAGAATGGGGTAAAAAGGGGAGGAGAAGCATTAATGGAAGTTAGAGAAATCAATGTTCATGCCATCAGATTGGAGACTACCAAGATGGAATATCAGGCGTTGTTCCTCCAACCTGAGTGTGACTTCATCTTGACAGTAGAGGAGGCCATGGATAGACATATCAGAATGGAAATGGGATGTGGAATTAAAATGTGTGGCCACTGGGAGATCCTGCTTTCTCTGGTGGACAGAGTGTAGGTGTTCAGCGAAACGGTCTCCCAGTCTGCGTCGGGTCTCATCAATATATAGAAGGCCGCACCGGGAGCACTGGATGCAGTATACCACACCAGCCAACTCACAGGTGAAGTGTCGCCTCACCTGAAAAGACTGTCTGGGGTCCTGAATGGTGGTGAGGGAGTAAGTGCAAGGGCAGGTGTAGCACTTGTTCTGCTTACAAGGATATGTGCTGGGAGGGAGATCGGTGGGACGGGATTGGGGGGGGTGCCGAATGGACAAGGGAGTCATGTAGGAAGCGATCCCTGTGGAAAGGAGAAAGGGGGGGGGAGGGAAAGATGTGCTTGGTAGTGGGATCCTGTTGGAGGTGGCGGAAGCTACAGGGAATTATATGCTGGACACGGAGGCTGGTGGGGCGGTAGGTGAGGACAAGGGGAACCCTATCCCTAATGGGGTGGCGGGAGGATGGGGTGAGAGCAGATGTGCGGGTAATGGGAGAGATGTGTTTGAGAGCAGAGTTGATGGTGGAGGAAGGGAAGCCCCTTTCTTTAAAAAACGAAGACATCTCCTTCGTCCTGAAATGAAAAGCCTCATCCTGAGAGCAGATGCAGCGGAGACTGAGGAATTACGAGAAAGGGATAGCATTTTTGCAAGAGACAGGGTAGGAAGAGAACAGTCCAGGTAGCTGTGAGAGTCTGTAGGCTCATAGTAGACATCAGTAGATAAACCATCTCCAGAGATGGAGACAGAAAGATCAAGAAAGGGGAGGGTGGTATTGGAAATGGACCAGGTAAATTTGAGGGCAGGGTGGAAGTTGGAGATAAAATTAATGAAGTCAACGTGTTTGCGAATTATTCAGTTCATCTGCTATTTCATTGTCCCCCATTACTACCTCTCCAGCATTGTTTTCCAGCAGTCTGATATCCACTCTCATCTCTTTTAAACTTTATATATCTGAGGAAACTTTTGATATCCTCTTTAATATTATTGGCTAGCTTACTTTCGTATTCCATCTTTACCTTCTTAATGACTTTTTTAGTTGTTTTTTTAAAAACTTCCCAATCCTCTAACTTCCTACTAATATTTGCTTTATTATATGCCCTCTTTCTGGCTTTTACGTTGGCTTTGACTTCTCTTGCTAGCCATGGTTGTGTCGTCTTTCCTTTACAATATTTCTTCCTCTTTGGGATATATATATCATGTGCCTTGTGAATTGCTACCAGAAATTTCAGCCATTGATGCTCTGCTGCCATCTCAGACAGTGTTCTTTTCCAATCAATTCTGGCCAACTCCTCTCTCATGCCTCTATAATCCCCTTTACTCCGCTATAATACTGATACAACTGACTTCAGCTTCTCCAATTAAACTTAGTATGGTCAACTTGTAGAGAGAATGAAAAGGAAAATAAGACTCAAAAAGAGAATTTGTGAAGAGAAAGGCAGATAAAATAAATGAGAATGTTTAGACATCCTCAAGCATTTAAGTAAGAAGGGAGGGTGAGGAAGGGTGAGTTTAATTAAGGATCAGTTGTGATCTATGCTCTGAGATGGACTATATAACTGGAATACCTAGAATTTTCTGTAAGTCTTTGCTGAGGAAGAAGATGCTGCCAAATAATGAATGATATGAATATTGAAAGTGGTTAGATACAAGACTGGCAGGCTATGCTTCCAGTACGTAAATGTCACTTGGTCTGAATCAAGTTCATGTTCATTTGCTAGAAAAAGTGGAGATAAACACTGAAATAAGCTTCAAATAATCCCTCAAGACTTAAAAAAGGCAAATATGATACACTTGTTCAGTAACAGGAGAAAGATATGACAGTGACAACAAGCTAATTTAACCTTGGGAAGGAAGCTCTTAAGAACAGCATAGGAAAACAGATCATAGGATTTTGGAGGAGTTTCCATTAGCATGGAATTTTTAAAGGTGACTCATGTTTAAAGAAACCTAATTAAATATTTTTATGAGCTGACAGATAAGGTTAATGAAGGGACTATAGCAGAAGTTGTTAATATGGATTTTCAAAAGGCATTTAGCGAAGTCCCACATGAAAGGCTGGTTTACAAATTTAGTGCCCATGGATTAAAAGCTTCAGGAACAGCACAGATGCAGGAATGATTTGGCAGAAAGCAGACAGACATGGTAATCACTGTTGTTCAGACTGAAGGCTGGTAAACAGCAGCGCTTGCCAGGGTCAGATATCCAGAGCCAGATATGCAAACATCAAAGTCATAAATACAAGGAAAGAAAAAAGACACTACTTTTCTTTATTTATTTGAATGAATTGGATGGATATGGGTATGCAAGGTAAAACTTCAATTTGGCAGATGACTGATAATGTAGAGGTATGAAGGAAAATTATAGAAGACTGCAAGAGGATATCTATTGGCAGATGAAATTTAGCATAAACAGCATAAGTGATAATACTTTAGTAAAAAATGATAAAGACAATATAGACTAAAGGGGTTTGGATTACTTCTGCACTGGTCTAAAAGTGAGCAGGATCTCATAAGAGAGAAGTAGTAAAATTGGATTTATCACTTTCATTAACAGAGAATATAAATGTAAGGAAAATATTATAACTTTTAAAAATCAGTGGTTTTGTCACAGATGAGATAAAAAGCAAGCAAAGAAACAAAGAATAACAGAAGATGAAAGCCACTAATAATTGACTAAAAATTCCAAACCATGATATATTTTAATTTAAATACAATGAAATAAACTACACCTCCACAAGATGCACCTGGGTTACTGATACTAAACAGCTTAACATGATTTCACACTCCATTGGTTTAACATTGGCATTATCCAAAAAACTGAATGAAATATAAATCACGTAACATAACATGAAACCATTTCCAAGTGAAGAAGATGGAAACATTTCTTTTTCTCCAGGGAGACTCATTTGTCTGGTGTCAGGTCAAGTCCTCGTGTCAGATTCAAGCTACATCTACTTCAATTGCAATGCAAAAAACGGAGCCCAAGTTGAACTTCATTGAACTCAATACTTCACCTAAACAATTAGATTTTAATATGAGCGTGAATGGTCATCACTAAAAAAACTTATCAGATTGAACTTTGCTAATAGATTAAGGATTGCTATTTTGCTATTGAAATTTAGACATTCAGTTGCACAAATTATTGCGTATTTGAGGCTAAATTCAATTATTAAATGTTTATGTATCAAATAATAAACTTGTATGCACTAAAATATGAAATAACTAAATCTCATGTTTTCTTTGAATAATACAACTTTAATGCAATTCTGCATTATGTTATGTATGAACAGCACAAAGTATGACAGAAAAGGATAATCCTTGCATTTTGACTATTCTCTTCCCAAACAACATTTTCAGTAGCAGTAACTTACCCAAGTCTGTGATAAACACTGATGTGCTGAATTTCTGGCCACTGGTTTCTAATAGTTCTGCAGATTTTTTTTATTTCAGATTCAGCCATTGGAATATAAGCTTCATATTCAAGTCGGACAACTTTCCTTCCTTCAAAATGGTTTCTGGTTGTACCTAATAAATGAAATGTATTAGGTATTCGTTCAGTTAAAGAACTATAAAATTATTTACTAAACTGTTCTGAGCACCTCAGACCATCTCCTTGCACATTAGACTATAGAACTTCCCTTCCCAATTGCTATAGTAGAACATTTTAAGGATGTTTCCTTCTGAAGAGCCACCTCTGCAACTTTTAACTATGTTTCTCTTCTCCTCAAATTCACTGCCCAAGCCAAAAGCATAATCAATTTTTGGCTCCCAACCTGATAACTTTAATTCTTTTTTAACATCCTCTTTGGTTTGACCACATGATTGTACTAATTTTATCATTTACCCCATAGTACTCAATATTTCCTTCATTCATTATCTTCAGCTTGATCTCAAAAATGACAATTTTGCATATGCAATAACACCTATTGCTTGGAGCTAAGAACCCTGACTAGCCAAAAAAAATTGTTACAGAAACAGCAATGAAGAATCCTTCTAGAGACAACGGACTTTCATTGCTGCCCAAAACACCAGTGGGGTAACAGGCAGTAAGTAACAGCAGCTGATATCAGATGTTTCAAAAAAGATTTATTTGATATTCTAAATCTACAGAAAAATAAACAGCTGCAAAACAACTGGAGCAAAGTTGTTTGCCAATTTTCTCTGTGAATCATTGCTATAAAAATACAGGTTCATTACAGTGCTGAATGTTCTCTAAATCTCAAATGAAGTTGGTTTATTTCAACTAACTAGCTTTCAAATTTGTTTACTATATTGTACTTCAAAGACAATGCAGGACTATCAAAGCTATAATAAATTTGTTGCCCAACCCCATAAAATGTTATTAAAATAACGAATAACTTAACATTTAAATTTCAATAATGATAAAATATATGAGTCAATGCAGAAGTTGAAGACTTCTCCCTCTTTCGTAGAAATTAGGAAGAATTCCACTGAAAAATAAGCAAATACTTGCTGATAGGTAAAGACATAAAAATGATAAAATAGTTTTTAAACTGCTTGCTGGAGCTGTTAAGATAAAGTTAATCAAGCACCTGAGCTAAAGAAAGCAACATTAAAGTCACTTCCTATTCTTAATTTGAATTCCATCAGGAGTACCACAATACATTTCAAAATAATGGTGATAAAAGTTCATTTACAAAATATTTTCAATGCAAGGAGCGTTCTTTAAACAGAACTAATAACTTAAAAATTGCAGCACATCAGCTAGTGTGGTATGGTGACAGGATTATGATATAAATCATATTCAGGTTATGATAGAGATCATTGTTCATTAATATTAAACTGACATTGCTATGGCAACTGTTTTGTAATCAGGGCAAACGCTGGAGAAAGATGGACCAAAGTAATTCTGATTGGCTGCATTCTTGTCAGTTTAATTCTTTAAATTTAATCCTACTACTTATTTTTTCTGCAGGTTCTGCAAGGAAACATGATTCATGGTTAAAAGTTAAACTCCATGTAACTTCACAAATATATACTTATTCTGTTCTGCACCATCTTCATCTTAATTCTAAAAACGATTTCAGCAAAGTTGTTAACATTGCCTATTAATTGATTGCTTCAACATATACCAACAGAACTAACATTTTTTATAGTATCAATGCTGCAAAAAAAGCAAGAGGGGTGTTTCTACTGATCAATGTTGTCACGTTCAATTGGTTCTTTAGAAGCAATGCAATCTGGTTACAAGCAGCAAGTTATCCAATATTCATAATAAAATATTCATAACCAGTAACTGCTCACAATTTGCTACATCACATTGTTCTGTAATGCATTCCAGTGACAAGATTTTAAAACAACGCTGAGATTAATATTTTGTGCACTATCTTCATGTTGGAAAACAATTGTAAAGGTAAGAATAATCATTCAATGCATTTTAAAGACAGCAGCTATCTTTTTATAGAATAAGATTTTTTTGGTTTCACAAATTCTCAAAGCAATTGTCATGCGTTACTTCAACAATAAGGAAATTTTAATGACAGCCATTTATTTGTTGTGAAGCATCAAAGCAGAAATGTAAATTCAATTATATTGACTGTAGGAACTATGAACACAAAGTAACAAATAAAATTAACATCTTTAAATACACATTCAAGTTATTGCAAGTGGAAAAAGTACAAAAACCACCTATTCCTGGTGTGAACTTAGAAATAGATCTTCCTGACAATAGTTTAGACTATCTTGAATATATTGCATCAGAATTGCTTTCACTTGAGAATGAACTGTGGAAGACTCTGGCACTACAACATATATTGCCAGTATATACTGTCAGTATTGCCAGTATCTTACTGTCTTAAAAAGCTAATGAAATACAGGATTCTTGCAATCAATACATTGTTGGTGTTTGTACAATAATATTAGGGAATAAAATCCATGTTTCTGATCTAATAACACATTTAGGTCAAGATCATTGTGTGATAGTATTTCTATGTTATTGTTCTTGTTCTTAATGGTAATGGTGGCAAGTTGTAGAAGCACTGTTGAAGCAAGCATGGTGAATTGCTGGAATGCACAATGTAAATAAAACAGTTTCCTTAGTACTGAATATTGCTATGGTTTTCTGCACTCGCTTGCATTGAATCAGATTTTTGTAATTGTTACATTTCTTTTATCTATATACAGTATTTATATATTCAAAAACCCTTCAAGTCAGGAGATATATCCCTCATAGAAGCAATGGAAGTTAAGATTCCAACCTACCCCATTCAGTCCTATGCATTTACACATTTATTTTACATGCAAGAAAGCAGCCAATTTATTGAGCCTTACTCAATTTATTCCCTTTGCCATAGCTTTTCCCTTTATTTAAGTTAGACAACCTTACTATTTATTTAAGTTAGACAACCTTATGGAAGTTACTAGAGTTATCAAAGGAAAGAATGGCTGAAAATTTGGAAAATTTTGTGCCATTCAGAGAGTAATCTTGGATTTGTAAAGAGTTCAGGTCTGACTAATACATTTAAATTCCCTTGAGGACAGAATCGTCTCAGTAGATTACAATGATGTGAGATTTATACAAATCCAACAATACAGGATCCGCAATAATAACATTGTAACACTGTGTCACTGGGAATTAGTAATAGCGTACCATACGTATGGCTTGGATAAAAAGAGTGGTAGATCTAAAATTGCAGATGTGAGGTATAGTACATTTTAAAGTCAGAACATAAAGTTAATTGGGGCTTGGGACTGACTAAATGAACAAAACCACAAGAGTTCAACATGTGAAATGGTAAGCTTTGTAAAAATAAAACTGTGATTTCTGAATACCTGTAATACATAAAGACTACAAGCCAAAAAGGTTTAGCAAAACATAAACACAACCCTCTGGAAGTAGGACATCAGCATTTCACCAACCAAGGCTTTCTTGCTACATAGATAAAACCTGTAATATGCTTCAACATTTGTGATAACATCTACTTTCACACATTTAAGAACTATTTCAATGAATACTTAAGAGGCATGTATAGAAGACTACAGGTTGAATGCTAGAAAAAAGAATTAATTTAGATACTTGATGGCCATATAGATACAGCATACAGTAGTAGGATTAAGGGCCTGGTTCTGTGTTGTGTGAATCAAAACAATATTTCCCTGCATTTCAATACTAAATTATTTTTGGATAAAGCTGCAAACAGGAAGTACAATGCACGGACTACAATTTGCTGGGAAATCCCACAATCTGACACAAACCAGCACGTTCTACCTCCCATAAGCATCACAAATTTTAGAATTACAACCTGAAAACATGCTGGCTATTTACTACCGGTAATATCCTGGCCACACACCAATGTCAGAGTCCTCAGTAATCTAGTGATGGAATACAAACTTCTGACATTTCCTAGTAGTCAAACTCAACATTTTGCCAGCTGAACCTGTACCATCTAAGACTCAGCATGGGTATTAACAAATATACTGATCAGAATTATGAATGAGAAAGTGAAAAACAATTTACACCATTTTGAAATAATTCAATATACTTAATTTCAATTAAAAGTTGTTTTCAGCTACTTGTTATCTAAATATTACACTTTTTTAAAAATGTTAACGATGAAGGGTCTCAGGCCGTAGCATTGACTATTTATTCCCCTCCAGAGATGATCCCTGACTTGCTGAGTTACTCCAGCATTTTGTGTGTTACTCAAGATTTTTACTATCTGAATAATGTCTTGTGTAAATGATCCTTTAAATGTTATAAAATTAGTTATTTTTAAATATATAATTGTTTAATATTTCTAATATACAGAAGCTTTCTAAGTCATTGACAATGCTTATGAAAGTGGTGCTTTATCAAACTATAAAACGTAACAGCAGAATTACACCAATCAGCCCATCAAATCAGCTCCACCATTTGATCATGGCTGATTTATTTTCCCTCTCCTTGCCTTCTCCCCAGAACTTTTGATACCTTTGCAAATCAAGAACCTATCAACTTTCTCTTAAAATATATCCAATTACTTGGCCCCCACAGCCATCTGGGTAATGAATTCCAATGATTCATCACTGTCTGGCTAAATAAATTCCTGTTTATCTGTTGTGTATTTAATATTTCAGTATTATCAATATTGTAAATACATTATTTGATTGTACACAGAGCAAACTGAACAGTACTTTGAAGCTAATGAAATATCCAGTTTTTGCTGAGTGTACTAAGTGGAAGATCATATAGTTTGCTTAGAAGTTTAACGGCTTCAACCAAAGCAGCCAAAATTAGCTTTGCTGGTATTCTGAAAGCAACGTAGGTATACCTAGAACAGAAACCACTGTTGATTGCAGAACACTTCAGAGTTCAAAAGCAGGATCAAAAGGAAAGGAAGTTCATTTCAGCATACATGGCTGAATTGAGGAAATTGTCCAAACATTGCCAGTTCATTGCCTAATAATGCACTGAGAGATTGTTTAGTTTGTGGAATCTTACAAGAAAGCATTCCAAAAAAAACGGCTGTTAACTGAAGCAGAACTCATATTTAAAAGAGCAGTTGAAACTGCTGTATCAATGGAAACAGCAAATATGCCATTGAGTTGCAGTCAGGAATGAAAGGGAGATTGAACAAACTTGCAACGTTTAAACAGAAACCTGCCTGGCTGAACACATACTGTTACCATTGTGGCAGTGGCTCACAGACATTAGACAATGCAGATTTTAAGACAAAACTTGCAAAAAATGTAACAAAGTAGGGCACATACAAAAAGAACGTTGGGCATTCAAAATAAATGGACTGCACAGGAAAGAGAAAAAGATTTTAAAAAGTCAAGTTGCAGTTTAAAAAAGAGCACTGTTCTGCATGTTGTTGATAAGAAATCTAATAATGATGAGAGTGAAACATGACTGGATAGCCTTGAGATTTAGAATGATAAAACTAATAAGACCGGCTGGTGGCACAATGGCATCAGCGCCGGACTCCAGAGCAAAGGCTCCCGACTTCGAATCTAAGTTCCCAAGCATGTTTTCCATCTGTGCCGGGTTGAGCATCGAGCTAGCTACTCAGCCTCGTAAAAACAAAGGGTTTAATCAGTAACGTTCATATCATGGCCTGGTTAATCCGAAAGGAGACCAATCCTGACACCATGCACCAAACAAGAATGGCCAACTGGTGTGACACGCAAAAAAAAACAGGTGAATGGCAAAATAATTACAATGGAATTGGACACAGGCTCATTCAGTCGTTCCACAAAATAGACATGATCAACCTATCAAATATACCAAACTGAAGCCTGTAGATATTCAACTAAAAACTTATACTGGGGAAAAGACAACTCCTGTGGAAATGACATTCACAGCAGTGAAATAAACAACCAATAAGACACATTGGGCTGATAAGTTGTTAAAAAAGGAGGACCAGCATTGTAGAGATGTGATTGATTGAGACAAGTGCAAATTGATTGGAGATCCATCCACCATTTGCCATCCGTGCAATAGAGTCAACTGAAAGTAAATTAAGAAAGGTCTTGGATGATGTCACAGCAGTGCTCAAGGATGACATTGAAAATCTCAAGCACATCAAGGGTAAAATATCCTAAAAGAAATGCCTCACCTAAGTTTTACAAAGCCTGCTCGGTTTCTTGTACCTCTATGATAAAGTAGTCAGTGAGCTAGATTGGATGGAAGTCAAGAAATTCTTTCCAAGGTTGTGTATAAACCATGGGCAATGCCAGTGGCCCCAGTAGCCAAGAGGAATGGGTCTGCCAGGATCTGTGGTGATCTTAAGGTCACAATCAACCCACTACTGAAAGGAGATCAAGCACTCGCTATACAGCATATCTTTGCAAACTTTTCCAGAGGGTAACACTTCAGCAAAGTGGATTTAGCAGAATCCTACCAACAGATGGAGAAGGAAGAAGAGCCTAAAGTGTTTCTCACTATAAACACCCACAAAGGGCTTTTATATAGTAGGCCTATTTTTGGAGTAGCATCTGGACCTACACCCAGGCAGAAAGCTATGGACCAGTTGCTACAAGGCTGCCAAGGCACTCATTGTTACCTGGAAGACATCATTGTTCAAAGGTTCAAAGGTTCAATTTAATGTCAGAGAAATGTATACAATATACATCCTGTAACCAGTAAGGATAACAAGAAACATCTCTAAAATCACATGACAGTGTTAAAAAGATTAGAAGATCCTGATGCAACAAGTGCAAATTCATTAAACAATTACTGTGGTCACATCAGTGTCACACAAGATAACACAAGTTTGCTTTGAAAATTCAAACTATGGTGGATGCCTCAAGGCCAAAGGACTTGTCACAGTTGTGGTCTTTTTAAAAATTTATCAATTACTATAACAGGTTCCTGCCAAGCCTGGCTACGATGCTCCAGCCCTTGAACTTACTACTACAAATTGTGAAGAAATGGTGATGGACAAAGCATTGTGAGGTAGCTTTTCAAAATACAAAGGAATTGGTGACATCAGATACTATACTCACATATTATAATGCACACCCTCATGAAGCCTGCATGTGATGCCTCAGCTTATGGAACAGTGCAGTATGTCACAGGTTATGAATGATGGAAGTGAACACCCATAGCCCCATCACACTTCTTTACTGCTGCAGAGAAATATTACACACAGATCGACAGAAAGGCTTTGAGTCTGCTTTGGGGTGTAAAACATTTCAACCAATACATATATGGAAGAGTGTTTACCCTCATTGTTGATCATCAACCACCAGTGCCCATTTTTAACCAACAGATGGATGTTCCACTAACAGCGTAAACACAAATGGAGAAATGGGTTTTGTTTCTTGGAGGACACAATTACAAGATTGAATTCAAAAACACAACTAATCATGGAAATGATGATTGATTGTCCCGTTTACCCTGGAAAAGGAAATAACTGAAAAATTTACAAAAAAGGACACTCCTCTTGTTGTATTCTCCCTAATGCAAATGAAAATCCAAAGAGATAATCCAAAGAGAAACCAGAATAGACTGCACACTATCTCAGGTCTACAGAGTCACCCAAAGTGGCTGGAATGTGTAGCAGAAATTCCAGGACCCCAATTTTTTTTTTACTATGCAAGGATGAACTTGCCCTTGACAGAGGTTGCTTTGTGTGGGGATTGAGAGTTGCTCTACCATCCAAGCTGAAAGCTAAAGTGCTGGAGGAGCTACATGCCCATCAAGTAGGTGTGCTCAAAATGAAAGCACTGGCTTGAAGCTTTGTCTGGTGGCGTAGAATACATTAGCAGATCTAGCTGCTCGCCATGCACTGTTCAGGATGCCAACACATCCATAAGATGCCAAAAGCAGTGCCTCTCCATTCCTGGGAATGTCATGCACTGCCCTGACAAAGGATTCATGTGGATTTTGCTGGACCATTCATGGGCACAAATTTCTTGGTAGTACAGTACTGGATGCAGCTACAAAAACTGTCCACTACGGCCTCGCACAGTGTTGATGTGTTGAGAAGCCTTTTCTCAAGGTCTAGTGTTCCAGGACACTTACCCAGTGACATTGGACCACAGATTGTTGCAGAACAGTTTCAATCATTCCTGAAAATGAATAGAATAAGACATATTACACCTGCACCGTTCTACCCAACTACAAATGGCTTGGCAGAATGGTTTGCTCAGAGTCTCAGAATGCAATATAAACAGAACGCACTGCATTAACACTGGAACAGAAGCTCACCAATTTCATCCTCGCATGTCACAATCCAGCACACTCCACAACCAACATCTCACCAGCTGTGCTGTTCCTGGCTCGACCCTTGTGCTCACACTTTAATCTCTTCAAGAGTATGCAGGACAAGCAACTGAGACAAATTGAGGGCTCCTTAAACAAGGAGGTTCCATGTTTCACTCCTGGACAAGCAGTCCTAGAGAGGGACTACAGAGGTGATCCAAAACTGGCTACTTGGAAAGCAGAGTCAATTGTTAGAGAAGAAAGGTATTCAGAGCTGTCAGAACCCCGTCCTGCAGTCCCAGAATCACCCACGACAATCACCACAGAGGAGACCCCAGAACCTGAGATTGCTTCACAGCCACAAGTCTTTCCTGCCAAGCAGTGACCTCTTATCAGAAAAGTCATTATCCTATAAGAGTTAGAAATCCTCTATAGCGAGTAAATCTTTAGGCTTGATTGGAACAATTTAAAATTCACTCGGCTACGGATGTCAATATCGTAGTTGTGTTATATTGTTGTGGATTTAATATTTCAGTAACATTTGAATAATATTTTAAGTATATTGTTTGATTAAGCATTCTTTGTTGGTTTAAACAATTCATTACAAGTTATATGTAAAAGTACTTGAATGGCATATGTCATTTCACTACCACATCATAAAGTGCACCTCGCTAAAGTAAAAATGAAGCATTTACATATTCATCCCATTCTCCCCATACTTTTCTTTTGATCATTTTTATGTTTTCAAATTACAAAATTCAACAACATCCTTCTATTCTGAGGCTGTGCACTCTGATGTTAGATTCTCCAACTGATGGAAACATCCTCTCCCCATCTACTCTATTCTAGGCCTCTCAATATTTGCAACACACACAAAGAGCTGGAGGAACTCAGCAGGCCAGGCAGCTTCTATGTAAAAGAGTTGTCAACGTTTAGGGCCGAGACCCTTCAGCAGGTCAACATTTGGTAGGTTTCCATAAGATATCCACTCATTCTTCTAAAATTTAGTGAGTATTGTCCCAGAGCCATGAAATACTCCTTACACATTTTACAGGATATTAGTTTCTTTTCCCAAGGCAGGGCTTATTCTCATTCCTTGTCCTTCAGCAGATGCCCCTTAAGTCAGGTATTTTCTGCAGTGAGTTTGAATGAATAGTTTTAAACAGCCAATTAATGTAATCAATACCAGAAAATGCTGTAACGGATGTCAGTTATAAGCATGGTTAACCACTTGCAGAAGTTCTAACCATGATGTCTTTTACAAATTTATACATTTCTGGCATTATGACATTAGCACAATGTTAACAATAACATTAAGTTAGTTGTTTTAGGAGAAAGCATTTAAACAGTCTTTTAGTCCATCTGTGACAGAATGCTGAAGACTTCACATCCAGTGAATTAACTTTGATGTAATTACTGCTATCAAATAAGCAAACATACAATCAACTTTTGCATAACTTAAATCACACAAAAAAAAAACAAATGCAATAAATAATAACAGCTTGGTAGCACTGGTTGTAGAAGACATGCTGCCATGGAAACTATAAAAGCTCTTTTTTTAAAATCATCTTGCATGAATATATCAAAGGACCTCAGTTTATTTTCCCACCTGAAAGGTTTGGCATTGCCTAAGGTTTCTGATGATATTGAAAACAATACTGTTTCTCCTGTGAAATATTAGTGTGCAAACAATAGTAGAATATTTTCTTCAATGAGTTGATAGTGGTGAAGATTCTGAAAACTCTTAGAAGGTAGCAGTAAAATGCATTGTCTGGCAAGCTTGTGGAGAAAAAGATTTATTTCCATCCTAGGCACAAGAAATCCACTTCATTATATTTCTGAAGTACTTAAATAATTGAAAAATCAATATCATGGCATTTAGTACATATTTGTGCAGTACTTATCTGATTCATAAATTAAAAAATCAAATTTGATATTTTACTTTAGTGCATGAAGTACTCTAAATATATGAATAGAGACATATTGCCTAAATCTTCTTTGATCCATTCAAGAAGATGCTATACACTAGCTACAGCCAGCAGTGGGGAGTGAAAGATCAGTATACAGACAAGTCTGGACAACTATGAGAAATTGCCGCACAGACCACATAAGACAGTGAACAAATCATATGTCTGCCCTCTCCTCCGATCATAGCATATGAAAAGTACAGAGACTAAAATATGCCCCCAGCCTGCTTTCTTCACATACACACACAGTTTTTGGCCAGCCTTTGTGCCTCTTTCTAAGTAAGCAACTAATGCAAGTTCCTATACTATTTATCCCTCTAATGCTTTGCCAGAATACTGTTGGCATTGCATACCCTGCTTTTCTAATGCATTGCCATTTCACGTTTAGCATTACTTTCTGGGATTTTGCATCCAGAAACCACGACCCAGCCAAGTGACAAATTTTTGCTTCACAAGTTGGCTTAGTGGCAGCTGCTTTGTACTTAATCTTAATTACTTTGTTCTCAATTTATCTTTCCAGCTGATACTCAAAATCCTGGAATGACTTTTGAGGACCAAAATTATTTTGTTATTTTCAGTCTACTGATTAAACATTTCCATTAAATTTCTGAGTGCAATTAGTAATCACTAACCTATTGCTGTTTATAGTCAGTCCTGGCTTCTATGTGTTGTCTTTTTAAGCAGGCATGAAAACATAGCCCCATGTCTTTAAACAAGCAAAATAAAAGATCATCTGGTCTGAAAATGTGTGCCTGTGATGCATATCATGGTGTAGTGGTGACTCCATTTCCAAAATATCTCAGTCTCTGAAGCACTGTAGGACACAAAGTCATAAAATGTAGTTTCTACAAATGATGCAAGACCAAAGCACATCAATTCATATTCTTAGAAATGACAACTGCATTCCCCAACTCCTCTTCTGTCTATACGGATCATCAGCTTCACTGCCAATCAAAGCAATGTTATTCCCAGTCTTTTTTGAACTTCCACTACACTCTTGTTATTTCACAAATATGCCATTAATGATTTTAGAATCATGGTCAGAAATGTCATTCCAATTGTTTAAGCCACAGCTAGATATCACTGGAAGTGTGTGCAATATTACCACTACAAGCAGGTATAAAACAGTACTTGCTTGTTTTAATGGAAATCCTCAGAACTAAAAGCAACAGCTGTATGGCTAAATATTTGAAGAAATACATAATAGTATAATTTCTGGATATAAATTTACCTGGGATTAAAAAAATTAAGTTAATAGTTTAACTTTAACGTTCCAGAGGAACATTGTTTCATTTGGTTGTATAAATGGCATGATTGGATGACAATAAATTTGAACTAATGACAAAATAAGCAGATACATTTACAAATCTCTCTAAAATGGTAAAAATAGTTGATGACTTTAAAATCAAGATCCTCCATTTTCTCTTCAGTACAATATCTTAATCAAATCCAGCAAGAAACCATCAAATGTTTTCCTCCATTTGATTATAATAATCAGCTACATTTTTTTTAAATTTCTGACACATCCTCTAGTACTTTTGAGATCTTTCCTCCACTCAGTGGGATTTGCACTCTCATTGGGTACTAAAGACTTGTGAAACCAACTGGCTGAAGTGTTCATTGAGCCCTTTAACTCTCGCTTTGGCAGACTGAGTTCAAGCAGGCTTCAAGAAGAACCTGGTAACCTGCCTCAATGACTATCATCCAGCAGAACTTACATCCACTGTGATGACATGTTTTGAGAGGTTGGTAATGAAACATATCAACTCATGCCTGAAAAGTGACTTAGATCCATTGCAATTTGCCTTCTAGCACAACAGGTCAACAGTAGATGCCATTTCATTGATTCTTCACTCAGCCCTAGAACATCTGGACAGCAAAGATGCACACAGATGGTCATTACTGACTACAGCTTGGCACTCAATACTATTATCCTCTCAAAACTGATCAATAACCATCAGGATCTTGTCTTCAGTACCTTCTCTTGAAACTGGATTCTCAATTTTCTCTCTTACAGACCCCAGTCAGTTCAGGTTGGCAACACCACCTCCTTCATGATCTCCATCTGCACAGGTTTACCACAAGGCTCTACTCCTTCTACACTATGACTGTGAGGCTAAGCACACCTCCAATACCATATTTAAATTTGCTAATGACACCACTGTCATTGGCTGAATCAAAGGTGGTAACAAATCAGCTTATAGGAAGAAGATTGAAAATCTGGCTGAGTAGTGCTACAACAATATTTCACTCAATGTAAGCAAGACCAAGGAGCTAATTATTGAGCTCAGGGGATGAAACCAGAACTCCATGAGCCATTCCTCATCAGGAGTTCAGTAGTGGAGAGGGTCAGCAACTTCAAATTCCTCGGTGTTATCACTTCAGAGGTCAAGTCTTGGGCCCAGTACACAAGAGCAATTATGAAGAAAGGACAGCAGCGCCTCTAGTTCCTTAGAAGTTTGTGAAGATTCGCCATGACATCTAAAACTTTGACACACTTCTATAGATGTGTGGGAGAGAATATATTGACTGGTTGTATCAGAGCCATCACAGACTAGTTGCAAACATGAATTCCCTTGAATGGAAGATACTACAAAAAGTAATGGATAAAGCCAGTCCATCACAGGTAAAGTCCTCCTCACCAATGAGCACACCTACATGGAGTGCTGTCGCAGGAAAGCAGCATCCATCATCAACGACCCCCACTGCCCAGGTCATGCTCTCTTTTCACTGTTGCCATCAGAAAGCTGATACAGGAGCCTCAGGCATCACACCACCAGAATCAGGAACAGTCATTACTCCTCAACCATCAGGCTCTTGAACCAGTGGGGATAACTTCACTCAACTTCACTTGCCCCATCACTAAACTGTTCCCACAATGTCTTTTGCACATTGGTTTGTTGTCTGTCCTGTTGGATGCAGTCTTTCTTTGATTCTATGATCTTTCTTGGATTTACTGACTATACCCTCAAGAAAATGCATCTCAGGATTAGATATGGTAACATACATGCACTTCAAGAATAAATCTGCTTTGAACTTTCTATGTACCATTATAAAATTTCATAGATGCATTACATTTCAATGTCACCTACCCCTTTTGCTGCTACTGTTAATTTGTAGTGTCTTTTCAAGTCTCAGATTGGTTTATACTTGAACAGATTAAAGCAAGCTCATTTCAATACTATATTCTTCAGTTTTGTAATACAGAATTTCTTAAGATATTTTAAGCCTCACCTTCTCCAGTCAGATTCAGATCTTTTATTTTATCCAACACAAATTATCATTTCAGACTTCTTTACCAGGCACCTTCATTACATTAAATATCCACTTCTCTGGGGACATACAGCACAATCCTTAATGTTTTACAGCAACTTTTTAAAAAATTAGTCTTTACTTTTCAAGCTATTTATCTTATAAGATATATGAATAGGTTTCCAAAGATCATCCTCTATTCCCAAGTGTTATAGTTCTCCACTTTCAAATCAAAGCCCAACATTTTCAACTTCTGTTTAACTGGCATTTGTTATGTCAATTTGTTCTGCACAAATTACTCTTTACGTGTGATCTGTAAATTATTAGATCATCGTTCTTTCCTACTTCTCAGTCTTCATACAATATATTCACTACTCTTACACCACTGATGCTTCTTGGCATGTTCAATCTAATGCTTAATGAGGGAATCTCCATTTGCAGATAGCCTTTTAGAAGATTGCAATAATTTTGGTTTACAAGTTGGCAAAAATCCAAAAAAATATTAAAATGCAATAATTCTATCCCAATTCCTTTAAAATTGGAATAACAATCTAAAAGTAAGAAACAAAGACAGAAAATGCTGGAGATACTCAGCAGGTCAGGCAGTGCCTACAGAGAAACACTATCAGCAATTCAGGACATCTGAATGGTGATATCACCTGTAATTTTAATTTTGATTTTCTCTCTACTGATCCTGCCTGACATGCAGATTATCTCCAGCAATTTCATTTTTTATTTTAGATTTCCAGCATGCACATTTTTTGTTTTTAAATCACAATATCTCAGTTGGAAAAACTTACATCAATCAGTGTCACATCAAAAAACAGAAATAAGTTGTCTGTTCCCAGTCCATTCGTCCCTCCCCACAAATCTCCCTTCTGGTACTTATCCCTGCAAGTGGTAGAAGTGCTACATCTGCCCAGTTACCTTTTCCCCACTTACATTCAGGGCTTAAATAATCCTTCCAAGTGAGGCAACATTTCACATGCAAATCTGTTGGGGTCCTCTATTGTATCCAATGCTCCTGGTGTAGCCTCCTTTACATAGGTGAAACAGGGGACTGCTTTGTTTAACAACTCAGCTCCAATCACAAAAAGTGGAATTTCCTTGTAGCCAACCATTTCAGATCCTGTCCGATTCCTGTTCCGATATGATGGTGCATGCCTCTTCTTCTGCCATGACGACATGAAACACCTCATATTCCGTCTAGGTAGCCTCCTATCTCCAAGCATGAACATTGATTTCTCCAACTTCCAGTAATTCATTTTTCCCTCCACTTCCCCCTTTTTTCATTTTCCCACTCCGGCCTCTTACCTCTTCTTCTCACCTGTCAATCACCTCATCCTGGTGCCCCTCCCCTTCCTTCCATTTCTCGCATGATCTACTCTCCTCTCCTATCTGCTGCTTGACCTGCGGAGTTCCGCCAACATTTTGTGTGTGTTATTCTGAATTTCCAACATCTGCAGGACCTCTTGTGGTTAGAAATAAATTATCACCAGATTTAACTATATTATCTTTTCTACAGATTTTGAACATTCTGTTACTTATCAGTAAATAGCTGGCGATGGAAGATATAAAATCAAAACGAATAAGGATTGGAAATAATTGAGAAAATAGGAGACACAGCTGTTGTCATATTGGAAAGACGACGACAATAAAATCCATCTTGTGTTAGTTTCAAGATGCAATTGTTTCTAATCAGTTAACAACATGAAAGTTGACTAAATTAACTTGTGACCAAAAACTGGAGAAAAAAAATAATTGATTGTTTTCCAATACATAAAGCATGAAATTAGGTAACAAAGAAGTAGGTAAAATGTGGGAAATTACCATTGCCCAGTCTAAGTTCACTTAGGCAAAAATAAACAGATTAAGATGTTTCCTGCTTTATGTATCACAAACAAACTTAAAGAATTTGAACCAATGTAAAACAATTTTTTATAAGCTAGCCTCACTGTAAAATACCCCTACTCTTAATTAAACATGGTCAAAATTGATGTTAATGGTTTACCAAGTCATAATTACTGTATGCTAAGAAACTATCTGACCAGATGTTAGACAATATTATATTCACTCACTGAATAAAATATTTAAAAGTTTTTTTAATTCTGTTTGAGCTTCTACCTAGATCATACTAGCATGTTCTAATCTTTATTTAAAATTCAGTATAGATTAAAATAAATTACAAATTACTCCCCATTTTCCAGTCTGTGAAAATCATTGACAGCTCAGCCAATTTGAAAGTGACACATCTGCTTATTCCTTGAATTCCGCAATATGAAGCCCAGTGAACTTTCCGTGTTGAAGTCTTCCAAATGAGGCCATGCTTACCTTCTCAAGTGACAGCCTGAAAGTGAGCAGCGGAGAGCCCTGTGACCTGGCCAGTATTCTGTGCACCATCACAGAAAGAGGGCCCACTTATTCTAACATTGTTCATCATGCAATCCTGCAGGCAAAATGGCCACGTAGTTTCTATCATTACAATTTTGAAATTTAAAAAACATCAATATGTAAACCTAATTCATAACTTCTTTAGAACTAGGGGCACCTCCAGGATAGAATTAATCCATCCTCTTATTTTTAATCCTTTCACCACTGGCAGCTGTCCATTACGGTGGTAAGGATTTTCTCTGCTCCATTAATTTTCTCCTTAAGACTCATCTCTTCAATCAAAATGTTGATCACTTGTCCAGATATAATCTTAAATGGCCAAGTACCAAAACTTGTTTGTCAGTAACATACATGTGAAGTGCCATTAGACACTACACTATATTTAAGATAGCTGTTATGCCCAAACAGTTTTAAGTATTTCATTTTCTTTTCCTTAATTTCATTAATTTCTTTAAATGTCATAATTTAAAGGGTTTTCTATGATTCATAAAACATAACACCAGCACTAGCACAGTCAGCCACTTATATCGTGGTCTAATGAACCTCGCTGTATTATGGGAAGGGTGGATGAGGTCACCTTTCTGCTCCTCCTATCACATACAAGGAATCACATACTTTTTCTAAGGATGCAACCATGACAAATAGAGAATCTTCCAGAATACTTATACAGTGTACAAATCTATATTTAAAATTAAAGAATGAACCCAAGCTAAAAAGGTATCATGGCTTCAAAGCTGCTCAGGTGTGAACATCTCATAATGTTCTGGCGTCATAAACAAAGATTAACTAAATGTCTTCTTATGAATAATTTAAGTCCAGTCCAAACGAGTTCAAAACGCAAATGAAATTTTATATTTTATCATAGAGACATGATCTGAGAAAGCATTGAATGGAAATTTGTAAATAATTAATGTGTTAGCACACATTGAAGAGAAATCCAATTGTTATAATTCCAGATTTAAAGAACAGTGATTAAACATCCATGTTCAGGATCTACAGTATATTGTTATTATCAATCAAATAATGCATACAAACAGTACTCAGAAATTAAGTTAGGTGAATAAATTATTTTTAAACTGACAATGGAAATATAGAATAATTTCCTTGAAGCAGCCTTACCATTTCTTGTTAAATATCAAAAACCAGCAGAAACTGATCAGCTTTGAAAATCAAATATTTACTTGGAAGTTCACCATTACAGTAGCTTGAAAAAGCCCCCAATCCTTTGTTCAAATAAATGAGTATTACAACCAGGGATTTTTATCAATTTAACTGAGAATTTTTATTTGTGAATTACATGCTCTTTTTTTCATAGTACAGCCCCCAAAAAAAGGAAAATTGTAAAGCATGAAAAACTAAAAATTAAAAAACTGAGAAGTCACAGTTAAAAAGCACTCATCCTCCTTTGTTCAGTATGTAGTTGAACCACCTCTCATAGCTTTTTACAGCCAGTATTCTTTTTGGATAAATCTCTATCAGCTTTACACAACGTGATGCAGCAAGATTTACCCAGCCCTCTTTGCAAAATTGCTCATGCTGTGCCAGGATATTTGGGGAGCAGCAGTAGGCAGTAATTTTGAGGTCCTGCCAGAGATGTTAGATCAGATTAAGGTCAGGACTCTGACTGGGCCACTCAGGACATCAACTTTCTTCATTTGAAGCTTCTCTTAACGTTGCTCTGGCAATATGCTTTGAGTCGTCGTCCTGCTGAAAGACCAATTTCCTCCTTCATTTAAGCCTTCTGGCAGGGGCTAGCAGGTTTTTATTCAGGAACTCTCTGTATGTAAAAGCATTCATCTTTTCATTAATTCTGACCAGATTTCCAGTCCCTGCTGCTGAAAGGCATCCCCACAATTTGATGCTACCTTCAACATGCTTTATAGTGGGATGGTGTTACCTGGCTTATGTGCAGTATTACATTTACAGCACACAAACTTCTTAATATCGATGCCAAAAAGGTCCACTTTAGGCTCATCTGACCATAAGACCTTCCTTCACATCTTTATAGTATCTTCTAAATTACGCTTCCTTTACAGGCAATGATATGCTTTTATTTTACTCAGTGTTTCCACTCTTTGCCACTTTTCCATAAATACCCTTTTTCTGCAAAGCCTCAGTGAGTGTGGAGACATGAACTTCATCGCCATTTCCAACCACTAACCTCTGCAGCTCAATCAGTGACTGTTGTGTCACAGTAGTTTCTCTTATAAGTGCCATTCTTCTCCAGCAACTACATTTAGAGGGGTGGTCTGACCTGGGAAGGGGGACTGTTGTTACCCATTTTTTTCCACTTTTTCACAATGGACTGCACTGAGCTCCAAAATGCGTTCAGTGCCTTTAAGATGGCTCTGTACCTTTCCCCAGATTTGTGCTTCTCTAATATCACTTCCCTGACTTGTCTTGAATACTCTTTTGTCTTCATTTTGGTTTGGTCTGATGAAAATCTACCATACTAATAGACCTTATAGAGAGGGGGGTATTTATTTATTCTTATGAATTCATGGAAAGCAGGTGAGCCTCCAGTTTTCTACATCAACAAATTGGGTGAGTTGTTAAAGATAGAGTAGTGATTTTAAAGGGGGTTAATATTCTTCCAGTCTCACAATTTTTGTTTTTAATTTTTAGTAAATTGTTGACAGGTTTTGAAATTTTCCGTTTCTATTTAAAATGATGCACAATGTTTTGCAGATGGCTCAAAAATCCTACTTCAATATATTTCAAATTTAGAAAATGAGACAGTAAAATGTGAAAATAGTTTTGGGGGCTGAATACTTTTTCAAGGCACTCTATATTTTTACATTACCATTTATTACCATTTAAAAGTTAAAGCAGTATTCCAAACTGTCACAAAGAAGATCCTCCTGAAGCTCACAAGTTTGTGAAACTGATGATTAATCATGGAAAATAACAGTTCCTATATTCTCTAAAAAAAAGTGAATTACATCGTTAAAAATAGTAGTAATTTTTATAGTACAGTATGCCCCTTTTCGGTCAGAGGTTCCTAACCTCGGGTCCACAGACCTTTTGCTTAATGGTTTTGGTCCATGGCATAATAAAGGTTGGGCACGAGTACTTTAGATGAAGTTATACTAATTAAGATTTTCCAATTTTGAGGCAAATCACAGAATTATCTTATGTTGTTTTTCACCATTTAAATATGTCTTACTTTTTTTTTGCAATTTGCTTTCTGGTTTTATACCTACTAAGACTCCTAACTAATATAGGACATCCAGTGTGATCATTAGAACTCAGAGTAAGCAAAGTTAGAGGAAATGGTAATTTCACAAAAGAAGCACACAATAAGTACATAGGTGTTAGCCTTTACTTTATAAAGATATATTAAACAAGGACATGCAATTCCCATAACAGACAGAGAAAATATAGTTACCCTATAATGCAGTGGCAAAGGCAGAAGCCTGGGGCAGGTCCACAGATTACTAGATCAATTTCTAAATCACAGATGGTACTTGGTACAGAAATATCAACACACTATAATGACTGAAGATGAAAGACTAGGACAATTGCCAATTCCTAATTCCAATATTACGAACATGAAATTCTGAAAACATCTGTGGAGGAGGGAAGGTAAGTTCGAGCCTTAACAGTTAAAAAAACATAGTAATGCAGAAATTTTTTTTAAATCTCAAGTAAAAAGGATAAAAAGAACATAATAGAAGCCAAGCAACACACACAAAATGCTGGTGGAACACAGCAGGCCAGGCAGCATCTATAGGGAGAAGCACTGTCGACGTTTCGGGCTGAGACCCTTCGTCAGGACAACAGAAGCCAATATCCATTACTTCTCTCATCAAACAAAACCATTGCCTAGGTATCTTTACAAATGATTCATTGAATGAAAAATACAATGGGCAAAATATATTAAATAAGACATATAGATAGGGTATTTGAATGTATAATGGATTAAAGGAAGTTATTCATAGAAGTGGATATTTCTTTTCAAAATATTTGTGAGACCTTATCACTAGCAACTTCATATATTCCAAGAAAATAATATCACATTGAAAATTTCAGATCATTTATAATGAATTCTACTACTTCTTAAGATCAGGCTGTAGCTGATCTAGATTTTGACTGATAAGATTTATTCTGACTTTATTGTGGATCAAAGATAGCCAAGTAATCATTCTCATTATAGATCATTATAACCATTTAGCTACAAATGGATTTTTAGCAAAGCATTTAAGACAGTGTCATGACCAATAACTTTTACTACATTTGACACTTTCAGGATTACTTTAATGTCCAGTGCAATAAATCAATATTTCTTTAGCTACTGGCATCAATGATAAGGATTTCAGACCTAAATAGTTAAGAATCTCAAAAACATAGGTTAAGCTGCCTCTCCATTTCAAGCCTCTTCTAATTAGTATACTGAGTTCTATTGGTTACATTAATTTTCCAAATTCACAAGTTGCATTTGCAAAGCAATATTATCAGAGTCAATGGTATCCTAGCAATCCTTTCAAAGTCACATCTATATAACACGCTCTAGCAAGGGAGAATAACGTTTATTCAGCTTCCTTGAAATAGCAGGTGTAATATCCTTGTAACAAGATGTGAGGAAAAAATATCACGTAGTGCAGATATTACCAGCCTGGGGTGAGCATGACACAGAAAAGCTAACAGCTACTCTGATCAGAACAGCAAAAGAATTTCTTACCTTGTCTAATACTCAAATTATGACAGGAGTATGTAGTTTCTGTAAGTGAAGACATCCTTATTGATTCGCAAGCATTTCCCATTTCATTCTTAAATGGGCTAAACCCCAGTGAATTGCTCCCTGAACTACCTCCAATGGAAAGCCTTTGACCCCTCACACCCCAACATTTTCCAGTGAGCTGTTGCTGTTCTGCCTGCCTCTGGCTCATTCTCCTTTTTCTTCTCCCCTCACACTACAGCACCAAGATCAAGAATAGTTCCTGCTGAAACTAACAAATGTCACTAGCTCCTGGTACACCACTCTTTGTAGATATAACCAATTAATAAGCAACTGTAAACATAAGTCTGAATTAAGACAGAAAAATGCTAAAACCAACCTGATGAGTATTTCTGAACTTTGTTTTATTTCACGCTCCCAGCATTTGCAACTTAAGAATAAATAAGACCATAACACATACAGTAGGAGCAGAATTAGGGCATTTGGCCCATCAAGTCTGCTCCGCAATTCAATCACGGCTGATCTTTTTTGCCCTCCTCAACCCCATTCCCTGGTCTTCTCCCTGTAACCTACGATGCCGTGTCCAATCAAGAACCTAATAATCTCTGCCTTAACTACTCTCAACAACCTGGCCTCCACAGCTGCCTGTGATAACAAATTCCACAAGTTCACCACCCTCTGGCTAAAGAAATTTCTCTGCATCTCTGCTTTAAATGGACGTCCCTCTATCCTGAGGCTATACCGTAAATAAATCAGCAATTACTCCAGAAATACTTGAAGATTCCTTTAAACAGTGTAGTGGGACTGGGGGTGGAAAGAATACTTTTCTTCCTATTGCCTAAATAATAGATGCTTCTTACATACTTAATACATAGATCCTCTCATTACAATTAACATTAAAGTAGCATACACTAATTTACGTCATAATTTGCATATATTCAGATAAAGTGATGGTACACCTATCACACCCTACAAATATGTATCGACATCAGATGCCTAACTAGATGTTGATGCTATATGCCTTGTTCCAATTTATGTTCAAGGTCAAAGTGTCTAGGTTCTTCAGCTGTAGCAAGAAAACAGTGATGTCAGTTGGAGTCTTCTTCAACCTGAAACTTTATTAGGTGTAGAGACCTTATGGAAGACTTTGGGACTTACTTTCAACTGACTATACAGCAAGTGGCCTTACCTATGTTTAGTCTCTCCTGCTAGTGATATATACACACAAGGAAATGGTAATCATATTGTCATATATTAGCAGGCCTTTTGTCCCATTTAATCTTCAAGCACACATTCAAAGTAGTCCAACTCAAATCTCATGTTACTTTCACCAATTTTCCATCTACTCTTCCAGATTTGACAACTTGACTATATATTGGGTAAATTTACAGTAGCCAATTAAGCAAAAAACCTGACACCTTTGGGGTGTCTGAGGAAAGTGGGAGAAACCAATGTGGACAAGTATAAGGATGCAAAGACAGGAGCAGAAGTCATAATTAATCAGGTGACTGGAGCTGTGAAGGATCATCTCTGTTAGTGATACTGGTGAATTTGATTCCACAACTACTACAGAACCAGGCTGCTTCATAATTATCATCTCCTGAGTTTTTATCAACTTAGCATTAGACATTAAGTATAAAAGGAGGGATTTGAGATAATGCGTGAATTGTTCTTGTTAAAGGAAGAAATTGAACAGGCCCCAATTAAATTACTGTCAGAGTTACTGATGCAGCATTAAAATCAAGTCATCACCATATCCAGAGATATTGTCAACTGATATATTGTCTGAAATGGGAATTCAGAAAAGGTGCAGTTCCTGGAAATCCAAAATTTTAAAAATGCTGAAAATATTTAGTACATCAGCCTTCATCTGGAGGACAAGAAACAGAATTGATTTTTCCAGTCAAAGACCCTTCGTCAGGACAGGAAAGAAGTTACAGAGTGATGTGTCAGAAAGAATAAACTGAGCTAACCACTGGGATAAGCTGTAAATAACTTTATGTACAACATCTTGTACAACTGCAACATAGCATCCCAGCGACCAGATTGACTGATGAAGACCAGCATGCCAATATCCCTTTTCAACACTGTTTATCTGTGATCCCAGTTTTTGGAAACCATTTACTTGTACTTCAATGTCCCTCTGTTCTACAACACTTTCCAGGATACTATTGTTTACTATGAAAGATCTGACTTCCCAAAATGCAACACCTTGCACTTAACCAAATTCAACTCCATTTGCCACTTACCCAGATGATCAAGATCCCTAAGTAAATCTTGACAATCATCTTTACTGTCATCAGCAAACTTATTAATCATGCCTTGTACTTTCTCATCTAACTCCACCCCATATAAACCCCTTGCCCTGGGGAGATGCCAATCAATTTATGGGAAATTAAAATCTCCCACACCGGATCTCTTCGTGATTTTTACAAATGACCTTGATGAGGAAGTGGAGGAATGGGATAGTAAATTTGGTGATGACACAAAGGTTGGGGGCATTGTGGATAGTGTGGAGGGCTGTCAGAGGTTACAGCGGGATATTGATAGGATGCAAAACTGGGCTGAGAAGTGGCAGATGGAGTTCAACCCAGATAAGTGTGAGGTGGTTAATTCTGATAGGTCAAATATGATGGCAGAATAATGGTAAGACTCTTGGCAGTGTGGAGGATCAGAGGGATCTTGGGGTCCAAGTCCATAGGACACTCAAAGCAGCTGCACAGGTTGACTCTGTGGTTTAGAAGTGCATTAGCCTTCATCAATCGTGGCATTGAGTTTAAGAGCCGAGAGGTAATGTTGCAGCTATATAGGACCCTGGTCAGACCCCACTTGGAGTACTGTGTTCAATTCTGGTCGCCTCACTACAGGAAGGACGTGGAAACCATAGAAAGGATGCAGAGGAGATTTACAAGTATGTTGCCTGGATTGGGAAACATGCTTTATGAAAATAGGTTGAGTGAACTCAGCCTTTTCTCCTTGGAGCAACGGAGGATGAGAGGTGACCTGACAGAGGTGTACAAGATGATGAAAGGCATTGATCATGTGGATAGTCAGAGGCTTTTTCCCAGGGCTGAAATGACTAGCATGAGAGGGCATAGTTTTAAGCTTGGAAGTAGGTACAGAGACGTCAAGGGTAAGTTTTTTTTAAAATGCAGAGAGTGGTGAGTGCATTGAATAGGCTGCCAGCGGCAGCAGTAGAGGCAGAAACGATAGGGTTTTTTAAGAGACTCCTGGATAGGTACATGGAGCTTAGAAAAATAGAGGGCTATGGGTAAGCCTAGGCAATTTCTAAAGTAAGGGCATGTTCGGCACTGCTCTGTGGGCCGAAAGGCCTGTATTGTGCTGTAGGTTTTCTATGTTTCTAATCCTGTTATTATTACACCTTTCCAGAATCTGTTTCCCTATCTGCTCCTCTATGTCCCTGTTACCATTGGGGTCTCTATAAAAAAAACCCAGTGGAGTTATTGACCCCTTCTGTTTCTAACTTCCATCCAGAGACTCAGTAGACAAACCCTCCATGACTTCCTCCTTTTCTGCAGCCATGACACTATCTCTGATCAACAGTGCCATGCCCCCACCTCTTTTGCCTCCCTCCCTGTCCTGTCTTAAACATCTGCAGCCTAGCACTCTAAGTAGCCATTCCTACCCCGAACCATCCAGGTCTCTGTAATGGCCACAACATCATAGCTCCAAGTACTGATCCATGCTCTAAGCTCATCCACCTTGTTCATGATGATTCTCGCATTGAAAGAGACATCTCAAACCATCAGTCTGAGCACATCCCTTCTCTATCACCTGCCTATCGTCCCTCTCGCATTGTCTCCAAGCTTTCTCTATTTGTGAGCCAACAGCCCCTTCCTCTGTCTCTTCAGTTCAGTTCCCACCCCCCAGCATTTCTAGTTTAAACCGTCCCCAATAGCCATAGCAAACCCCCCCCCCCCGGCCAGGATATTGATCCCCCGTGGATTCACACCCGCCCCAAAAGAGATCCCAATGACCTTGAAATCTAAATCCCTGCCCCTGCTCCAATCCCTCAGCCACGCGTTTATCCTCATTTCACTCTATTCCTATACTCACTGTGGCGTGGCACAGGCAGTAATCCCAAGATTACTACCTTTAAGGCCCTCAACTTCCTTCCTAACTCCCTGTACGTAGTCTGTTTTCAGGACCTCCTACCCATGTCATTGGTACCAATATGTACACGACCTCTAGCTGTTCACCTTCCCACTTCAGGATACCATGAACGCAATCAGAAACATCCCAGACCCTAGCACCTGGGAGGCAAACTACCATCCGTGTTTCTTTCCTGCATCCACAGAATCGCCTGTCTAACCCTCTAATTATAGAGTTCCCGGTTACTGCTGCCTTCTTCCTTTCCCTACCCTTCTGAGCCACAGGGCCAGACTCAGTGTCAGAGGCAAGGCCAGTGTTGCTTCCCCCAGGTAGGCCATTCTCCCCCAACAGTTTTTTTTTCCAAACAGTTCTTTCTCTTTGCCACTCTCCCATAAAGCTGCAACTGGTGAAGCAGCTGGGCAACAGTTGTTGTAGTGCAGTCTCTCCCATCTTAGCCAGTGGCTTGTAACTCCTCCAGAGTTGTCATAGGTCTCTTGGTAGTCTCCCTCACTAGGCTCCTTCTTGCATGGTCACTCAATTTTTGAGGACAGCCTGCTCCAGGCAGATTTACAGCTGTGCCATATTCTTTTCTGATTGGAAAAAAAAACTCAGATGAAATCTCAGCTAGACTTTGCCAGAAGGTATGTAGGAGACTCTGGAAGAAGTTTCTATGGTCTGATGAAACCAAAATTGAGCTTTTTGGCCATCAGACTAAATGCTAACACCACACGCCATCAAAAACACACAATACCTACTATGAAGCACGGTGGTGGCTGCATCATGCTGTGAGGATGCTTAACTGCAACACATCCTGGAAGCCCAGATACAAGTCCTTCAACCCAATGAGTCTATAACAACCACAGTGCCCACCCAGCTAGTATCTATTTCCTTCAGTTCAACCCATATTCCATGCAGCCTATCAAGCAGAACCTCAATAAAGGCATTACTGAAGTCCATACAGACCATATCTGCCAAACTGTCCTCATTAACCTCTTGGTTACTTCTTCAGAAAACACTTTCAAATTCGTAAGACATGATCTCTCTCACACACACACAAAGCTGTGATGACTACCCCTGATCAATTCCCATCTTTTCAAGTGCACTTACATCTTATCCCCTCCAGTCACTTATCTACTAAGGATGTTAAGACTTGCTGGTCTACAGTTCTTTGGTTTTTCATTGCAGCCCTTCTTAAAGAGCAAGAAGATGTGCCCAGAAGGTCAGTTTTGGCATGTCCTCTACTCTTGGGGGGGTGGGGGGGAGGGGAACTGAACAAATAGGCTGTCTATTTGTTTAAGCATAACAGATGTATGAAAGATACGGATACAAAAAGCAACTTATCTGACAATATAGAATTCAATATGGAGTCCAGAAGCCTCAATGTGCCCAGACAGAAAATGAGCTGATGATCCTCAAGCTAGGAAAGGGGCTCATTACAACAGGTCCCCATTTTTTTGCTTTTTTCTCTGAAAGTGTATTGCATATCCAGCATGTCTTGTAACTGCATTTTGCAACTCCTGTATCCCTTTGTCTATGTTCTTAATTTCTAACTGCTCCAATTCACTAATTCACAAGGGCTTATCCCCATAGTTACCCTGGTTTTACCTTATTGGAGACATTCTTCCTCCCCAGCTTCCCTTGTCTACCACCCAGTTTTGGCAAAGGGTCGTCAACTTGAAAGATTAACTCAATTCCCACAAATACACCTGGACCTGCTTAATATTTCCAGCATTTTCTATATTTCTTTTACTTACTGAAAATTTAGATTCAGGCTAGTGCATCCATTCACTAGCAGTCTAGAACTACAGATTCAATTAACACCTAGAAAAATAAAGTTACACATAAAGTCATACTGTGGTCAAATTCTAATTGGACAACTCCATATCTTACCAATAAACAAAGATACTGCCCCACAAGATGGAGATTTTACTGATTCTGCCACTTCATCAGTAGAAAGCTTCTCATAAGTCACTTTTATCAGGTCCTTGGGTTCTTCTTCCAGTTCGCACATGGTAACTGGAGAAAAGAGAGGCATAATTTAACAAGTCGCGCCATCAGAATTCTGAATGGTCGTTGAACCCATGGACACTACCTCACATCTTTTGCATTACTTATTTTTTATATGTATTTCCTATTGTAAATTATATTTTTTTAAAATTATGTATCGCAACATACTGCTGCTGAAAAACAACAAATTTCACAACATATGCCAGTGATATTACACCAGATTCTGACTCTGACAAGCAGTAAATTTACCTATCCATTGCACTGACTTTTGAGCAAAGTTGTCCCTGTATACATTTTGGCATCAAGTTACTTCAGCAATGCAGAATCAATGAATAAATTAATTTAAAATACTTCCATGTATTTGTTCTGCATTTGTTCAGTAATAAACATAAATGATGCTCTATTTCTTGCATACTGTCATCCAAAAATACTTCTGTTTCTAAACAGTTTGGCAAATTAATTTGCTGAGAGACAACAAAAACATGGGGTAAAAAATCCTACAGGAAACATTACAAGGATAAGTTCTTCATGCTGTATCTTACCACACCCAACATTAATGGGTGGTGCAAAAGATAAGAGCTTTGGGATGGAGAAGTATATTAAAATGAATTGAAGATTACTTATCACACAGAAGACAGGCAGGCAGAGTAAATGGCCCTTTTTCAGGCTTTAAGTCAGCCTAATAGTCATAGAGTAATATAGCACCAAAACAAGCCATTTGACCCAACTGGTCCATGCCAATCACAGTATCCTTCCTGTTAGTCCTAGATGCCCACATCTGGCCCATAATCCTCCAAGCCCCTCCCCTCTTAAATGATGCAATTATACCTGCCTCAACCAATTCCTCTGGCAGGTAGTTACCACTCTCTATGTAAATAAGTTACCTCTCAGGTTTCTTTTAAATCTCTCCCTCTTTTCTTGTGTCTGTACCCTCAAGTTTTGGACTAACCAATGCTGGGGAAAAGACTGTGACCGTCAACCTTATCCATACCCATCATTCTCCTGCACTACAGGAATAATGATCTAGTGTGCTCAACTTCTCCCTATATCTCGGGCCCTGTAGTCAAGGCATAAATTTCTTCTGCACCCTCTCCAGCTTGACAATATCTGTCCTGTAACGGGGTGACCAAACTGTACATAATACTGCAAGTGTAGCGTCACCAATGACTTGTGTAACTACAACTTAATGTCCCTACTCATAAACTTGATGCCTTGACTAATAAAGGTCAACATGCTAAATGCTTTTTTCTGCATGGCCCACTTTCAGTGAACTGTGCATTCATATTCCCAGGTCCCTCTCTTCCACAACACTTATCTAAACCTATATAAGTCCTACCCTAGTTTGACCATCCAAGATGTATTACATTGAAACATGCAGTGAAAAGCATCGTTTTGCATCAATGGCAAACACATTCCAAAGATGTGCTGGGGGCAGCCCACAAGTGGCTCCATGCTTCCAGCACCAACATAGCACAATTTATTAACCAAAACCTGTATGTCTTTGGAATGTGGGAGAAAACTGTAGCACTTAGAGGAAGCACACATGGTCAATGGGAAAACATGCAAACTTCTTACAGAGAGTGGTGGGAATTGAACCACAATCTTCCACTTACTGGCAGTGTGAAGCATTATGCTGAACATGATGCTGCTGTACCTCCATCTTTCCCCTAAGTTAGCTCTTCAAAAAGCTCCAAAAGATTTGTTAAACATGTCCTCCCATGCACAAAACCGTGCTGACTATTCCTGATCAGTGATGGTAAATCTTGCCACTTAGAATTTCCTCCAGTAACTTCCCTGCAACTGAAGTCAGGCTCACCATCCTGCTGTTCCCTGGCCTATCCTTGCTACCTTTCTTGAACAATGAAACATTAGCCACCCTCTAGCTCCTGGAACTTCAATAGTGGAGAACAACAAAGCAGGTACCTCCACAAGGGCCTCCACAATTTCTTCCTATAAAGTCCAGAACAGACCTAAGGATTTGTCCACCACAATGTGGTTCAATGCGGCATATACCTCCTTCCTTATAATGTATAAATGATCCAATTCCTCTCTACTTATAAACCTTTTGTTTTGGTATTCGTGATATTCACCCAAGTAAGCACTGAGAATACCATGAATGTCAAAGCAATGGGGTTAAGCTAAAAAAAAGACATTAAAAATCTCAGCCATCTACTAGGGCTCCACACATAGGCAGTCCTGATAGTTGTTAAGAGGACCCGGTCTCTATCTAGTCCCTCTTTCACTGTTAATATAACTGAAGAACCTCTCGGGATTATCTTTAACCCTGCCTGCCAAAGCCATTTAATATCCTCTTTTTGCCATCCCAATTTCCGTCTTAAGCATGGTCTCGAATTTTATGTTCATCATTCATATTCAGTGGTGCATTCATACTCAATTGTGTAAATGCTTGTTTCTTTTTCCTGACTAGTGTCTCCATACAAGACCATAAGACGTAGGAGAAAATTAGGTTTCTTGACCATTGAGTCTGCACCATCATTTCAACCTACAGCACAGTACAGGCCCTTTGGCCCACAATGCTGTGCCGAACATTGACTTACTTTAGAAATTACCTAGGGTTACCCATAGCCCTCTACTTTTCTGAGCTCCATGTACCTATCCAGGAGTCTCGTAAAAGACCCCATTGTATCCACCTCCACCACTCACTATCCCTGGCAGCCCATTCCACACACTCACCACTCTCTTTCCTTAAAAAATTACCCCTGACATCTCCTCTATACCTACTTCTAAGCACCTTAAGACTGTGCCCTCTCGTGTTAGCCATTTAAGCTCAGGGAAAAAGCCTCTGACTATCTACATGATCAATGCCTTATGAGTGATCCAATCTCCTGCCTTCCACCCACACCCCCCCCCCACTATATCCCTTCATGCTCTGACCAACCTCTGCCTTAAATATCCATTAACACTTGGCCTTCACAGCTACCTATAGCAATGAACTCCACAGATTCACCACTCACTGGCTAAAGAAATTCCTCCTCATTTCTGTTCTGAAAGGACACCACTTTATTCTGAGGCTGAGTCCTCTGGTCTTTGACCCACACACCACAGAAAACACCCTCTCCACATCCACTCCTCCAAGGCCTTTCACCATTTGATAAATTTCAATCAGGTCATCACTCATTCTTCTGAATTCTGGTGAATACAGGTCCAGAGCTAGCAAATGCTCTTCATTTGACAAGCCATTCAATCCTGGAATCATTTTTGTGAACCTCCTTTGAAACCTCTCTAGTTTCAGCACATCCTTTCTAAGATATGTCATCAGCTGGGGTTCCCCGAATTTGGTACATTTACCTTTCACCCTATCAGGAACATGCTATGTTTTAGCTCTGGATATGACTGTTTTTAAAAGCCTCCCACTAGCTAACTGTTCCTTGTTTTTAAATAAAGACACATCACACAGTCATCCCCAGCTAGATTCTGCCTAATGCCCTCATGTAGGTCTGTACTACCTTTGTCCACAACTATTTTAAAACTAATAGAATTGTGGTCACTGGACATAAGTGGTCCTCAACTGCCACTTCAGTGACGTGACCCATCCCATTCCCTAAACAATGGTCCAGTATTGCTCCTTCCCAATTAAGGTTTTTCCAAATATTGTGTGGAAGCACTGAATAAATTCCATCACATCGAGGCCCCTTGCACTCTGAGTTGCTCAGACAATCAAGTCTCCCACTAGCATTACTCTGCTTTTCTCAAAATGACAGGCAATTCCTCGACATCAGCTCCTCAGGTTCCTGTTGATGACTGGGTGGGTCTATAATACAGCTATAACAAAGTGATCATTCCCTTCTCATTCCTACTTTTCTACCCAAATGGCCTCATTAGATGATCTCTCAAGAATATCTTCTCTAAGCACTGTTGTTACGTCCTCCCTTATCGAAAACGCAACACCCCTCCACTCTTAACTGTTCCTCTTTCATGCCTGAAGCATAAATATTCTAGAACATTGCACTACCAGTCCTGTCCTTCTCTCAGCCACATTTTTGCTATGGCCATGATATCCCAGTGCTGAGAGGAAATCCACACCATCAGTTCATCTGATTCGCTGTTAAGCTACATGCATTGAAATAGATATAACTAAAGCAGTGATTATATCTTCAATTTTACTATAACCATGGCTATCCCAATTGCTAGGCTTACACTCTTTGGTTGCTGCACGTACCCCTGTGTTATCATGGACTTCACTCTCTCAAATGACAACCCCCTATCAATCTAGTTTCAAACAGTGTTTGTGGCAAAAGGAAATATCCCGCTAGGATATTGGTCCTCCTCTGGTTCAAGTACAGGTTGTCTTTACCCCAGAAGAGATCTCAACGATCTAAGATCCGGAATTCCTGGCCCCCTGCACCAGATCCTCAGCCACATAGTTATCTGGCTTGTCTATCTATTCCTGGATTCAATAGCAGGTGGTACCAGGAGGAATCTGGCGATCACTATGCTTAAGGACTTGGTTTCTTATCTAACTCCCAATACTCATTCTACAGAACCTCATCTCTTGTACTACCCAAGTCATTTGTACCAACGTATACAATAACAGTGTATACTATGTATACAAAAGCACTTTGAAAAAAGCGGTCGCCGAGACTCTGGCAGAGTATGGCACACACAAAAAAAATACATAAACAGCTGACTGTTCACCCTCCCCTTCAAGAATTTTCTGCAGTTGCTCAGACCTTTTACCCTGGCACCCAGGAAGCAACACCCCATCAGACATCTCTTCTGAGGCCACAGAATCTCCTGTCTGTCCCAATCACTATCAAGTCTCCTATCACTATTACCTTGACTGACTGACTGCACCCTTCCAAGGGTATCCAAGTTTGCTGATGACACAAAAATAGGCAAGAGGTCGTGCTCTGATTTTAAAAAAATATATGTATTTCTATTCCACATGACATTGATAGGTTGTGAGAATGGATAAAACCTTGGCAAATGGCATTTAATATGGGAAAGTATAAGTTCATGCACTTTGACAAAATGAACCAAAGCACAGACTTTAATAGAGAGTACAGAGGTGTCTAGGAGTTCTTATGCAAAATACTCAAAAATTTGCATATAAATACAGCACATAGGAAAGCAAATTGCACATTGGCTGTTATTGCAGAGGGTTTGGGGTTTGGAAATAGAAAAGTAATGTTGTTGTTATATGGGATGTTGATAAGGATATACCTAGAATACAACGTAAAGTTTGCACACCTAATTTAAGAAAGGATACACCATCATTGGAGACAGTCCAGAAGAGAGTTGCAACACTAATTATTGAATGGAAGGACCGTTCTTTCATGAACTAATAAAAAAAAACACTATACCTATATTGTCTGAGTTTGGAAGAAACAGTGGCAGTCTTGTTCAAACATAAAAGAAACATAATCGCATTTAAAATTCAGTATTGCTGAAATAACAAGGATGCCCAAAAGTGAAAAAGAAACATTATGTTAATCTAGAAAAGCAGGTTATTTGTTTTAAAAAAGAAAAGTAACACCAAGGGCTTTCTTTGTAATCTGACATATCTTTTCACACTGAATGCAGACAAATTTATTTGGCAAAGACCTAAAAGTGAAGTTTACCACATAAGGACAATTAATTTACTTTATGCTGTGCCAAGTTTGTGAGAGACTCGAGTTGAAACAGATATTCTGCAAGTTAAAAAAGGATAAATATGTTCCATTGTCAACGGTTAGATGCTGACGGGAGCTTCAAACATTATCCAGACATTATCTAGATATACAAGCACTTCTATAAAATATTGAATAGTGAGGTAGAGCCCAAAAGGCTAATCTCCAGATATGGATTTTTTCACAATTAATTTAACCTATCTTATTTATGCAGTAATCTGCTAAAATATTACTATAGAAATAACTGATTTGATGCGACATAAACACAAGTATGATAACAATTGTGAAATTTATGCAAATATTGGTGTTTACTTGTTGTTTATGTTGCTGCAAGAAATGAACTTGCCTTATACTTGACTTGTAGTCCTTGGATAAAGAGAATTTGCATTCCTCTCTATCCAATGTACAAAGGTGGTCAATACTCTACTCACCAATGCCACTTACAACAAGATCTGAATGAAAGCGATCATCTGAATGTTTCCAAAAGGTTAAACAAATTAACCATTTTTTCAGTGGAAAACATTTTTCAATGTTAATGGAACTTTAATTTTACATTATTTGGAAAAGCCATACACTGCTGACTCTAAAACCAGTATTTGCTGTTTATTTCTAATGAGACAAACTATAGAAAAGTTAATAGTGTGTGAATACACTATGAAGTTACCTCAGAAAGTAAGAATCGTACAATGTCATTGTGATAATTAAATAATACTAAATAGAATCAATTGGATAACTTTATCAATACAGTCGTATCTTCATTTATCTTCCAGTTTAACACAAATTTCCACTGTTCATGTTTTTATACACACTGTTTGTACCTCTAAACCTGCTTCCCAATTCTTCTGTTTGCCTTTTCTTCTGCGTGCTTCTTAATTCTGGTGGTCTTCTCAATATGTATTATCATCCTTGCTCTTTTGTTTATATGTATATTTTATTCACTTTAAAGGAGTCATGTACCATTCGAATTATAAACGGAAGTTAAAATGTGCACCATCTTTTTGCTTTTGAGTAAGAGAGTGTGAATTGACTTACACTGGAAGGGAGTGTGCAATTTTAAAATGGGTCATGATTAAAGATGCAATACTGTTCGAATTTGCTACTAGAACCATAGAACACTACAGCACAGTACAGGCCCTTCAGCCCTCTGTGTTGTGCTGACCCATATAATCCTTTTAAAAAAAAGTACTAAATCCCACCCTACCCCATAACCCTCCATTCTTCTTTCATTCATGTGCCTGTCCAAGAGGCTCTTAAATACCCCTAATGTTTTAACCTCCACCACCATCCCTGGCAAGTCATTCCAGGCACTCACAACACTGTGTAAAAAAAACTTACCCCTGAAGTCTCCCCTAAACTTCCCTCCCTTAATTTTGTACATATGCCTTCTGGTGTTTGCTATTGGTGCCCTGGGTAACAGGTACTGACTATCCACCCTATCTATGCCTCTCATAATCTTGTAGACCTCTATCAAGTCCCCTCTCATTCTTCTATACTCCAAAGAGAAAAGTCCCAGCTCTGCTAATCTTGCTTCATATGACTTGTTCTCCAATCCAGGCAACATCCTGGTAAATCTCCTCTGCACCCTCTCCAAAGCTTCCACATCCTTCCTATAATGAGGTGACCAGAATTGAGCACAATACTCTAAGTGCAGTCTCTGGTACCAGAGATTTGTAGAGTTGCAACATGACCTCTCTACTCTTGAACTCAATCCCCCTGTTAATGAAGCCTAGCATCCCATAGGCCTTCTTAACTACCCTATCAACCTGTGCAGCGACCTTGAGGGATATATGGATTTGAACCCCAAGGTCCCTTTGCTCATCCACACTCTTAAGTAATTCACCATTAATCCTGTACTCAATCTTCTGGTTTGTCCTTCCAAAATGCATTACCTCATACTTGTCCAGAGTGAACTCCATCTGCCATTTTTCTGCCCAATTCTGCAGCCTATCTATACCCTCTTGTAACCTTCGACCACCTACAGCTCCATCCACAACCCCTCCAATCTTTGTGTCATCCGCAAACTTACTCACCCATCCTTCCACCTCTACATCCAGGTCATTCATAAAAATCACAAATAGCAGGGGTCCCAGGACAGTCCCAGTCCCTGCGGCACTCCACTAGTCACCTACCTCCAGGCAGAATACTTTCCTTTCAAAACTACCCTCTGCTTTCTTCCTTTAAGCCAATTTTTTATCCAAACAGCCAAGGCTCCACTTATCCCATGCCTCATGACTTTCTGGATGAGTCTCTCATGAGGGACCTTGTCAAATGATATTAGTATCAGGGATGTGAACATTGTGTCTTATTAGGACAGGTATGCTCTCCATAATAAAATGTCTTACAGCAGGTCAATTTTGGTGCTTTTCAGTTAATTTTTTTTAAACCCATGGAGATGTAACAAAACATTCTGCTGTTACATTCGAAGCAAAAACACTCTGTTCCAGACTCTTTAATCAATTCCTACTCTCTAACTTTTAGTTTTCTCTTCGTGAGGTACTTTTACTCCTTCTATTAAACCATAATCCCTAAACATATTAATTTAACCTGTGTCATGGTCTTCTAAGGAAAAGTTATGTCAGCATCAGCCATAGTTCTTTTAATCATGAATAGATAATTTAGAATTATTGTCAAAAATAGGAAGGGAGCAAACACTCTGAAGGTATTCAATCGACTTCCCAATAGCAATAGAGACAGTGAGAAACAGATCAGGATGCAGATCTTAGAAAGGTGCAAAAATAACAAGGTTGTTGTCACAGGGGACTTCAACTTCCCCGATATTGATTGCTAGCTCCTTAGTGCAAAAGGTATGCATGGGCCAGAATTTATTAGGTGTGTCCAGAAAGGATTCCTAACAAAATATGTAGACAGGATGAAAAATAGAAGGCCATGGGTAACTCTAGTAATTTCTAAGGTAGGGACATGTTCGGCACAACTTTGTGGGCCAAAGGGCCTGTATTGTACTGTAGGTTTATGTTTCTATGACATATTGGATTTGGTGCTATGCAATTAATCAGATCAGGTATCAGACCTCTTGGTAGGAGAGCATTTCAGAGACAATGACCACAAATCCCAGACCTTAGACAGGGATAGAAATAGACAGTATGGGACAGTATTTAATTGTAAGAGGGGGAATTATAATCAGTCAAGAACTGGGGAGTACATTGGGAGCAGATGTACTCAGGGAAATGTACAGCAGAAATGTGGAGGTTGTTTCGGGAGCACTTGCTGGGGGTTTTAGATAGGCTTGTCCCTTTGAGGCAGGTGAAGGAACCATGGTTGACAAGAGATGTGAAATATCTAGTCAAAAGGAAAAAAAGGAAGCAAGTAGCAGACTGGGCTCTAGAAAGTTGCAAGATAGCTGAAGAATGGACTTAGGAGTGTTAGAAGGGGTATGAGAAGGTCCTGGCAAGTAGAATTAAAGAAAGCCACAAGGTGTTCTACATGTATGTGAAGAACAAGAGGTTGGCCAGAGTGAAGGTAGGACTGATCAGGGATTGTAGAGGAAATGTATGCCTGGACTCAGAGAGGTCCTTACTGAATACAGGATCCACCAGCAAGAGAAACTTTGATGTTTGTGAGGACAGCATAAAACAGGCAGGTATTCTTCAACATGTTGAAGTTAAAACAGAGTATGTGCTCAAACATTTGAGGTACTCGAGTCACAAGGTAATGTTGCAGATCTATAAAATCCTAGTTAGACCACACTTAGAATATTGTGCTCAGTTCTGGTCGCCTCATTACAAGAAGGATGTGAAAACTTTAGAGAGGGTGCAGAGGAGGTTTACCAGGATGCTACCTGGACAAAAGGGCATGTCTTATGAAGAAAGGCTGAGCGAGCTAGGGCCTTAATCTTTGGAGTGAAGGAGAATGAGAGATTGGCTAATAAGAGGCACAGAAAGGGTAGATAGCCAAATACATTTTTTCCAAGGCCCATAACGACTAATCTGAGGGATTTTAAGGTGATTGAAGGAAAATATAAGAAGGACGTCAGAGGTAGATGGTGGGTGCAATGAATACCCTGGCAGGGGTGGTGATGAAGGCAGATGCATGAGGGGCATTTAAAAAACTCTTAAGATAAGCACATGGATGAGAGAAAAATGGGGGGGTTATGAAGGAGGAAAGGGTTATATTGATCTTAAGAGTAGTGTTAAAAGGTCAGCATAAAATCATGGACCGAAGGGCCTGTATTGTGCTGGAATGTTCTACGTTTTATGTTTAAATAAATCTAGTGAAGATACTCAGAATGATTTCCTGGTTGCCTGAAAGTGAATGTGATATACCTCAAAGAATGGCAATGCCAATAACAGGATTCTGATACTTTTAAAACTTACTTTAACAGGTCATTCTGAATTTGTAACTTTAAAGTTTAAGAAGAAAATAAATATTGGTTATCAGACCACAGTACCATAAAATTTACATTATTCATCAGAAATACTCTGAAGTAAAGAATTAAGATAAAACAGAAAAATATTTGGTTTCACTACAAATATATATGGTTTCAAAGCAAATTGAATAAACATATGCTAATGATGCCATGTTAACAGCTTTATCATAATTAGGCATTTCGGCACGTGATGGCAGTAGTCTCATACGATAAGATGCCTGTAGGAATTACAAGTTTGTGCCACAACATCAGTGAAAATGGAATTGGTATGCTTTTTTTAGACACATCAGCCAGCAGTTTCTAATTGAAGTGCTAAAGGGCACATTTCTTCCCAATAAGACCTTATCAAATCTAAGGTTATAATCAGCGTGGGTCGTTTAACAACACTGTAACTTCAAGTTACAAGATCACAAGACATGGTGCAGTAGTAGACTATTTACCCATCTGATCCACTCTACCACTCAAGCATGGCTGCTTTTTTTTTTAGAAACACCATTCTCTCATCTTCTCCCTGTAACACTTAAACCCCGTACCAGTCAGAAAACTATCAGTCTCTGCCTTGAACACCCCCTTATGTCCACAATCCATCAGTGGCAACAAATTCCACAGATTTACCACCCTATTTTTAAAGACATTCATCTGTTTTAAAGAACATCCTTTTATTCTGAGTCTGTGCTCTTGAATCCTAGACTCTCCTATTAATGGAAACATCCTCTCCATGTTTACTCTATCCAGGCCTTTCAGTATCAAGTAGGTCTCAATGAATATTCTCCCCTCATCCTTCTGAACTTTACCGAACAGATGTCTAGAAACATAAAATGCCCTTCATTTGTTAAGCATTTCATTCCTGTGACCATTTTTGTGAATCTCCTCTGAACTTTCTCCAGGACCAGTAAATCTTTCCTTAGATGCTGTGCCCACAGTTACCACCTCTTTACCATTCCAGTTCCAATTAAAAGTTTTCAACCCAAAATATTAACTCTGTTTTTCTTTCCATAGATGCCTTCTGACCTGCTGAATGTTTCCAGACTTCAGTTTTTTTAGTTTGGTTCTTATTTAATGTGGTGGTACAAAATGCTCCAGGCTCTAGAAAGGTTTATACTACATCAAATCCCTTTCCCTAATAAAATAACTAAATATTCCTATTCTGTTTCTTTTTGTTCATACTCAAATAAGTCATGTTTATTTACAGTGACATCTACATAAAAATAATATGGCTCCATATAATAAAGACTCAAAACCAAGTGGATGTAGACGAAAAGGAAAAATCAGAAGACATGGATCAACGGAATCTTTGGATCTAGCTAAAATCAAAGAGTCAATCAGGAATTTTAACATTCGTCCTCCTGCACCTGATGTTATATTTGAAGAGAAGCTGGAAATACCTGCATATGTATCCCAGGAACTAGCCCCCACTGATAGGGGGGATGACAGCAATCTCGTCTCCTGGCTCGAGGAACAGAAGTTGATCTCCCAGGATGATGAATTCCTGACGAACAGCAAGAATGATATGATCCCTTATGGTACCAAGTCTGTAGATCCGGTAAGAAAGGAAAAGCATTCAATGTATTTGTGTCATTTAATACTGAGAGCTTAACTTTTCTGATTTCAACTAGATCGTTCAGGTTCTCCCAGGTAATGGTCTACAAAGTTCTCTAAATATGATTTCAGGTTTCCAAACAAAACTGTGCGTAATTACAATCTATTCTCACCCCTGAAGAAAATATAGTCAATTCTTGATTGAGCGCTCGGAAATGCTGCATTTTACCAATGAATTCCATCAACTGGAGGAGCAACTGGATATAACACTATCAATTTGCGTGGCAAAAATTAAGCACTTAGTATCATTGTTGCTTTTCATATGGGTTCTATAGCCTAAGCAATATTGTCTTCTTATGCTCAGTGTGTAGAACATTTTGTAAAAACAAATATAAGATGACAGTTTTGATCAAATATGCAGGTTTCAACATTTCACAAAATAGCACTTCCAATGAAAGATGGAGGAGAGCCTGTCAACTTTCTGGCATTTATTTGTAAACATCCCGAAAAGATCCAAAACAAGTTTCTACAAATGGCCAACACAAACACCAGCTCTGCCAACCTCAAAACTGATATCCAAAAACATTCAATGACAGTTTAAAAAAATAAAACTTGGGGAACAATTTGAAAATATCAAAGAATAACAAACAGTAAAAATAAATGCACTTAAAACTAAAAATTAATTTAAATATATACATGAAATCTTTTCTTCCTCAAAGCTCTTGCACTCCACTTAAATCAGGGACTCCCAAACTTCTTTATGCCATGGACCCCTACCATTAACCAAGCGCTCTGTGGACCTCAGCTTGAGAACCTCTGATTTAACTGAACAGGCTTACTATTCCAATGTGTTCAGTCAACAAATTTAGCAGCGCAAGTGCTAAGGAACTGCTAATAGTCTGAATTCCACAAGGGGTCCAAATTGGGAAGATGTCTGTAAAAACCCAGCTCAGAGCAACCAGAATGTTCAGGGCCTCCTAATTTACAAGAAATCCCAAGTATGGTAGCACTCACTTGGAGAAATACAGACTGTTAGCAATGAAATGCCAGCATTTCGCACTAAGTTCCAAGTCAATATATAGAATATTCATCATTGCATTTTTTTATTTAGGCCCTCCGGCCCAACAACCCGCCTACTTAACCTTAGCATAATCAGAGTGCAATTTACAATGACCAACTAACCGACTAACCAGTGCATCTCAAAACTGTCGTAGGAAATCAGAGTGCCCGGAGGAAACTTACAAGGTCATGGGGAGAACATACAAACCAGAGATGAACTCTGAACTCCAACACCCCAGCTGTATTAGCATCACTCTAACCCTTGGCACCCAAATATTTATGGCTGAATATTCCTCATATTTTTTTCTGCTGCCAGTGGAAAAGATTAAAGTACAGGACAAGTGGATGAAATTATTAACGCTGCATACAGATTTTGAGTGTAAACATTTAGTTTAGATATCCAGATGGCGGCATGCTGGGACACAGGGGCTACTCTGGCTCCCAATAATGGTGCTAGCTTTAAATTCTTAGATAGTATTTCTAAGATTCTAGACAGGGATTTCAGTTGTCCAAAGCCCTCTGAATAGAGAGCCACTGAACTCTTAGACTTTGGTATGAAAACTGCACTGTGGCGGACAGGAAGGCTCCACAACACGTAGTCAAAATAACCCAACGCATCACTAGCACCAGCTAACCAACCACTAAGGACATATATACAGAAAGGTGTCAGTAAAGAATCAGTAACATCATCCATATGATCCACACACCCCACTCACGGACTGCTTGTCACACTCCCATCTGGGAGAAATCTATGTTGCATCCATGCCAGGACCACCATACTCAAAACACGGTTACTTTCCCCAAACAGGAATATTGATCAACACCTCCACTCACTAACTCTACCACCATTTTATTACTTCCTCACAGTTACTTTCTGTCACTTTATGGACATACAATCAATCTATGTATTTATGCTATCTTGTGTACTTATATTTATTGTGTGTTTTTATTATTATTGTGTTCTTTATCTTTTGTAATTGTTTTGTGCTACATCAGATCCTGAGTAACTATTATTTCATTTTCCTTGTGCTTATATACAGGAAATGATACTGAACAATCTTGAATCATTACCATGGTTACAGCACCATATTAATGCTATAACATTATTGCATTAGAATAAATTATTAAAAACTGTACAATCACATGCATCTAAAAACAACAAAAATAATCCCCCCTCCACTCAACCCAGGACAGTGAACATGTGTCAGGATCAAGTGATAGAAAAGCAACTGAATCAATTGTACTAAGATGGAGAATTAAAGACTATGGTAGTGATTCTGCTCAGTTTCTTTCACAGGAGGAATCCACAGGCACAACATAATGAAAAATTTATCATGACAATGTTTTCTTTTACTTTGCAAAGGTATTTAAGGAGCTAAATCAGCTTTATTTTCAAAGAGACTATTTTATAGGTGATACAAATTTGTTTCGGCCAGATGTACAAATGCAGACAAATACAGACTTTTCATTCATTTTAAATGCAAACTTAAATGCATTAGATCCTAGGGGATTTGTGGAAATCATTTCTCAGTCTAATTAATTATCGTCAAGTCAATTAGCCTTTGATAAGAAAAATAGCAAAAACTTTTGATTGAAATTTAGCGCAGAAATATTAAAAGCACTTTTATACATGAGGACAAAAGTACAATAACAAGAGATTATGCTACCCCTAATAAAGATTTATTTTTGCTTTGTTGGACAACTGCTTCCAATCTAGGGCTCCACAAGAATATGAAAGCTTTAAAAAAAGGTACAGAAGATATTTATTAAAATGGATACAAGCAGCAGGGTTTAAGATTATATGATTAAATTAATGATGCTGGAGTTGTTTTTCTTGCAGAAAGGAATATTAAAAGAAAATTTTGATGTGGTTAAAATTATGTAGGTTTTGATATAAGAAATTTAGAAAATTTGTATCAAATGGCTGAAATGGTGATAACCTGAAAACTGGCTGACAAGTGAACTGAGGAAAACCTATTATTAGCAATATGATTAGGATTTGGAATTCACAGCTTCAAAAGGAAAGAGTACATAAGTGAACATGAGATATTTGCAGCAGGCAAAGAATGGGGAAAGAATAGTGAAGTGAGGTTACCTGGATGAAAATTGTCAGGGCTATTCAATAAAATTACTTTTTTTCTGCTCTTTACTGTTCTCTGATGTATTCATTCAGCTGCATAGAAAAATCTCAAACATTTTTCACAAGTATGAAATCTATTAAAAATGCGATTCAAGGCCTTGTGATTTGGCATTTGCAGGGTAGAGAAGGTTGAATCAATAGATAGCACTTAGTTTTTTTTACAATAAGTATTTGGTAAAGTGCTACATAAAAGTTTGCAGAATAAGAGGAGGGTGGCTAACAGATTAGTAAGCATAAAAGACAGTCAGAAATAAATGGGTACTTTTGAAGTTGTTAAGTTGTATCAACTTAGGTGCCCCAGGAATCAGTAGGGAAGTCTTGCAACAGATGCCGAAAACATCAGTGACATCACACCTAGAATAACAAGTTCAGATTTACAGTACTCTCCATCAGGAATAAGGTACAAGAGCCTGAAAACTCACACCATCAGGTTCAAGAACAGCTATTACCCTGCAACTGTCAGACTCCAGACTCTTGAACCAGAGGGAATAACTTCAATAAACTTCACTCACCCTAACACTGAACTGTTCCCACAACCTATGAACTCACATTGAAGGTCTCTTCATCTCATGTTTTTGATATTTATTGCTATTTATTTACTTTTTTTGTTTTTTTTTCCTTTTTTTGTAATTTGCAGTTTATCATATTTTGCACATTGATTGTCCATTCCGCTGGGTGCAGTCTTTAAATCAACTCTACTGAGCTTCTTAGAATTACTGTGCATGCCTGCAAGAAAATGAATCTCAGGGTTGTAAATGATGATACTTTGATCATACATTTACTTTGAAATTACTTCTGAAGAGATATTCTCACATTGGAGGTAATTCAAACATGGTTATTAACTGTAGTGAAGAGATAATTTTATGACAAACAACCAGCTGGTTGGGGCAAAGCTGACTGGAACTTAGAGGAATGAGTTATTATCTTATTGAAGTAAATAATATTCAGAAAGGAATTAACAAATAATATGCTGATATGATGCTTTCCCTCATGGTGGAAATCCAGGAAAAGGGGGTTCAGTCTTAAAATAAGGAACTCATTTCAGATAGAAATCCAAACAAGGGCAAATGGGATTAGAGTAGATGGGCAAAAAAAGTCAACATGGACCTGGTGGGCCAAGTGACCCATTTCTCTGCTTTGTGACTCTGACTCGATGAGGAGTTATTTCTTCTAGTCTGTTGCAAATCTTTATAGTCCTCTATCTCAGAGAGCTGTCAAGGACAAATCATTGAATTATTTTCAAGGCTGAGATTAAAAAAAAATATATACATATATATACACACATATATACACTTAGATGATAAGCAACTGAGCCACAAAATGAAGTTGAGAAAATGATCAGATCACCATTCATTTCACTGGATAGCAGAACAGCAACAGGGCCCCATGACCTACTTGTGGTCCTACTTCTTGTGCTCTTAAATTGATAATAAACCAATACAGATATTAGGAGAATGGAAAGCTTCGTCACATGGATAAGTTTACTGAGGATCAGATGCCCAGTAACTCAATATAACTAGGACCCAATGTCTTTATTTTAGTTTAGGCCACTGTACAAAAACATTTTTCTTAATGCAAATTAGAAAATCAAAATACTAATTCGAGCATTCCTAATACAAGTGAAATCACAAACTCAAGATCAAGATTGGTCTTCCAGGGAAAAAAGACTTTCTTATGAAGATATCAAATTGCAGTACCTGGGATGTTTCCTAACGATTTCCTCCCATAGTTGTAAAGAAGTAAGCTGATGTGGAACAGAAAGCACCTCAGAATGAATTCCTGAGAGTTCAGCACTCTTGGCAAAGTACAGCACTGTAACCTGTTGTTAAAAGACAAGTATTTAATGCAGCAAAACCACAAATACTCAAAGAACGAAAAACTTATTTACCTATTCTCATGTGAAAAGAACTCAATTAAGAATAAGCACTTGTTATCAAATCAAGTGTGGACTTCTCAAATCATTTGTATACTGTAAAATGCATTTCAAAATATGTACTTTATCAAAAACATTTTTAACAATTAATGCAAGGCTCCTAATAAAGGGTATGTACTAAGATACTGGCCTCATTCTACAACCACCATTCTCTTAGTGTATATTATTTATGATATGTAAGTTCCTATTGAAGTATTAAAGGTCCATTTAAGACCATAAGACATAGGATCAGAATTAGGCCATTCAGCCTATTGAATCTGCTCTGCCATTCCATTGTGGCAGATTTATTGTCCCTCTCATCCCCATTCTCCTTCTCTCTCCCCCATAACCTTTGATACCCAGATTAATCTAGAACATATCGATCTCTGCCTTAAATATACCCAATGATTTGACCTACACAGCCATCTTTGGCAATAATTCCACAGAGTCATAGCCTCTGGCTAAAGAACTCAACTCTATTCTAAATAGATCTCCCTCTATTCTCAGGCTGTGCCCTTTGGTCCTAGACTCCCCCACTAGAGGAAATATGCCCTTCACATCCACTCTATCTAGGCCATTCAATATTCAATTGATTTCCATGAAATCTCCCCTTATACTTCTAAACTCTGTATACAGGCCCAAACCATCAAACGCTCCTCATATGTTAACACTTTCATTCATTGAATCATTCTTATGAACCTTCTATAGACATTGTCCAATGCCAGCACATCTTTTCTTAGATCAGGGGCCCAAAACTACTTACAATACTCCAAATGCAGTCTGACCAATGCTTTCTAAAGCCTCAGCATTACATCCTTGCTTTTGTACTCTAGTCCTCTCAAAATTAATGTTAACATTGCATTTGTCTTCCTTACCACTGATTCAACCTGCAAGTTAGCCTTTAGGGAATCCTTCACGAGGACTCCCAGATCCCTTTGCACCTGTTTTTCTGAATTTAGAAAATAGTCCACTCCTTTATTCCTACTACCAAAATGCATAACCATGCACTTCCCTATATTCCATCTGCCACTTCTTTGTCTATTCTCCCAATCTGCCTAAATCCTTCTGCAGTCACTCTACATCTTCAGCACATTCTACCCCTCCATCTATCTTTGATCATCCGCAAACTTGGCCACAAAACCATCAATTCCGTCATCCAAATAACTTACATATACAAGAAGTGGTCCCAATACCAAACCCTGAGGAGTACTACTAGTCACTGTCAGCCAACCAGAAAAGGCCCCATTTATTCTAACTCTTTGCCATCTGCCAGTCAGCCAATCTTCTATCCATGCTAGTACCTTCCATGTAATATCATGGCTCCCATCTTGTTGGAACAGCCTTATGCGTGGTACCTCATCAAAGGCTTTCTGAAAATCCAAATAAACAACATCCACGGACTCTCCTTTGTCTATCCTGCCTGTTATTTTCTCAAAGAATTTCAACAGATTTGTCAGAATCAGAAGCAGGTTTAATATCACTGGCATATGGCACGAAATTTGTTGACTTTATGGCAGCAGTTCAATGCAATACATAGTAATGGAGGGAAAAATATACTTATATGTAATTCACATTTTTTATATCATGTATATTAAATAATTCAATTAAATAAGTAGTGCAAAAATTGAAATAAAAAAGTAGTGAGGTAGTGTTCACAGGTTCAACGTGCATTCAGAAATCGGTGGCAGGGGGCGGGAAGAATCATTAAGTACATGCCTTCATGCTTCTATCCCTCCTTCCTGATGGTAGCAATGAGAACAAGTCATGACCTGGGTGACGGGGGTCCTTAATGTTGGATGCCACCATTTTGAGGGATCACTCCTTGAAGATGTCCTGGATACAATGGTTAGTCATGATGGAGCTCTCTGCAGCTTACTTCAATCCTGTGCAGTAACCCCTCCCCCATACCAAACGGTGATGCAGCCATTTAGAATGTTCTCCAAAGTACATCTGTAGAAATTAACGAGCATTTTTGGAGATATACCAAATCTTCTCAACTTCCTAATGAAATATAGCCGCTGTCATGCCTTCTTTGTAGCAGCATTGATATGTTAGCTCCAGGTTAGATCCTCGGGGATATTGACACCAAGCAATTTGAAATTGTTCACTCTCTCCACTTCTGATGCCTCTATGAGGACTGCTGTATGTTCCCTCATCTTACCCTTTCTGAAGTCCACAATCAGCTCTTTGGTCTTACTGTTGTTGAGTGCAAGGTTGCTGCTACGACACTGCTCAACTAACTGATATATCTCACTCCTGCACGCCTTCTTGTCACCATTTGAAACTGCCAGCAATTGTAATCATCGTCAAATTTATAGATGACAGTTGCGCTTTACCTAGCCACGCAGCCACAGGTGTAGAGAGTAGAGAAGTAGACTAAGCACATATCCCTGAAGTGCACAAGGGTTGATTGTCAATGAGGTGGAGATTTTGTTTCTGATCCACCCAGATAGTAGTCCACCAATTAGGAAGTGAAGGATCCAGTTACAGAGGAAGGTATAGAAGCCCAGGTTCTGGAGGTTTTCAATCAGGACTGCATGAAACCATGCTGACTTCGGTTTACTATGAAATGGGCCTCCAAGTACCCTGAAACTTCATCCTTAATAACAGACTCCAACCATTGAAGTCAGGCTAATTAGTCTATAATTTCCTTTCTTCTGCCTGCCTCCGTTCTTAAGAGTGGAGTAACCTTTGCAATTCTCCAGTCCTCCAGGACCATCCCAGAATCTAGTAATTCTTGAAAAATCATTACTAATGCCTCCACAATCTCCTTAGCTCCCTCTTTCAGAACCCTGAGATGTAGTCCACCTGGTCCAGGTAACTTGTGTACCTTCAAACTGTTCAGCTTCTCAAACACTTTCTCCTTAGTAATAGCAATGACACTCACTTCTGATCCTTACATTCTCGCATTTCTGACATTCTGCTAGTTTCTTCTATGGTGAAGACTGATGCAAAATACTTCATCAGCCAATTATCTGTCTCTCATTACGGCCTCTCCAGCATCATTTTCCAATTATCTGATATCCACTCTCGTCTCTCTTTTACTTTTTGTATATGAAAAAAACTTTTTTATCCTCTTTTATATTATTGGTCAGCTTACCTTCACATTTCATCTTTTCTCTCTTATAGCTATTTAGTTGCCTTCTGTTGGTTTATAAAAGCTTCCCAATCCTCACTAATTTTTGCTATATTACGTGCCCTCTCTTTTGGTTTTATGCTGTCTTTCACTTCCCTAGTGAGCCACGGTTGCCTCATCTTCCCTTTAGAATATTTCTTCATCTTTGGGATGCATCCTTCACGCACCTTCCAAATTGGTCCTAGAAACCTGCACATTGCTGTTCTGCCATCATGCCTGCCAGTATTCCCAACCAAACAACACTGGCCAGCTCCTCTCTCATGCTTCTGTAATTCCCTTTACTCCACTGTAATACTAATATATTTGGTTTTAGCTTCTCCTTCTCAAACTGCAGTGAATTCTGTCGTACTATGATCACTGGCTCCTAAGGGCTCCTTTACCTGAAACTCCCTAATCAAATCTGTGTGAATACATAATACCCAATCTCAAAATATTGTTCCCCCATTGGGCTCAACCACATACTGCTCCAAAAAGCCATCTCGTGGGCATTCCACAAATTGACTTTCTTGGGATCCAGCACCAACCTTATTTTCCTAATCTATCTGCATACTGAAATCCCCCATGACTATCGCCCTTTTTGAATGCCTTTTCTACCTCCCATTGCAACAAGTGTGCTTAACATGATTAGAGCTACATGCCTAAATGGACTCAAATATTGTGAGAAAAGGTGAAAAGTTCTACATTTTTCAAGTGAATTTAATGGCTTTCAGTTTGAAACATGTTGCAGAAATCAGAAAGCCACATTTAACCTTGCAAAAATAGTAAAAATGTTTCTTAATATTTTTAATTGTTCCATTGAAATGTTAATCAAATAGCAATCTACAGATGTTAATTAGCAGTACAGAAGCAACATTTTAATTTGTTTATAGCCATATACCTAAGGGGGTAAATAGTAATTATAACCTCAACAGTAAAATTCCAGCAATTTTAAAAGTGCTATATTTTACTGGTCCCCACAGTCTTTGCTCTCTCTAGCATCTTCACTTCCAAATACCCAAAATATCTACTCTTCCATTTATGGTCTCTCATTCATTAGCAAATGTAACTACTTTATTATTGACACTTGAGCTTCAACTGTTAAGGCCTTACAGTACCTTGAAAAAGTATTCAGCCCCCACAACTATTTTCACATTTTACTGTCTCATCTTCTAAATCTAAGACCATAAGAATTAGACCACTTAGCCCATTGGGTATGCTCCACCACTTAAACTTAGCTGATCCAATTTTTCTCCCAGCCCCAATCTCCTGCCTTCTCCCTATACCCCTTCATGCACTGGCTAATCAAAAATCTATCATCCTCACCTTAAATATAAAGACCTGGCCTCCACAGCTGACTGTGGCAAAGATTTCCACAGATTCACCACTCTCTGGCTAAAGAAATTTCTCATCTCCGTTCTAAAAGGGTGTCGTGAGGCTGTGTCCTCTGGTCTTATACTCTCCCACCATAGGAAACTTCCTCTCAATCCCTCCATTCAATAGATTTCAATTAGGTCTCACCTCATTCTTCTGAATTCTAGTGAATACAGGCACAGAGCCATTAAACGCTCTTCATAGGACAAGCCATTCAATCGTGGAATCATTTTTGTGAACCTCCTTGGAATCCTCTCCAGTTTAAACACATCCTTTATAAGATAAGGGGCCCAAAACTGCACACAACACTCCAAGCGAAGCCTCACCAGTACTTTATCAAGCCTCAAATTACATCCTTGTTTTTAAATTCCAGTCCTCTCGAAATGAATACTAACATCAGATTTGCCACCTTCACTACAGTCTCAAATTTTAGGGAATCCTGCACAAGTATTCCCAAGTCCCCTTGTGCCTCAGTTTATTCATATTTTCTCTCCATTTAAAAAATAGTCAACCCTCTCATTTCTTCCACCAAGAAATGCCTGACCATACACTTCCCAACACTATATTTCATCTGCCATTTTCGTGCCCATTCTCCTATTCAGTCCAAGTACTTTGGTAGCCTCTCTGCTTCCACAAAACTACCTGGCCCTCCACCTATTTTCATATCATCTGTAAACTTTGCAACAAAGCCATCAATTTCATCATCCAAATGATTAACATATAACAAAAAAAAAGAACAGGTCCCAACTCAGACCCCTGTGTAACACCACTAGTCACTGGCAGCCAACCATAAAAGGCTACCTTTATTCCCACACTTTACCTCCTGCCAATGAGCCACTGTTTTACCCATACTAGGCTCTTTCCTGTAATACCATGGGCCCATAGCTTGTTAAGCAGCCTTGTCAAAAGACTTCTGAAAATCCAAGTACAAACATCAACCAATTCTCCTTTGCCTATCCTACTTATTGTTTCAAAGAACATGCAATATTTTGCATGACTATGAAATCATGAAAATATTTTGAAGTAAGATTTTTTAAGCAAATCTATAAAACATCGTTTGTCATATCAAATCACAAGAAAAATTTCAAAACCTGTCAACAATTTACTAAAAATTAAAAACCAAAAGTTTGAGGCCGAAAATGTGTTCATCCCCAGTGTGCTAAATTTCCTCAGGTGTAATACTACATATTACCTTACCAACTCACCCAATTTGTTGATGCAGAAAACTGAGGAATCACCTGTTTCCAATAAATTCACAAAATAAATACCCCCTTGCTCTGTAAGGTCCAATAGTATGGAAATCTTTCATCAGACCAAACCAAAGTAAAGACAAAAGAGCATTCAAGACAAGTCAGTGAATTTATATGGTAATAGAAAAAATAAAAAGCACAAATCTGGGGAAGGGTACGAGTCCATTTGAAAGGCACTGAATATACCTCAGAGCTCAGTACATGAAAAAGTGGAAAAATTATGAAATCATAGCCACACTGCCAAGGTCTGGCTGCACACTCCCCCACCCTATGCTTTGTTGCAGGTGAAGAATGGCACTTGTAAGAGAGGCTTCTATGACGCAACAGTCACTCTGAGTCAGCTGCAAAGGTCAATGACTGCAAACAAGATGAAGTTCATGGCTCCACAATCTCTAAGGCCTTGCCCAAAAGGGTGTTTATGAAAGAGTGGAAAGGAAGAAGCCCTGGCTAAAAAAAAAGCATATGCTTTCCCATAAAGATTTTGTACGGCATCACTTAAAATATACTGTGAAGATGTGGAAGAAAGTTGGATGAAACTAAAGTGGAACTTTTTGGCCTTAACACTAAACGGTACATATAGCGAAAATCTAATACATCAACCAGGTGACACCATCCCTACTGTAAAGTATGGTGGATGGAGCATCATGCAGTGGGAATGCTTCTCAGCAGCAGAGACTGCAAGTCTGGTCATGACTGATGGGAAGAAGAATGCTGCTAAATACAAAAAGATCCTCGATAAAAACCAGCTGACCAGGGGAGGAAGTTTGTCTTTCAGCAGGACAGCAACCCAAAGCACACTGCCAGAGCAACCATGGAGTGGCTTCAAATGAAAATGAAGAAAACTGATGTCCTTGAGTGACTTAGCCAATCCTGAACTTAATTCAATCAAACATCTCTGGCAAGGTCTCAAGATTACTGACCACAGCCATTCCCCAACTAATCTGGCACAGCTTGAGCAATTCTGCAAGGAGGAATGGGTAAATCTTGCTCCACCACATTGTGCAAAACTAATAGAAATTTATCCAAAAAGGCTGTAATAGCTGTGTGAAGTGGTTCCATTATGTACTTGACAAAAGGGGGTGGGAATGTGAATACTTTTGAACTGCTGACATTTCAGTTTTTCCTCAATTTTCTTGGGGGGCTCTACTGTGAAAAAAGGACCATTTGAATCACAAATGAAAATTCTCAGTTAAATTGATCAAAATCCCTGACTGTAATACTTGTTTCTGTGAACAAAGGGTTTGGGGCTGAATACTCTATAAGGCACTTCATGTTCTGGTTTTCTCTCACTAAACTTCTCTGTCTACCAATCTTTCTCTTTGAAGGAATTTCATAAGACCTACCTTTATGACCAAGCTTTCAATATCTATCCTAAAATACCCTCATGCTTTTTGAGGTAAACCAAATGTAATTTTGTTTTATACATTTCTGTGAAGTATGGGGGGGGGGGGGGGGGTTACCACATCTACAATACAGAAATATAAATTGTTGTTTATATAAAAAGTGTCTCTTATGTATCATTAAGTATCTCTCTGAGACAGAGACAAAGATGACAGCTTACAGGCAACTTTTTGATGTGATCCAGAAGCTTAAGTCAAAATGGATCAGAGGCTAGCCATCAAAATGGATACAAAAAAGGCTTGAAAATTGCAAAGAAGGTTGTCTAAGAATGAAGTGGGATATAGATCAGCTGGGAAGTTGGGTGAAGTAGAAGCAAATGGAACTTAACCAGACAAGTGTGAGACAACACAAATAAAGTGCTGGAAAAACTCAGCAAGTCAGGCAATATTTATGCAGAGGAATAACAGGTCAAAACCCTTCATCAGGACTGGAAAGGAAGGGGAATGAAGCCAGGAAGTCAAATTCTGTAGGGTACTTAGAGTAAATGGTAAGGACCTTGGGAGTATTGATGTACATAGAGAATTCAGGATCTAAATCCATAGCTCACTGAAAGTAGCAACACGGGTGAGTAGGATAGTGAAAAAGCAGTGGATGTTGTCTATATGGACTTCAGTAAGGCCTTTGACAAGGTTCCACAAGGTTAGTTAGGAAGGTTCAATCGTTAGGTATTAATATTGAAGTAGTAAAATGGATTCAACAGTGGCTGGATGGGAGATGCCTGATAATAGTGGTGGATAACTGTTTGTCAGGTTGGAGGCCAGTGACTAGTGGTGTGCTTCAGCGATCTGTATTGGGTCCAATGTTGTTTGTCATATACATTAATGATCTGGATGATGGGATGGTAAATTGGATTAGTAAGTATGCAGATGATACTAAGGTAGGTGGCGTTGTGGATAATGAAGTAGGTTTTCAAAGTTTGCAGAGAGATTTAGGCCAGTTAGAAGGAGTGGGCTGAACGATGGAAGATGGAGTTTAATGCTGATAAGTGTGAGGTGCTACATTTTGGTAGGAATAATCCAAATAGGACATACATCGTAAATGGTAGGGCATTGAAGAATGCGGTAGAACAGGGTGATCTAGGAATAATGGTGCATAGTTCCCTGAAGGTGGAATCTCATGTGGGTAGGGTGGTGAAGAAAGCTTTTGGTATGCTGGCCTTTATAAATCAGAGCATTGAGTATAGGAGTTGGGATATAATGTTAAAATTGTACAAGGCATTGGTAAGGCTGAATTTGGAGTATTGTGTACAGTTCTGGTCACCAAATTATAGGAAAGATATCAACAAAATAGAGAGAGTACAGAGATTTACTAGAATGTTACCTGGGTTTCAGCACCTAAGTTACAGGGAAAGGCTGAACAAGTTAGGTCGTTATTCTTTGGAACATAGAAGGTTGAAGAGGGATTTAATAGAGGTATTTAAAATAATGAGGAGCATAGATCGAGTTGACATGGATAGGCTTTTTCCATTGAGAGTAAGGGAGATTCAAACAAGAAGACATGATTTGAGAGTTAGGGGGCAAAAGTTTAAGGGTAACACTAGGGGGAATTTCTTTACTCAGAGAGTGGTAGCTGTGTGGAATGAGCTTCCACTAGAACTGGTAGAGGCAGGTTCGGTATTGTCATTTAAAGTAAAATTGGATAGGTATATGGTCAGGAAAGGAATGGAGGGTTATGAGCTGAGTGTGGGCCAGTGGGACTAGGTGAGTGTAAGCATCAGCACGGACTAGAAGGGCCGAGATGGCCTGTTTCCGTGCTCTAATTGTTATATGGTTATATGTTATATTTAGTGTACTTTCCTTAATAAGTACAGGTATTGAGTATAAGAGTTAGGATGTCACATTGCAGTTGCACAAAACATTGGGTAGACCAAATAGAGAACGTGGTGTCTATAAAGAAAGTGCAGAAGACATCAGTATGCAGCCTGGAACAGAGGACTGTAGTTAGGTTCGGTTTATTCTCTCTGAAGTACAGGAGACTGAGGAAGTGACCTTTTACAAAGTTACGAGGGGCACACTCAAGAATTTTTTCCCCAGGGCAGCAGTGTCTAGAATTAAAAGCCTGATGTTTAAGGTGAAAGGTGAGAGGGGAAACATGAGGGGCAAGTTTTTCCACAAAGAAGATAGTGCATATCTGGATCAAGTTCCCCGAGGGGATGGTAGAAGCAGATACAATTACAACGTTTAAAAGTTATTTCGACAGGTAAATAGGTTAAAATAAAACAGAGATTGACACCCGGGCCTAATGCAGCCAAATAAAATTAGGGTAGAAAGGCATCACCATCAACATTGACGCAGTGAACTGAAAGAGCCAGACTTAAAGCTGTATGTTTCTATGATTCTTTAGGCATACTGTATTTGTTTAATGCTTGGATAGTCAATAATGCACTAAAATAAAACATTCTAAATTGTGGTGATGTACAGCTTAGTTATGGGAGGCATTAATCATCCTGTAAACTTTATTTAATGCACAAGGCATGCCAAATCAATTATTTGTTCTTTATCATTCAAAAATCAAGTTATTTCTGAAACTTTTATTTATAACTTTCGCAAAAAGCTCTCATTGCTTCATGTTTTGTTCATACTGAACTGTAACAATCTACCCCCCCCCCCAACAAAAAAATCAACAGTGATTTAAAGGACTGTCATATAACAGCTACTAGCCCAAGTGACATTTTCTTTGAGAAACACGAACCCGGGATGCAGTGATAGCAGGAATCACAAGAACAACAGCCCCATATCCCTGCAATATGCAATTTTTGCCCAGGAGCCAATTTACGAGTGGTAAAAATATTTATTAATATTGTAGGAGAGGCAAAATATCAAGTACCGTCTGCAGGTCAGCCTGAGCGCCAAAGTAAACCGAGGGATTCCGAGGACGTTCGTTCGTTCATTCCCCAAAAGTCCCAGCCGTGCGGCTCACCCGCCCCATGCTTCCCACAGACTCGCCGTCGGCGCCGTGAAGTCGGAGCAGCTGGAGGCCTCGACGGCGGAGGAGACGGGGCCGGCTCCGCGCCACTCACAAATCCAGCACCAGGCTGCGCCGGCTGCCGTAAGGAGCAGCTCCGGTGAGGCGGCGGTTGTCAACGGGTGTCTCTGGACGAATGCCGGGGTCCTGGGCCTTACCTGGGCGGTCATTCAGAAGACTTGGAAACCGCACCTTCTGCTAAAATCCAGCAGCGAACAACGGCGCTCCGGCTCGTCCAGTTCTCCTGCCTCTTCCTTAGAGAGAAGCACTCTTCCGGCTACTTTCAGATGTCACAACATTTACAAAAAAAAACAGGGGGGGGGGGGTGGAAAGTAGATTTAATCAAAATCAAAAGGAAGCAACGCCAGATTAAAGGGTGTGTTTACTGACATGACTTGTTATTTGTGGACAGTGGAGGCTTGCCAACCCTTAGGCCAGAGTCTTTGGAAAGAGCTGCGTGTATCGCTGTCATGAAGTCAGTCCTGAGGCTGCTGCTAACAGACATTTACACCACGTGCTAGTTTGTGCTCTGTCGGGTGAAAGTTAGTTACTGGCTGTTCCGCTATATTCCGTCTTCTGAGTTCAGGAACAGATGAAGGCGTAAAGAGAGCAGGAGATACAGCAACCAGACGCAACCATGGGGCGTACAAATTCTGCAAAACTGTCAAGATGATCTGCAGCCCACGAAGAGAGAAAACAAAACACAAAGGAGTTAATGACAGTCAACTGCCTGGCATTAATCTGGGCATCGTGTTCAGACACAGCAAAGTAGATGTGAGCCCAGTTTTTTTTTTATTAAACAAAATATACTTTATTCCAAAATAAAATTATATACAATAACCATTCAAAGACTTTCAGTTCTTTACAGTTGGTACCATTACTGTCTTTACAGTTTCAAAGTTCTAATGTTTTGCCACCCACGTGGCACTTTGTTCTTTCATATTTACATTCAGGGGGTATACCTCCAAACCCCACACCTCAACTCCCACGGGAGAAGGACCCTAGACTGTGTTCCTTCCCCACCGGGCCCTTGCGGTGGCTGCACCGAGTTTGAGTGCATCCCTCAGCACATACTCCTGCAGCTGAGAATGTGCCAGTCAGCAGCATTCCTCCACGGAGATCTCCGTGTGCTGGTAGACCATCAAGTTTCGGGCCGACCAAAGAGCGTCTTCGACCGAGTTGATGATCTGCACTGCACTGGATGTTGTTCTCCGTGTGTGTCCCCGGGAACAGCCCGTAGATCAGAGAGTCCTCTATTACGCAGCTGCCAGGGATGAACCTCGACACTGCCCCTTCCATCCTCCTCCACACGTTCTCTGCAAACCCACAGTGTGCAAAGAGGTGGGTCACCAACTCCTCCTCTCTGCAGTTGACCTTGCAAAATCCTCATCACAGTAATCTAGGATTGTAAATTGTGTGAATTTTCCCACAAACTAGTCAAGCAATAGACCTCATAGTCATGGCTCACAAAATTTTACCTTGCAGTTTGTTAGATGCCCCATCACAATCCCTCAGTACCTCATGTCCTGCCAGAAAAGTGCAAGTGAGAAGGAATGCCCCTTGGAGTTGCCAATGTTGATCCCAGACCTCATGGTTCAAGATCACTCAAATGGAAATAGATATGGGAGAGTCTTAAAGATTGATAGTCTCCAATAGAGAACCTGGAGAACAAATAGCAGAAGGGGTACCGAGTATTCCAAATCAGCCACCCAATCGTCCCATCGAGCTCCACCTGCTGACACATGGTACACCCTACAGTCCCACACAGGGAATCTCAGAATGCACAGAACTGCAGTGAAAATACATCATTATGTATCCATAGGAGACTGCTTGAGAAAGTAATTTAATCCACATTGTTCTGCATAATGGTACTGATTAGATTTCTCGCCATTTCATGATAAATCCAAACAAATTCAGTCTTCTTCTTTTGCATGACGTTTAACAATGGTTCATGGGTTCCAATTTATTGCAAGAATTTCTTGGTGTTTGAAGTATGAAAATAATGATCTGCAGCTTGGTATATCCTATCCGTATGCAAGCCATGCAAAAGTCTATTATCACAACACATTTCAAATTCTCTTCAAATGTCTGTTAAATATAAAGCATAGTAGAGATAACCACAACGTGCAGTAATTGTGAACACCATTCAGGAAATAGTGGTGCATGTTCCAACACTAAATAGCTTTAATATTTATCCAGCTGCTGAATATTGTCTACCCTTATCAGCATTTTAGCCCTTGACTGCTGGTTCCTGAAAGAATTGAAAATCCTCTGGTTTACCACTACGGTTGCCAGTCAATATTTTCCCAGTTCATTCTAGACAATTGTTCCTTCACATCTTTCTAACACCATTAAGGGCACTGGCTCTCAACTTGAAATGAGAGTGGAAACATGTGCGTGGAGTCGGAAGAGGTAGCGGAGGTAATTAATGAATACTTTGCTTCAGCACTCAGCAGTGTAAAGGTCTTTGGCAATTGTGGGGATGACTTAAAGTGGACTGAAACACTTGAATGTATAGACATTATGAAAGAGGATGTGTTGGAGCTTTTGAAAGGTATTATGTTAGATAAGTCGCTGGGACTGGATGAGATATACCCTAGGCTACTAAGGGAAGCAAGGGAGGAGATTGCTGATCCTCGTGATCTTTGCATCATCAATAGGGACGGGAGAAGTACCAGAGGATTGGAAGATAGCACACGTTGTTCCCTTGTTCAAGAAAGGGAGAAAAGATAACCCAGGAAAGTATAGACCCAGTGAGTCTCACTTCAGGGGTGGGCAAGTTGTTAGTGAAAATCCTGAGAGGCAGGATTTATGAGCATCTGGAGAGACATAATCTGATTAGGAATAGTCAGCATGGCTTTGTCAAGAACAGATCATGCCTTATGAACCTGATTGAATTCTTTGAGGATGTATCAAAACACATTAATGAAGGTAGAGCATTAGATGTAGTGTATATGGATTTCAGTAAGGTATTTGTTAAGGTGCCCCATGGGATCCAAGGAGACCTTGATTTGTGGATCCAGAATTGGCTTGACCACAGAAGGCAAAGGGTGGTTGCAGATGGCTTGTATTCTGCACGCAGGACGGTGACCACAGGGATCTGTTCTGGGACCTCTCCTCTTTGTGATTTTTATAAATGACCTGGATGAGGAAGTAAAAGGATGGGTTAGTAAGTTTGCTAATGATACAGAAGTTGGAGGAGGTGTGGAAAATCTGGAGGTTGTCAGAGGTTACAGCAGGATATTGATAGGATGCAGAATTGGGTTGAGTAGTGGTAGATGGAGTTCAACCCAGATAAGCATGAAGTGGGTCATTTTGGTAGGTCAAATTTGAAGTCAGAATATAATATTAATGATAAGACTCTTGGCAGTGTGGAGGATCAACGAGATCTTGGAGTCCATGTCCATAGGACACTCAAACCTGCTATGCAGGTTGATAGTGTTGTTAAGAAGGCGTATTGTGTGTTGGCCTTTATCGATCATGAGATTGAGTTCAAGAGCCGTGAGTTAATGTTACCACTATACAAGACCTTAGTTAGACCCCACTTGGAGTACTGTGTTCAGTTCTGGTCACCTCATTACATGAAGGATGTAGATGCTCTAACTAAGGAAGGACGTGGATTCTCTAGAGAGAATGCAGAGGAGAGTTACAAGGATGTTGCCTGGATTGGAGAGCATGCCTTATGAGAAAAGGTTGAGTGAACTTGGCCTTTTCTCTTGGAGTGACAGAGGATGAAAGATAACCTGATAGAGGTGTATAAGATGATGAGAGGCATTGATCATATGGATAACCAGGCACTTTTTCCCAGGGCTAAAATGGCTAACACAGGCGGCATAGTTTTAAGGTGCTTGGAAGTAGGTACAAGGGGGATGTCAGAGGTAAGTTTTTCACACAGAGAGTGATGGATGCATGGAATGCATTGCCAGCAAAGGTGATAAAGGCGGATACAATAGGTTCTTTTAAGAGACTCTTACATAGGTACATGGAGCTTAGTAAAATAGAGGGCTATGCGGTAGGATAATTCTAGGCAGCTTCTGGAGTAGGTTATATGGTCAGCACAACATCGTGGGCTGAAGAGCCTGTAATGTGCTGTAGATTTTCCATGTTCTGTGTTTATATGTTCTATTACATTGAACTACTACATTGTGATCATTACTCACTAAATCTTTTATGAATCCCATTTTGTTACATATGATCAAATCCAGAATAACTTGTCCATTGATAGCTTGCATAACATGCTGCAGCAAGAAGTAATCCTGGAAACACTTCACAAATATCTCTTCCATATCATCCTTGGTAGTTGCACTACTCAAATCACTGTGCGGATTAAACCACCTATGATAATTGCACTTCCTTCTTTCGTGCCTTCTTCACTTCCCAGCTTATGCTTTATCTTGATGTGCGACATCTATAAGGTAGCACTTGTCTTCTTTACCCTGTTATTTCTTATTTCCAAACTGATTCAACATCAGGATCTTCTGCACCTATATGACCATCTGCTACAGAACTTCCTTGATTAGCAGCACTACCCAACTTCCTTTTTCTTTTCACATAACCTATTTGATCATGGAACAACACAAGATCTTGTTCTAAGTAAATTTATTATCAAACTATGAATATGTCACCATATTCATTTTCATTTTCTTGCAGGCATTCGCAGTAGAACAAAGAACTACAGAGAGTCAGTGAAAAACTATGCATAAAGATTGACAAACAACCAATGTGCAAAATCAGAATCAAAATCAGGTTTAATATCACTGATATACTATGCCATGAAATTTGTTTTCTGGCATCATCACAATACAATACATAAAAAGAACTATAAACTATTATAAGAAATACATATTTTATTTTATTTAAATTAAATAAGTAGTACAATAAGAGAGCAAAAATAGTGAAGTAGTGGGTTGGTTCATTGTCTATTCAGAAATCTGATGGCAGAGGCTAAGAAGCTGTTCCTAAGATGTTGACAGGCTCCTATTACCTCCTTCCTGGTGGTAGCAATGAGAAGAGAGCATGTCCTGGATAATAATGGATGCTGCCTATTGAAGATGTCCTCGATGCTGGGGAGGCGAGTGCCCATGATGGAGCTGGCTGAATTTGCAACCCTTTTCTGCTTTTTCCAATCCTCTGCAGTGGCCCATCGATATCAGATGGTTCTGCAACCAGTTAGAATGCCTCCACAGTACATCTGTAGAAATTTTCTAGGTTCTTTAGTGACATACAGAATGTCCTCAAACACCCAATGGAATTATTTATTTATTGAGATACAGAGCAGAATAAGTCCTACCAGCCCTTCAAAGTGCACCACCAAGCAACCCCCGATTTAACACTAGCCTAATCACTGGACAATTTACAATGTCCAATTAACCTAATAATCAGTATGCCTTTGGACTATGGGAGAAAACCAGATCAGCCATAGAAAATCCACATATTCAATAGGGAGGATGTACAGAATCCTTACAGATGACAAGGAATTAAATTCCAACGCTCTGAACTTAAAAGCATTGCACTAACTGCTAGACTACCATGACGCCCAATAGTCACCGATGTGCTTTCTTTGTAATTGCATCAGTATGTTGAACTCACGATAGATCTTTAGAGATGCCGACACCCTGGAACCTGAATCCACTCACCCTTTCCACTGTGAATCCCTCCTGAGGACTGGTGTGTGTTCTCTTGACTTCCTGAAGTCCACATTCAATTCCTTTGTCCTACTGATGTTGAGTGCAAGGTTGTTGCAGTACCTCTCAACCTACTGATCAGCCTCACTCCTGTACATCTCCTCACTGTCATCTGAAAAGAAGGCAAACTGTGAAATTACAAAAAGAAAACAAATAATAAATAAATTAATAATACTGAGAACATGAGTCGATAGATCATTGTTGAAATAAATGAATTTCTCCGCATTGGTTCAGGAGCCTGATGTAGGAGCAAGGTAATAAAGTATTCTTCAACCTGGTGGTGTGAAACCTAAAGCTCCTATACCTAGTTCCCAAAGACAACAGTGAAAAGAGAGCATGGCCTAGATGCTGGGAATCCTTGATGATGGCTGTTGCTTTCTTATGGTAGCTCTTCTTGTAAATGTGCCCAATGCTGGGGAGGACTATGATGGACTGGGCTGTATCCACTACTTTCTGTAGACTTTTCTGTTCTTGGACATTGGAGTTTCCATACCAGGCCATGATGCAATCAATCAGGATAGTCTTCACTGTGCATCTATAGAAGTTTGTCAAAGTTTCAGATGAAATGCCAAATCTCCTCAAACTTCTAGAAAGTAGAGACCCTGCCATGCCTTCTTTGTAATGGCACTTACACTCTGGCCCCAGGACAGATCATCCAAAATGATAACACCAATGTATTTAAAGCTATTGTCCCTCTCCTCCTCTGTTGTTGTGGTACAAATCAACCAGATTTTCCATCTCCCTCCTATATGCAATTCATCACCACTCTTGATTTGACCAATAACAGTGGTGTCATCAGAAATAATTAGACATGGCATTAGCCTCGAAGTCATAAGTATAAAGCAAATAGTGCTGGAAGCCAAGCAAACAGCCTTGTGGTGCACTTGTGCTGATAGAGATTGCCAATCCAAACTGACTAGGGTCTGCAAATGAGGAAATCAAGGATCAAGTTGCACAAGGAGGTATTGAGCCCTAGGTCTTGGAGCCTATTGAATATTTACAAGGGGTAGATAGTGTTGAATGCAGTGCAATGGTCAATGAAGAGCATCCTGGAGTATGCATCTTTATTTTCCAGATGTTCTAGGGCTGAATGCAGAGCCAATGAATTGGTATCTGCTGTTGACCTGTGATAATGGTAGGCAAATATGAGTGGATCCAAGTTGCTCCTCGGGCAATAGCTGATAGACTTTGTGACCAACAAGGTCAAAGCACTTAATCACAGTGGGTACAGTACTACTGGGTGTAGTTACCATGTTCTTGTAGAGCAGCAGCATGATTAAAGCCACTTGAAGCAGATGGGTGCCTCAAACTGCTGAAACTAGTTAAAGATGTCAGTAACACTCCAGCTTATTGATCAGCACAGGTCTTCAGTACTTGATCAGGTACACCGTCTGGGCCAGATGTTTTCCATGGGATCACCGTCCTAAAGGATACTCTCAAATCAGCCTTGGAGACTGAAGTCACAAGGTCATCAAGGGTCGTGAGAGTTCACGAAGGTGCGTGCATGTTCTATCTGTCAAAGCTAACATAAAAGGCATTGACCTCAAATGGGAGAAAAAACTTGTTGTCACATATGTAGCTTGGTTTTGGTTTGTAGGAGGTGATAGCATTCAAGCACTGTTGCAGGTGTGGAGCATCTTTCTGTGATTCAAGTTGTTCTGGAATTGTCACCGCATGTGAGATTGAGTTCTCAGTGCTATTCACCTGCAATCTCATCTCTGCAGTAGTTCAAAGTAAATTTATTATCAAAGTACATATATGTCACCATACACAACTCTGAGATTAATTTTCTTATGGCATACTCAATACATAATAGATTAATAACCATAGTATAATCATTGAAAGTCTACACCAACTTGGGGATTCAACCTGTATGCAAAAGACAACAAACTGTGCAAATACAAAAAGAAAGAAATAATAAAAATAAATAAATAAGCAATAAATATTGAAAACATAAAATGAAGAGTCCTTGAAAATAAGTCCATAGGTTGTGGGAACATTTCAATCATAGGGCAAGTGAAGTTGAGTAAACCTAGTATTGTGAATTAATGTCATGAACATTGATTTCTCAAACTTCTGTTAATTGACCACCCCACCACTCTCCTTTACCAATCCTCTTTAAGCTCCCTCACCTTATCTTCTTACTAAACACAAAATACTCAGCAGATGTTGGGGTCAAAGCAACACTCACAACACACTGGAAGAACTCAGCAGGTTGGGCAGCATCCGTGGAAATGAATAATGAACGTTACGGGCCGAGACCCTTCGTCAGGACCCTTCCTGACAAAGTGTCTCGGCCCATAACATTCACTGTTCATTTCCACAGATGCTGCCTGACCTGCTGAGTTCCTTTATCTTCTTCCTGATGTCAGCAATAAGAAGAAAGCATGTCATGGGTGGTGGGGTTCTCTGATGATGGATGCTGCCTTCCTGCGACAATGTTTTGTATAGATGTGTCCAAAGGTGGGGAGAGCTTTACCCACGATGGACTGGACTATATCCATAACTTTTTTGTAGAATTTTCCAATCAAGGGCATTGGTGTTTCCATACAAGGCTGTGATGCAGCCAGTCAGTATACCACACATCTATAGAAGTTTGTCAGATTTTTTTTAGATGTCATACTGGATCTTCGCAAAGTCCTAAGAAAATAGAGGCACTTACGTACTTAGCCAAGGACAGGTCCTCTAAAATAATAACACCAAGGAATTTAAAACACAAGAACATCTGCAGATGTTGGAAAACCAAGCAAAACACACAAAACGCTAGAGGAACTCAGCAGGCCAGGCATCTATGAAAAAGAGTAAACAGTTGACGTTTTGGGACGAGACCCTTCATCAGGACTGGAAAAAAGATGAGAAGCCAAAGTAAGAAGTTGGCGGCGAGAGGAGGAAGCAGTACAAGGTGATGTGATAGGTAAAACCATGGGATGGGGAGGGATAAAGTAAAGAGCTGGGAAGTTGACTGGTGAACGAGATAAAGAGCTGGAGAAGGGAGAATCTGAGAGAAGACATAGAAGACCATGGAAGAAAGAGAAGGGGGAGGAGCACTAGAGGAGGTGATGGGCAGATAAGGTGAGGGAACTTAAAGAGAAATGGTAAAGGAGAGTGGTGGGGTGGGCAATTACCAGAAGTTTGAGAAATCAATGTTCATGACATCAGACCAGAGGCTACCCAGATGGAATATAAGGTGTTGCTCCTAATACAGAGTGTGGCCTCACTGGGCCAGTCGAGAAGGCCATGGACTCACATGTCAGAATGGGAATGGGAAGTAGAATTGAAATGGGTGGCCATTGGGAGATCCCACTTCTTCTGGTGGATAGATCATAGATGCTCGGTGAAACCATCTCCCAGTCTATACTGGGTCTCACTGATATAAAGGAATTCTTACCAGGAGCGCCTGACACAGTAAATGACCCCAACAGACTCACAGCTGAAGTGTCGCCTCACCTGGAAGGACAGTTTAGGGCCCTGAATTGGAGTGAGAGGGGAGGTGTAGGGGTAGGTGAGGCATTTGTTCCACTTGCAAGGATAAGAACCAAAGGGAGATCAGTGAGGAGGGATGAATGGACAAGGAAGCAATCCCTGCGGAAAGTAGAAAGAGAAAGATGTACTTGGTGATGGGGTTCCATTGGAGATGTGGAAGTTATGGAGGATTATGTGCTGGACACAGTCTGGTGGAGAAGTAGGTGGCGACAAGAGGAAACCTACCCCTGATGGGGTGGCAGAGGTTTGCTGACCCTCTCCACCTCTGGTCTCTGATGAGGACTGGCTCATGAACCTCTGGTTTACTTCTCCTGAACATATTAAATCAAATGTGCTTATTTTTACTTGTGCTGTCAGTTCATCTATCTTGTTGTAAATATGTGCATTCAGATAAAGAGCCTAAAGCTTTAACTTCAATTTTTGCCACACGCTTTTCCTTAAATTTTCTGCAGCTCCCTTACTCCAACAGAAGTTGCAAATAATTGACTGCTACTTGCGTCACTAAAGAATTTTTCGTGCTGGTGGTCTTCCTTGCGAGCCAAAGCTTTTCACACAAAATTGTACCATGAGCTTTCTTTTAGTACAGGAATTTAATGTTGTATATTTGTTCTGTGGCATTTTACTTGCTTTAATCCCAGAGGCACCATACTTTGGTAATACATGCTGTATTTCTCTTGTGTAAGTTTTATTTTCTGTAAGCAGTCTTCCTTCCTTAACATCTGTTGTAATTTTTCTTGCCTGTGTATTGTAGTTATTCTCTTCAGACCTTCAAGTGTGTTTTATGCTGTTATTGTTTTTAATTTTTTTGCATACCTGTCAAGTGTATAACCTCCTTTCTTTGATCCATTCTACACGATGCTGATTTTGGGATGCAGTCTGCAGAATTCTGAACATAACATGTAGCATTCAGGGTTTATCATACATTTAATATTCTCACAGTATTGTTATTCATTCTTGGATCTCTCAAGCACATCATCTCTTCTTTCTTTGATTACCCAAATAAATCTAAAAGTAATGTTTTGTAACTATTTTCCTTGGAAGTTATTCAAATGTAAGTTGCATTTGTTTTAAAGTCTATTGCTTTGTGGGATCTTTGAGACTTTCCTGGTCACACTTAATTCATGGTAAATTATTATTTGTGATGTTCCTCAGTTCCATAATATTGTCATTATTATTAGTATGTTTTCACTGCCAATATCAGCAAGTGATCTGATCTTATTCAGGTTAATAATTGAACAGAATTGATTAGACATGTGAATGTGGCCCATTTGATCCTGGCAGATGTCATCACGAAACAGCTATGTCATTCTTTTTGCTGGTTAATGTAGGTAAACCAATTTGCCTGTATACAGTAATATAAATTCTGACAATCTCAGCCCTCCATCATTAGTTTTATTCTGTACGCTATCCCCAATCTGTATGTGCTTAGCTACCATCTTTCACATTCCGGTCACCATGTAAAGTGTTACGAAGGATGAACAACGCCAATGGGCAGAAGGGTGTAGAGTGGCCCCTGACCCCCCCCCCCCTTTATTTTGGAGAAACTCAAATCGCTACTATTTCGATGCTGCTAACAAGGAAGTAAGAGAGACAAAAGGAAATCTGTCAGGGCAGTTGTTATTGATAACAGCTCATGAAAGAGAATGAGAGAGAGAGAGACACAGCTAGGGTGGTTCGTCCCCTAGTGACAAAAGAGGAGATTTACTGCTATTGTCGTTTGGAGAAGGATTGTGTACTTGGTACTGTTCTATTCATTGAAACCCCACAGGGGACAACCAGAGTGGGCTGGTTTGATGAGTTACATCATCCCAACCTGATTGACACCTGAGACCCTGTGAATGGGGATAAAAGTGAGGTCTGGGGTAACGCTCCTCAGACGCACCAGGAGAAATGCTAGTGAGCATCAGAACCCCCACGAGACAGGGAGGGAGGTTGGAGACCGAATGAAGGGTGGGTAAATTTTAACTCACAGTGTTTTGTAGCGAGACCGGTGGGGGCTTGTGTGTGTGTCCACCCTTGACTGGGTGACGAGTCCACCACGGAAGAACGGTCTAGCTAAAGGACGGAGGGGTCATGCATGAATGGCCACAACAACAACGCATCGACGGATCAAAATCGTAAAGGAAGGTTGGCAAGATAATAGCTGTTACCGTTCACACGTTTTCTCTCTCTCTCTCTCTTTCTCTCTCCAACAGTTGCAATACATCGACAAACAACTATCGCAGCCTGCATGAACTGAACTGAACTGAACTTTATATTTCCATCTGACAATTCATTATCCCCTAGACAACAATAGAACTTGTTTTATTAGTGATTATTATTATACCCGCACTTTGAGGTTTAGTATTGCTAACGTATATTCTCTGTATATTCACATTGATATTATTTTGTATATTTTTGCTAATAAATATTGTTGAAAATAGTATCACCAGACTCCAACAGACACTTCTATCTTTGCTGGTAAGACACCCAGTTATGGGGTACGTAACAAAAGCAAGCATATTTTTCTTTGATGTTTGTGTTTGTTGCAAAGTAAAGGGTAAAGGGTAATCAAGTGCTTTTGTATTAGGAACCTAACACCTCTTATAACAACTTTCATCTTCGCTATACAAAATCTAGCTTTTCTCATCTGTTAGCAAGTTATATGCAAGCTCCAAAAATTCCATTTGTAACTGTTCAAATTAACAGCAGGTACTTGAAGCTTATCTGTACAAAATGCTAGAGAAACTCAGTAGGTCAGGCAGCATCTATGGACAAGAATAAATAGTCAACATTTCTGAAACATCAACTGTTTATTCCCCTCCATTGATGCTGCCTGACCTGCTGAAATCCTCCAGCATTTTGTGTGTTTTGGTCAGAATTTCCAGCACATGCAGAATCTCTTGTGCATTCTAGTTTACCTGTGTTCTCAGGTTACAGAGATCTCATTTAGTGAAGTTGGTTCTTGAATCAGTAGCACCTATGACCTATCAGTGGTCCCCAATCACCGGGCCCCAAAGCATGTGCTACAGGGCTGTGAGGAAACAACATGATTTGGCGATATAAAACGATATGAGTCAGCTGCACCTTTCCTCATTCCCTGTCATGCTCACTGTTGAACCTGAACGCATGCAAGGTCATTACCCACGCGAGGTCATCAGTCAGTCATTAACCTACAACTACTTGATGAGTAAAAAATAAACGTCGCTTGAGAGTTTCTTTGGAAAAGGTGGTAGGAAAAAAAAAGGCCTAACGACGATGACAATGCAGAGACAGCTGAGGCCAAGACTGCAAAAAAAAAGCTTCCTTCAACAGAAAATACGACATGTCATACATAAAATATGGCTTTAATGCGACCAGTGGCTCACACACTCCAAGCCCACTGTGTCTGATATGTGGAGACAAGCTCTCTAATGAGGCAATGAAGCCCTCAAAACTGCCTCGGCACCTTGAGTACAAACACCCTGCATCTAAATACAAACCTGTTGCGTTTTCTCCTGCACACTGAAATTAGCTGGCTATCAAGGAGAGCCCTGGCCAGGGTTTTTGAGTTAAGAGAGCCACTACAGAGGTTTCTTTCAGGAAAAAAGTCACCACTGGCTGCACAATTCAGTGACAAGGAGTGGATAGCAAAACTCGCTTATCTGTGTGACATCTTCAACCTGCTCAATGAACTCAATTTGTCACTTCAGGGGAAAATGACAACTGTCTTCAAGTTGGCAGATGAAGTGTCTGCTTTCAAAGCCGAACTGGAACTGTGGGGATGGCGAGTGGACAGGGGCATATTTGACATGTTCCCAACATTAGCTGGGATTTTGGGAGAGACTGAGGCTGCACCGTCCTTCTCACAGCTGATGCGCGATCACCTATCTTCGCTGTCGACAGAATTTGAGACTTACTTGCCAACCGCAAATGACCTAAGTTGTGCAAAGGAATGGGTCTGTGACCCATTTCTGAATGTCCCTGGTGAATCATCCATGTCAGCGCGGGAAGAAGATCAGCTCCTCAAGCTTGCAAATGACAGCAGGCAGAAAAGTATGTTTGACATAACATCTCTGCCAGCATTCTGGATCAAAGTCAAGGCTGAATATCCTGAGATAGCCACGAAAGCACTGAAAACGTTGCTTCCATTTCCAACATCATATCTTTGTGAAGCAGGGTTTTCTGCAATGAATGCAGTGAAAACTAAATTGCAGAATAGACTGGGCATAAGGAACCCCCTTCGAGTATCGCTGTCTCCCATCAGCCCATGATGGGATCGTCTTGTGGCAGGGAAACAAGCCCAGGGCTCCCACTGATTCAGCAATATTGGTGTGCTGCAATGATTTTATATGTTCATTCGAGGAAAATATGCGCTGTGTGTTTAATATCTAAACGTTACTTAAAATGTTATGATGCTTATAAGTGAGTTATAATTGACTTATCACTAAATTCATGCGAGGAAAATATGCACTGTGTGTTTAATATTAAATTTGTTAGATAAACCTTTTTAGAAATGAAATTGAGTGTATTAGCCACTTATAAGTGACTTACAACCTATATTCTGGTTGTGATTAATTCCCCCGTCCCGTCGGCCGGTCTGCAAGAATATTGTTAATATTAAACTGGTCTGCAGTGCAAAAAAGGTTGGTGACCCCTGACCTATCTACAGTGGATATTCTAAGTAGAGGAGGACAGAGAGTTCGAGAGTAGAAAATTGTTTTAAATTCATCATTCTCAAAAACAGTTAAGAATAGAGTCAGTATTCACCAAATCTTGCCCTGTCTGATATGAAGTCCGATACGTTTCAGTCTGGAGTACTTTGAGAAGTTCTTGTTTTCAGCCTTGTTTTCAGTCTCCATTCGCACCCAGAGCATGTCCAGTTATGGACATCCTTACCGTAGAAGCTACTTCATCATACCAGGTAACAAATCAACAGTTGCTTGGCATGTTAATGTTGGTGACTTGATCATTGCAGTCATCCTTTGCAATGGTCACACAAACACAGAGTGCTAGCTAGTGGGAAAGTAGGTAGTCTGAGCACTATTGACAAAAACCAACTATTGATGATTTCAGTAGATCCAGCAACAGATGCATAAAGACTGAGAAGGTGGTGATGGAGAGGGAAGAAAGCAGAATCTTGGTGAGAAAAAGAATAGAGAAAGGCACAGAGGAAAGTGCAAACTGAAAGGCAAAGTAAAACACAACAGGAGTGGGAATCATAAATGAGGAGAAGAACTGGGAAACAAAAGGAAGAAAAGCTAAATAAGGGAGAGGGTAAATTGATGAATGTGGCATGCATCATGCCCTAGATCATCCTTTCATTGGCAATGCCAGGGCAGGGAGACAAGTGGACCCCTCCCAAGGTTTCCAAGGTTAGCTTCATATCTAATTCCTGGCAACGTTTTCAAGTTCCAGATGTATGTTATCTGATCACTTCAAATTTTAGAAGGAGGGTAAAAGATCTCTCAATAGATTTTGTCACTCTTTAGGTTTTTATTGGGGTGAATATTGAGAAAAAGGAGAGTTATGGCGGAAACCCCCTCCTACATTCCCTATTATCCAGTTTCTTTCCCCAGCTGACTCCATCTACCCACCTCCCACACAGTCGACCTACTCATTCCCCAATCCTATCCCCACCTCCCACCGTTTGCACCTGCCCAGTGTCTCACCCTAATCCAGTATTACTCCTCACCTTCCTTATAATCAGATTCTATAATTTGCTGCACTTTGTGTCTAATTACCTCCCAGCCTCTGTCACTATCTCCACCTCTTCCTTCCCCACCTAGTTCAATTTGCCCATCAACTGCTCCTCGCCTGGATTGATCTATCTCTTGCCAGCCCCTGCCTCACCTTCCCCTTATATCTTTATGCTAGCTAAATCCCCTTCAAGCTCTCACTCCTCACCTAGAACTTTGGCATGAAATCTTCAACTATCCCTTTGCCTCCACAGGTGCTGCCTGACCCGATGAGTTCCTTCTGCACTTTTTTTTTGTTCCAGAACTCAGCATCCGCTGTCTCTATGAGACCATAAGCTATAGGAGTAGAATTAGGTTCTTCAGTCCATCGTGTCTTCTCTTGATTGTTTTCAACCCCACTGTTCTGTCATCTTCCCATAACTGTTAACCTCCTTACCAATCAAGAATCAATCAATATTTGCCTTAGGGAGACTCTAGTGACTTAGCTTCCACCGCCCTCTGTAGCAACGAATTCTACATATTCATCATCTACTGGCTAAAGAAATTCCTCCTTATGTTAATTTTAAAAGGGCATCCCTTTATTCTGAGGCTGTATCCTTGGATTCTAGACTGTCCTATAAATGGAAAAGCCTTCTCTACATCCATTCCACCTAGACCTTTTTGTGTCTGGTAATTTTCAATGAGATTCCCCTTCATCCTTCTGAACTCTTTCAATTACAGGTTCAGAGACATCAACTGCTCCTCAAATGTTAAGTGTTTGATTGCTGGGATCATTCCTATTAACTTCCTCTGGACCCTCCCCAGGGCCAACACTTCTTTTCACTGATGTGGCACCTAAAATTGCTCACAATATTCCAGATGCAGGCAGATCAATGCCTTATAAAACCTCAGCAATACATCCTTGCTTTTTTTATATTCTCAATTGAAAAATGAATGCTAAAATGACATTTGCCCTCTTTATTACTGATTCAACCTACTTACGTTAACCCTTCATAGAACCTTGAACGAGGATTCCTGTTTGTCTCTATATACCCTTTGCTGTTCTTGTAAATCTTTGCTTTAGAGACACAGCATGGTAACAGTCTTCCAGCCCAACAAGTACTCACCACCCAATTACACACATGTGACTAATTAACCTACTAACCCATACATTTTTAAAATGTGAGAGGAAACCCATACAATAACAGGAATAATTACAAACTTCATACAGTCAGTGGCAGGTACTGAACCCGGGTCAGTGGTGTTGTAAAGTTTTGCATTAACCGCTTACGCTAAAATGCCGCTCTCTTGCTACTGGAGAGAATTGTGTTTTACTGCGATTGCTGCTCTCTATTTGGTCTCTCTTCTTTATCTGTAAGAAATGAGTCATGCAAGAATTTGATCCATATGTGCACATCATTTCCTCACATATTTAATATTCTTACATGTTAATGATTAGGAGGGTAAGATATTGTGGGACATCACTGCAGAGGTCCCATCAAACAGAAAGGGGGAAAGGGTAATACAGAAAGAAACAAGTGAAAGAAGCAGAATAGGAAAATAACCAAGAAGGTTATGGAACCATAAAAATAAGTTTTGAAAAACAATTAAAAATGATGTTGGAAAAGAGGAGAAGGGAAAACACAATTAGAGCAACTTAAGTATGGAGAACAGTCAACCAATACATTAAGCCCAACCCATCCAAAACCAGTGTAATTACTTGCATCATTAATGTCCAGACTGAACAAATGCAAATGCATAAAAGTTTGCGGCATGATCATGAGAGCTACACATGCAACGGAATTAATTTTGAAGATAGAATGCAAAACACCATATTACGTGTTTAGTGTAGCTGACCAGGAATGAAACTCAAAGGAGCAATCTAGTAAAATACACTAAACTTCCATGTAAACTTAGAAATTTGTCTACTAACCCAACATCAACCAAACAAGCTCCAATAACCAAGCTGATTCACTATTTCCAGCTTCTTGGCAACTGAGATTTAATAACTTAAGTCTTGGCTCTAGTGGAAGTGTACAAGTTGGTTCCGTTCTTGATATCTGATGTTATAAACTAGCCTGATTCTTCAATGAATTACAGCCAGAATGTTTTACTGTCAATTGTCTTTTGAGAGAGGCATAACATTAAGGTCCTATGTTACTTTTTAATTGGACTTAACATTCCATAATATTATTCAAGGAATGACAGTGAGCTCTTTTCAGTCTTTGGCAATAGTTGTCCTTCAGCCATTACTAATACTTATTTCTGATTGTTTTTCAAAACTTATCTTTATGGCTCCAATTTTCCTATTCTGCTTCTCTCTTTCACTTGTTTCTTTCTGTATTACCCTTTCCCCCTTTCTGTTTGATGGGACCTCTGCAGTGATGTCCCACAATATCTTACCCTTCTAATTATTATCATATAAGAATATTAAATGTGCCAGGAAATGGTGAGCACGTATGGATCAAACTCTTGAAAGAATAATTTTTTTATGGATAAAGAAGGGAGACCAAGTAAAGAGCACCAATCACAGTAAAACACAACTCACCTCTTCAGCAGCAAGAGAGGCGGCACTGTGGTGTAGCAGTTAGTGCAAAGCTTTACAGCACCACCGGCCCAGATTCATTAACTAACAGCAGAAAGTGGAGTACTGCTGTATACAAATTGACTGGTACGTTCCTTAGCATAGGAACAATACATCAAAAGTTGTTCATTGTCTATGAAGTTCTTAGATTTGTCCTAAGATTGTGATATGTAATCATTGATGCAAATCCTTTCATCATTCATTGAAATACTTTTTTTCTGTTATTATTCTGCCTGGTTCTATTTTGGAGTATTGCAGCGAATCTATATTTACAGCATTCTTTAAAAATCTACTCTAGCAGATAATAATTCTCTGAGAAGAAAATAGATCCTGTCATATAACCATCTCCTTACTTTTGTATTTCAAATGCCTGCATTTTACAATAGGACGGAATCAGTTTCCTTTATAGTTGAGAGGCCGCAATCAATCACTGTGGTTTTAATTTAAAATACCTCCAATCCTTAGACCAATGGAATGGTATAACTATTCTTGAAATTTAGTATTGTTTTGATCATTGTCTTTTGAATCATCTCTAAGATTCTCTGCTGCTTAAGGAAATTAAAACTATACACAATACACTAAGTATATACTTATCAAATAGTTTTAAATTTTACACAATCTAACACAATCTTTCATCAAACTGCATTAGGCAATTATAATATATTAACTGTGGCTCCCAACATTGATTTCTCTTGCACATAGATGAATTAGATTCTAATTCTGACAGCCTCATGGGGTTGATTAATTTACTTGATGCACCATCAATAACTCACACTGAGACGTAAGGCGAGATATCGGCTTTTATTGACTGGAAGAAGGAACCAGGAGTGAGTGTCCTTCATACTATGTCCTGGAGACTGAGTCCGAGCGTCAGGCCTCAGATCGCCTTTATACAGGGGCCTGTGGGAGGAGCCACAGGAGCAGTCAGCAGGGGGCGTGTCCAGACAGGCACATAGTTCACCACATTTCTCCGGCTTCTGCATTCATATGTTCATAATATTTGATGAATATTATGATGCATGGTGCATAGATGACCAGAGATTCCATTTGCAACATCAATGACTTTCATCCAGATTTTCTTTGAAAATGACCAATGACAATCATCCTGATCCTGAACTCTGAAGGTCCACACGTATCTATTTATATAAATAATGTCCCTCTGTTTGTGTAATTGTTTCCAGTTTCCAGTTGGATATAATACATGACATCTGATCTCCCATGATAAAATAGATGCGGAGAGCTTCTCAGTTAAGATTGTGTCTCCCAGAAGTTAGGGTACACAGTATTTATGGTACCAATATCCATTAATTTTCTCAAAGATCCCATTTGTCTCGTGATTGCAGGAGCTCCATTTCCTAAATAGGATAGGATTCTTGAGTGTATGCTAACCTCTCAAAATGGCATAATGCTTTGCAATGACTCAATTTTTTTTCTGTCTGATTTCTGTCCTATCTAAGATTTGATTTCTTTTTCAATATTAGAGAGATGCTAGCTTCCTGACAAGCCATTAAATACAGGATCCAGAAGCTGATATAAAATCTTCCTTACTTCCTTTAGCAATCTGATGATAAATGGTATTTAGATCTCTAGTCCAAGATGATTAACATGAGTGCCATACATTGGGCAAAAGCGTGGTTTATACTGCAGCAAAAATGGGAGGAAATATTGTCATCTAAGTATGTAAAGCAGGAGCCCAGTGGAAAATGCAGTGTTCAATACATTCCCAGTACTGCATGTGGACAGAGATAAAAGTCAAGAAATAGCAATCATAACCAATTCAACAACTGTATAGTATTAGCAAAAAATGATTTACATTTATATAAGAACTTTAATGCAGGATTTAAAATCATTGAGTGGAGGTCTAGATAGCACAAGTTATGTTAAGGAAGAAGGCACAGATTGAAAATCAGTTCCTTTGTGAACAATAGGCCAAGTTTTTACTTCTATTATCCATTATTACCATTTGAAGTCTTCCTTTCAAAAATGAGTTGTTATACAATATATTTAAGGTAGATGCCTCATGTCTATCACGGGTGAATGTACTTGAATTTCAAGCTTCCAAGCCTTCATAATCATACTTTGATCAAACATAGGACTATGCATCCTTCCCACTTTGCAAGTAGATGTAGGCCAGCAAGTAGTAGATCTGCCAAAATAGGTTTGATCCATGCAGGAGAAAAGAAAGGAGAGCAAAGAGAAAGAGAGAAAGAGAGAGAGAGAATGAGAGGGGGAGAGAGAGAATGAGAAGGGGAGAGAGACAGAGACAGACAGACAGAGTCGATACATTGTCGCAAGAAAATACTGCAACACTGGTGCACCTCAGGCGTGTGTGCTTAGCCCACAGCTCTACTCTCTGTACACACAACTGTGTGGCCAGGCATAGCTCAAGTACCATCTATAAATTTGCTGACGATACAACCATTGTTGGTAGAATCTCAGGTGGTGTCGAGAGGGTGTACAGGAGTGAGATATGCCAACTAGTGGAATGGTGCTGCAGCAACAACCTGTCACTCAATGTCAGTAAGATGAAAGAGCTGATTGTGGACTTCAGGAAGGGTAAGACGAAGGAGCACATACCAATCTTCATAGAGGGATCAGAAGTGGAGAGAGTGAGCTGTTTCAAGTTCCTGAATATCAAGATCTCTGAGGATCTAACCTGGTCCCAGCATATTGATGTAGTCATAAAGAAGGCAAGACAGTGGTTATACTTTATTAGGAGTTTGAAGCAATTTGGCATGTCAACAAATACACTCAAAAAATTCTATAGTTGTAGTGTGGAGAGCATTCTGACCGTCTGCATCACTGTCAGATTTTGAGGGGCTTCTGCAAAGGACCGAAAGAAGCTGCAGAAGTTTGTAAATCTAGTCAGCTCCATCTTTGGCACTAGACTAAAAGTACCCAGGACATCTTTAGGGGGCGGTATCTCAGAAAGGCAGTGTCCATTATTAAGGACCTCCAGCATCCAGGGCATGCCCTTTTCTCACTGTCACCATCAGGTAGGAGGTACAGAAGCCTGAAGACACACACTCAGCAATTCAGGAACAGCTTCTTCCCCTCTGCCATCCAATTCCTAAATGGACAATTGGAGCTCTGGACACTACCTCACTTTTTTTAATATACAGTATTTCTGTTTTTGCACATTTTAAATAATCTATCTAATATACGTACTTGATTTATTTGTTTATTTATTATTATGCTTTATTTTATTTATTATTTTTTTCTCTTTCTCTCTCTCCCTGCTGGATAATGTATTGCATTGAACTGCTGCTGCTAAGTTAACAAATTCCACACCACATGCCGGTGATGACAAACCTGAATCTGATTCTGAAATAGCAAACTGACAGAAGATCTGCTTGGGCCTAGGCAATAAAAAAAGGGACAAATTTTGAAAGGAATGGTTACAGAAAACAGAAAAAAAATTAAGTATATTTTACCATCTTGTGAAGCCATTAAACAATCCCAATCCCAATGTTATTGTCATGGGAGAAATTCCTGTTCCCTAATTTATATTGAAATTAGGACTTTATTTAGAAACTCAATAAAATATTAGCATTGGCATATGGTTCAAGGATTAATTATGTGCAAAAGACACGGGTGCGGAAGGTTGTAGTCGGAGTATGTTCATGCTGTGGAATTCATTCTTTCTAAAAGGATTTGCATAGACACTTGAGCAAAAGTACTTTGCAGGCCCTTGGGGAGAGAGCAGGAAAATGGTCTGACTGAATGCTCTCTGAGGATCTAACATGTGTTTGGCAACCTACCTACTTCATAATAATTCTATGATTCAACACTTTCTTCAACAGTGATTGAGGAAACTGATAAAGAGAAGGCTGCAGACATGAGGACAAAGGTTTAACCCAGCTTGAATTTCAGTATAGCAACCCATAAGGTTGTTATTTAGCCTCGCCTGTATATATATATACACTTCCACTGCAGACGAATGGCAGGCTAAATTCTGAATCTGGATTGACTTCGTTCTGATCAACGTAAGATAACTGCTACAGTTCAAATCTCCGCACCTCTGGATCAGGCATTGTTTTGGTTATCAGATTATTAAATCCAAATTGGAAAATATTTCAGAGATTACTCTTTCTTTTTTTTGAAATATATTTTTATTGAAGGAATGACACAATACAGAATATATAATAGATTACATTTTCCTCCATTTTGTTTTTTTATCTTACCCCTGAACAGAGATTACACTTTCTTGAAAGAGATTACTCTTTCAACAAAGTCAACACAAACATACATCAAAATAGAAATGAATGAATGTCAAAAGTTAAAACCAGTAATTATATTTAAATACTTTGACTGTAAGGTACACTGGGAACAATAAAAATATAAGCTCTCTCTCTGACTGTCATTGTTGGATTTACATATATGACAGTTTTTATTTTCCCTAATGCTCTATTTCATGTACTGCAGCGTATTGATAAGCTTCATCTAATACAACTTGGAGAACTAGGGATCACTTAAGCATCTGGATAATACTCTCCATTAAATCAAAAAATGGCTAAATAAAACAAAACCTTTTATAACAGGGTGAATACCAGATTCAGGTATAAATTGCATATAAATGAAACTCCTCAGGACCACCTAAAGCCTGAAGTCTTTAATAACCTGTAATAACCAGAGAATGATGGTTAAAATTTCCCCAAGCAGCTCTATCACCTGTATCTTCAGATATGCTTCATTGTGTCCTCTTAATGTAATACCAATGTCTGAACATGCTCTAATTACAAGTTAATCTACCTTCAACAAATCTGCACAATAGGATCTATTTGTTCTCTAATGAGAAACCATGAGTATAAGTTATGACCTTCCATAAAACTTCTGGTACATTAACAATACAAGACTACTTATTTCAAATTATCTTATTCATGTCTTTAACTAATTGACTATATTCCATCAACTTTTTTCTTGGGGATGTTTAATAAACAAATACCCCAAGCATCCTAAACCTAATTTTTCATTAGGATTCCATGATAAGTACTCATGTGAGCATATCTCCAAAGCCAGATACACCTGCACTCACAGGTGTATCTACCTCCTTGGGACTGATTGTGTTTCTAAATGCAGCTGTCATTTTCTTCCCTGATTAAAAATGGCTATTAGAAAAAAAATCAAATTAAGTAAATTGCTGTATTAAATTACAAGCATACTTGTAATGGCTTGATCATCAAAGCAATTGGTGATGCTACACTGAAGTTCAGTGGTATCGTATGATTGCAAAAACTTTGTCACCCACTCACCTGTACTCATCATGTCAGAAACTACCATGCTTGTCACTTTTATCACTGTAAGATTTTTATTAAACCTGATAAATCTTCCTTAGTGTGTTTGGATGTCCTTAATGACCCATCACATTACAATTATGGATGAAGACCACTTGGCCAATGTTAATTAATCTATCCAAAAAGACTCTACAAATCCTCTTTGTGATATCTAATTGTGTCTTAACTGATTCCAGGGTATAGCCTTCACCATTCCAGATGTTTCCCAAATGTAACATTCAAGAATATTACAAACTTTACTGATACTGAAAGCTACAAAATATGTGGATAAATTATTCATTACGCTATTGATTATTTACTTTAGAAGTTTACTTAAGCAACAATTTGTTCTTCCTTTTCCATTTCTTTTTAATGTGTTTTTAAGTGCCATTTACTTGTTTTTGGCTTCAATTTCCCCAGATCTATTTGTGCCATTTCCTACATCTGTTTGTATGAGTATTGAAATTCAACTGTCACAAACTAGCTGTCATATTTTGTATAATAACAATAACAACTAAGTTTTTTTTCATATTATTGATGGCATTTCTGAACTTGAGTTATCTAGCTATTCCCAAAGCATACAGGCAGCTGTACATTCATAGAAAATCCAAGAGCAGCATTCACTAGCGTCTAATTATTCTGTACATTAAACTTTATAATATGATGAATGTTTAGAAGTTTCAACTATATAAGGAAATGAACTTCTTAAAAAATTTACAAACTAAAAAGAACTTGTGCCATGGGATGTTCTACTGAAAATTTACTCAACATCAGAAATGTTTGTTTAAACTGTTTTATCTTGTGCCAACATTATACTACTAATACTGAACAGCTGTTGAAGTTTTGTCTAATTTTTATTTTTATTTTCTCAGACATTCTGTGTGCTGTCAACGAGATTCGGTGCCCAGTATTTGTTTCGCTTCAGCTGTCAGAAATCTCTCTTTTTATTTGCACATAACCACTTAGTGAGAAAGGTGGCAATTCGCACAGTGACTCATCAATATCCTTTTTTAATTGCTTTCTTGGAAGTGTTTTGGATTTCTGCATTCTAATAAGTTACATAATTTCAATACAAACCATGATGTCCGTACCACAAAGTTTGATTATAGTATCGCTAGTGGATGAGTTGTTTGATAGATGTCCCCATTTTCAGTTAACAATGCTTCCAGTTTGAGAATGTGGAAAACAATTATGTTCATTGATTGCCAGAAATGCCACACATGGATACTGATAATGATAGAGAAAAGACAATCCAAGGCTATTATCTGAAACCAGTGACAGTTCCATAGGCTATGAATATTTTAAAGCCATTCCATCACTTTACAAAACCAAGAAGACTGGAACACTGTTTCGAAGACCATCACCAAAATGAAACTTCTAAAATAAATTGAACTGAATGAAGAGAATAAATGTGGAAGATCATTCTCAGCCCTGCTGAATTGCTAAGACCATTACTAGTAACTGCTTAAGCCCCATTCAATTGCTCTCAGCCTTTTCAGTTTCATATCCCTAATGTAATGCTTCCCCAAGCCCCCTCCAGCAGTCAATTCATCCTTTTTGTTCCTTCTTCCAAGCTCTCAGCTGGTGAGCTGCCACATGATGCTCAGCCGGCTCCTTCAGTTCATTGGCCTCATGTAAACAAGAACAGAAGTCTATTATCAAGTTTGACACATGCCTAACCATTCCCATTAAGAGCTTGATTCCAAGACCAATTTTGTGACAGCCTACCGGCCTGAATTAATTTTTCGGTCTTTGTCTTCTAATAGTACACATATGTTCAAGAACTGGTTCTTCAATATTGCCTCAGGATTCAATTGTTATGGAAAAAGGCCAAACTTTTTATTATAGCTTGCTTGCATGCCATGGCAGGTTTTTTTAAAAGTCCGAGATGCAACAGTTTGAACACAAGTTCTTGAAATGTGATTGAGAATTTTTCTTATTTCTTAGATTTGATCGGATGTTCAAAGTAATGACATATAATCACCAAAAACCTTCTTGTACTGATGATCTCCCTCTATCACAGAGCTGCAGGTTTTGCCCTCTGCCCTCTCCCCATCCCCCCCCTCCGCCACCAATTTCTGCCATCAACAATGATGAGGAGTACATTCATTTAGGATAGCACTGCCTTCTGAGTGATTCAGGAAAACCCATTACTTTTGTATACAAAAGCATCACTTTGTCTCCAGTACCACTCTGGGACTACTTATCACAATCCTACTTCATTTTTTCAGAATAGTATCTACAACAGAATAGCATCTATGTTGTAGTGTACCATTATATCACAATCAATTTATAGCAACTGTTCAATCATCAGCAACCACAGTATATTTTGGCAACTATGAGATAGTCAGGTAAATTTAAGTAGCATGCTCTCAGATTGATTAAATTATCTTTTTATATAATGTTTTCAGGTTTGGTTGAATGTTTTTTCTGTTTGCATTTCTAAGAGTTCTGATTGTTTTCCTTAGCATATGGATACATATTTTAATTTAGTTATCATTGGAACAATCTTTGTGAATATGCTACTGCTGGCAATGAATAAAAATTTTGTCATTATTGAGTGAGTATATGTCATCTAGCATGTACTTTAATATATATGCTACACAATTACGTAAAGATTAGTTAATTAAGTAGCTAGTATGATGTGGGGTTGCACTAGGTTGGACTGTATGTCACAGAAACAAAATGTTCCTTTTTCTCTGTTTTGTGTTTGTATTAAAGGCACAGACCAGAGGAAACTTTTACTGGTCACATTTACGTAAGGGGGAAAGACAGTTTTGGCAGCAGGTTTTATTATTTATTGCAAACCCTCTTCTGAGAGAGTGATGAGAATTCACTGCCAAATGGAGTAGCTGAGGCAAATAACATATCTGCCTTCCAGTGTTTGAAGGAGAAAAACATGGGAGTATTAATTAATGTGGGATTAACTACGGCGGGGGAGGCTCCTGCGGAGTTTAAAGATTACCATAGATCTGATGGCCCAAATGGCCTTTCTCTGTGCTATAATTTTTCCATGTAGTTCATTATCTGACAATATCAATGGACTTGGGAACCAAACATATTCAGATTACTGCCCATGCAGTGAAAATGCTGCTTCAATCATTCAATAAACCTGTAATGATTACAGTCATCAGATGGGATCATCATTGATCACCTTCCCGTAGCAACCTGGTTCTGATGGTATGTGAAGTGACTCCAGTCAGAAGCACAATGACCATAGTATTCCATTTTCTGAAGCCAGTTCTGGAGTTTTGGTATTACCTGAATCACTAAACATATGTAACAGTTACAGATATGCTGTAATCAAATCTCTCTCTCCTCCACCTCCTTCTCTCTCTCTCTCTCTCTCTCTCTCTCTCTCTCTCTCTCTCTCTCTCTCTCTCTCTCTCTCTAACCATCTATCTCTATCTCCAAACTTACAATTCTTAACTACTGCTTTAATGGATATCCTTCCATTTTTCCCTTTTATAGAGGAAAAAAAAAGCGAGAGACAGTCAGATAAACTTCCACTTAGGTGCTCTTTGAATTTCTGTGTTTTTTTAGGAGAAAAGGTTATAGAATGAGATACAGTATTGTAATGCCTTGTGTTTCCTTAATGTGTCTCACATTGGAAGTGTTGGATCTATGCATTTGACCTAGAAGTAAATAAAAAGAGAATCAAGAAAGATGAGGTGGAAGTGGTGGTGGGTTTGGTAGGAAAGGAATGGCAGAATATGCTAACGCAAAGAGGAGGGGTTAGAATTAAACAATATGTATACAAAAAGGAAATTGTAATGAACACTAAACACCAATGCAATTGGAACCTCTAGAGATAATTTTCCATTATCTAGTACAAAGCTAATAAGTTTATTGACGAACTTTCAAAATTAGCCTGACTACACTGAGTGGTTTAGTTCCATCTAATGGAATAGTAATGGATTGTTGAAGAAATTTTTACAATGAAAAAAAAAGGGGTGATTTATGGATCAGAACTACATGAGCCAAAATGATATTTTTGTCACAACGTAGTATCTCCTAACCCAGTTCAAATTCCATCAGAGAAGCATAATTGGTCATGTTCAAATATTTCACCCTGCCTTCACATTTTATTTTCATCCTTAAGGTAAGAAGTTAACTTTGACTGTTTTTGGGGAGACCCGGTTACACAGCCAGTATTCTCATCACCCCCACTCCCAACTCCGCATACCCACCACCTTAAATGAATATGTTCCCATTCAAGGGTGCTTTTTCCCTTCTATTATAATACAAATCATTGTTGAATCTGCAATGCTTTCTGGTGCCCTTAATTTGTTTTTCCTTGTTTTGTTTTCAACAATTAGTAAATGTTGAACCCTACCCCCAAGACACAGATCAAGTTAATTGCAGCCAGAACTTTGAAACATAGCAACCAGATTTATTTATGAAGCATATTGAGTCTAAATTACTTGCATATATGTATATTCCTAATATTCTATTTATCTTTGTTAGTCTCCTTTTTACAGCAATATATACATTGGAAGTAATTATTAAAGTATTGGCTCGAGGCTTTGCCCTACACACATTTTCATACCTCCGAAATCCTTGGAACTGGTTGGACTTTACAGTAGTTTTGTTAGCGTAAGTGAAATTTTGTTATTGTTCTACAAATATTGACTTCAGAATGCTTCATGTTTGCTTTGTACCTGCAATTATTAATAGCACTTAGCTATAAGTGATTGTTCAAGTTCGATTCTTGAGAACTGATTATGGCAAGGTTTAGTGGTTAAAAGATTAAAGAACCAGTTGCACACCATTAAATGTAAAATTATACAAAACATAAAATAAACTGAAAATGCATGTGAAAGGACCAAACAGTTCAAAGAATAAAATGGTGAAACTCCAAGTTCTACTCCACTTGCAGGCTTATTTTGATCGTTTCCAACTGTTTAGTTGGTACATCAGGTACATAATACCCTCCCATGTTTAAATTATTCATGTTTTATCTGTTTCTGTTATTTTTTTCTTCTCCAGGTCACTGAAGGGGAAAACATTTATATTAAAAGCAAAAGTCTTTGGATTGCTCTGATGGTTGAATTGGAACTGATTGGTGTAATGCACACATCTCACACATTGATTATGAGCACAATCTGGGCTTTCACCTTTGCCAATTCATATTATTTAGCTGCTGGCAGCTGTGTGAGAGCAACTGAGGTGACTCACAGTTACAATTTTTCTTCCCTGCTAATTGAAAAGAGATGTGTGCAACAGATTCCAAAATTATGTCATGTTAAATGAAAGGTTAAGTTCTGTGTTTTTTTTGTAGAAAATACTTCTCTCATTAAATACTGAAAATATGTTGATGAGAACGGTTTTGAAACTGTACTGACAATTGTCTGGACAAATCTCCTTCTATTGTTGGTTACCCATGATGGGTGGATAAACTTATGAAAACAGAAGATCAAAAGCAAATGATTGAATGACAATCTCTTATAGAATCACTTAATTAGTATAGTATTCTATATTCCAGGAAATAGTATGGATGATACAAAGCTAGAAGGGGAAGTGAGCACTGAGAAGAATACATAGAGTTTGAAAAGGGACTACAGATAGATTAAGCAACTGCATAAGAAGATGCAAGATGGAATATTCATCAACTCATAGTGCTTTACAGTTTGGAAACAAAAAGTTCAAAAATGTTCAAAACCTAAGTTTATTATTGCAGTAAATATATGTTACCATATACTACCTTGAGATTCAGTTTCTTCTGGGCATTCATAGTGGAACAAAGAAATATAGTAGAATCAATGAAAAACTACACACAAACCAAGACTGACAAAAAAAAACAAATGTGCAATGCTGAATCTGCACAAACTTTGAAGAAAGTATGCCTTCTCCATCAAGTCTATGCCAACCATCGAGCACCTATTTATACCAATCGTACTCTAACTTATTTCAATCCCCAGACACCCATTTATACCAATCCTACACTAACTCCACGTATTCCGATCCAGTTCTCCCAAATTCGACCAGTCATCTACAAATGAGGAACAATTTACAGCAGCCATTTGACCAATAAACCCACACATCTTTGGAATGTGGAATGAAACAAAAGGACCTGGAGGAAACCTATGTGGTTACAGGGAGAATGTGAAAACTCCACAGACACCATCTGGAGCTATGAGGCAGCAGCTTAACTAGCTGTGGGAAGAGCAGAGAGGAAAAAACAAATACCTGCTAGACAGTGAGAAAGTAATGAATATTTAAAAACAGTGTGATTTTTATGTGCCAACACAAGAAATAAACTTACATGTACAGTAAATAACTAGAAAGGCAAATTATGTATTGGCATTTATTGCAAGGAGTTTGGAGTTCAAAAGTAGGGAGGTTTTGTTGAGATTGTGCAGGGTTTCTATGTGAAGTACAGCAGATTACAGTTAATTGGGGCACATCAGAACCAGTACATTTTGGCCCGATTAGCCAAAGTTTCATGGAAATAGTTTAAATATATATTTTTAAAAAACAAATTACCATTTAATTGAGTAACAAATTAAGTATTTAAATGAAAAATAGAACAATTTAGAAGACTATCAATACTAATACAATACTATAAAATTGTGTATTATAGTTATTGGCGGAGGAATTCATCCAGTGAACATAATCATCATAGACATCTAGACAATATTATTAATGTCTACATCCTCCAAATCTTCATTTTCATTGTAACATTCAAGATGATTGTTGATACCTTCAAATTCTTTGTAATGTCCAACTTGTTGAAGTAGTGAAATTATTTCATTTTCACTCCAGGCCATTTCAGCATCTCCAAGCCTCAATGCTTGAAACCGCAGTGAACAAAACTGTTTTGAATTGTCTTACTACTTATTTCTTACTAACTATCAGCAACAAAAATCACTGCTTTTTGAACACAACACATGCAACTGATGCTATTTAAAAACTGCGGTCTCTAGTCAAGTCAAGTCAAGTCACTTTTATTGTCATTTCAGCCATAACTGCTATGTACAGTACATAGTAAAATGAGACAACGTTTTTCATCACCATGATGTTACTTGACACAGTACAAAAACTAGACTGAACTATGTAAAAAACAAAACAGAGAAAAAAACAACTACACTAGACTACAGACCTACCCAGGACTGCATAAAGTGCACAAAACAGTGCAGGCATTACAATAAATAATAAACATGATAATTGGGCAGTAAGGTGTCAGTCCAGGCTCTGGGTATTGAGGAGTCTGATGGCTTGAGGCAAGAAACTGTTACATAGTCTGGTCATGAGAGCCTGAATGCTTCAGTGCCTTTTCCCAGATGGCAGGAGGGAGAAGAGTTTGTATGAGGGGTGCGTGGTGTCCTTCATAATGCTGTTTGCCTTGCGGATGCAGTGTGTAGTGTAAATGTAATGGTGGGAAGAGAGACCACCATGATCTTCTCAGCTGACCTCACTATCCGCTGCAGGATCTTGCGATCTGAGATGGAACCAGGCAATGATGCAGCTGCTCAGGATGCTCTCAATACAACCCCTGTAGAATGTGATGAGGATGGGAGGGTGGGAGATGGACTTTCCTCAGCCTTTGCAGAAAGTAGAGATGCTGCTGGGCCTTCTTTGCTATGGAGCTGATGTTGAGGGGTCAAGTGAGATTCTCTGCCAAGTGATCACCAAGAAATTTGGTGCTCTTTACGATCTCCACCGAGGAGCCGTCGATGTTCAGTGGGGAGTGGTCGCTCCGTGCCCTCCTGAAGTCAACAACCATCTCTTTTGTTTTGTTCACATTAAGAGACAGGTTGTTGGCTCTGCACCAGTCCGTTAGCCGCTGCACCTCCTCTCTGTAAGCTGACTCGTTATTCTTGCTGATGAGGCCCACCACGGTCGTGTCATCGGCCAACTTGATGATGTGGTTCGAGCTGTGTGTTGCAGCACAGTCGTGGGTCAGCAGAGTGAACAGCAGTGGACTGAGCACCCAACCCTGAGGACCCCCTGTGCTCAGTGTGATGGTGTTGGAGATGTTGCTCCCGATCCAGACTGACTGAGGTCTCCCAGTCAGGAAGTCTAGTATCCAGTTACAGAAGGAGGTGTTCAGGCCCAGTAGGCTCAGCTTTCCAATCAGTTTCTGAGGGATGATTGTGTTGAATGCTGAACTGAAGTCTATGAACAGCATCCGAACGTATGTGTCTTTTTTGTCCAGCTGGGTTAGGGCCAGGTGGAGGGTGATGGCAATGGCATCGTCTGTTAAGCAGTTGGGATGGTACGCAAACTGCAGGGGGTCCAGTGAAGGGGGCAGCAGGGTCTTGTTATGCCTCATGACGAGCCTCTCGAAACACTTCATGATGATGGAAGTGAGTGCAATGGGACGGTAGCTATTTAGGCAGAACACTGAAGACTTCTTCAGCAAGGGGATGATGGTGGTGGCCTTGAAGCACGTTGGAATGGTGGCGCTGCTCGGGGAGATGTTGAAGATGTCAGTGAGAACATCTGCTAGCTGGTCTGCACATCCTCTGAGCATGGTGTAGAGCTTAACGGCCACACAAGTGCACACAATTGATGTTAGTTAGAAACTGTTCGGCAACAATCTCCTTGCCAAACTTAGTGACATAGTAACCAAATAAATTAAAGGAATCCTGGCTATTTTCCCAATTAGTTTTTGTTCTGTAATTGCTGGCCCAAATAAGCAGCTGCCCCAATTAATCAATGGTGCAATTAACTGGAATCCAGTGCATTTGTACACTTCAATCTACCTTCCTATAGAAGTGTGTTCTGGTAGCACAGTCAGTACAGAATAGATTCACAAGATGCATTTACAGAGGTGTTTCAAAGTTCAAAGTAAATATATTATCAAAGTACATATATATCACCAAAAAAGACAACAATGTGCAAATACAAAAAAAAGAAATAAGAAGAAGAAATAATTTAAAAATTATATTAAAAAAGTAAGTCCACCATTTGTGGAAGCATTTCAAAGATGTGTCAAGTGAAGTTGAGTGAAATTATCCCCTCTGGTTCAAAAGCCTGATAGTTGAGGGTTAATAGCCGTTCCTGAACCTGATGGTGTAGGTCCTGGGGCTCCCATATCTTCTTCCTAATGCCAGCAGCAAGAAGAGAGCATGTCCCGGATGGTGGGGCTGTTGATGATGGATGCTGTTTTCTTGCGACAATGGTGGTGAGAGCTTTACCCAAGATGGACTAGGACATATCCATTAGTTTTTCTAGGCTTTTCCCTTCAAGGGCATTGGTGCTTCCATACTAGGCCAGTCAATATACTCCCCAATACACAGCTACAAAAGTTTGTCAAAGTTTTAGATGACATGCCAGATCTTTACAAACTTCTGAGGAAGTAGAAGTGCTAACATGCTTTCTTTATAATTGCACTTATGTGCTGGACAGCGGACAGGTCCCCTGAAATAATAGCACTGAAGAATTTAAAGTTGCTGACCCTCTCCACCTCTGAACCCCTGATGAGAACTGGCTAATGGATTTCTGGCTTCCTCCTCCTGAAGTCCTTGGTCTTGCTGACATTGGGTGAGAGGTGTTGTTGTGGCACCACTATGTGTCGAATGAGGTGAGATTACACAAGATTGACTCCACTCTCCAGAGCACAGAAAAATTAGAAATAATTTCATTCAGATGTAAAAGGTTCTTGACTAAAATTGAGGCACTATGCTGGCAGAGCTCCAACACAGAGCAATGTGTGTGCTAAACAACAATTGTAGCATACAATAGATGGAGTTAGGTGTACACATAGCTGAAACGACATAGTTTGGCTTCACAAGCCTGCCACATTTAATTATGATTTGTGTGGGCAATTAAAGTAATGGTCTCCAAGAACCTCCACAATTTTGAAGGATCCCGTCCTGTGAGTGCTAAAACATTTATAAACATCCTTAACTCTTCTAAATTGGTGCTTCATCTCAACTTTCTTCTGAAGTGACCACCATCACAGAGGCCAGATTCAGGGAACAAATTGATTTATTGAGATACAGCAAGGAATAGGCTCTTCTAGCCCTCCAAGCCACCACCCGGCAGCCTCAGATTTAATCCTAGCCTAATCGTTGGACAATTTACATTGACCAATTAACTTACTAACCCAGACGTCTTTGGACTGTGAGAGGAAACAAGAGCACCCAGAGAAGTTCTATACGGTCATGGTGAGATGGTACTAACTACTTACGGACTGTGGTGGGAATTGAACCCGGGTCACTGGTACTATAAAGTGCTGTGCTAACAACTACACTACCTCTAGACATATCAAATAAATGGGCAAAAATCATCTTTTTAATCAAATGAATTTCATTTTCGCTGAAAATGCTTGGAATCTTTCCTCCTCGGTAGAATTTCATACAGGACCCTAGTACACAACTTGCAAACTTTAATTTTCAAAACTTAGATAACTTACAAAATTTACCAAAATGCTGAAACAATTCACATATAAAAAATCAACAAAATACAATGCAGGAAGGATACAACCGATGCTGTTTAAAGAGGTTTTCAGTAACATAGATCTCTTCACTATTGATGTTTTTTTTTCATTTGTGGTTGATGTTTCCCCTGGTTCTTTCAGGGTGCAGGAAGTTACAGTTTGCAATTTTTGCTAACTTGAAGATTTCCCCACAAACCATTTGCTCTCAGGTGTTAGTGTTAGGATTTTCCTGAAAAGCAGCAATATTGGGATAAACAACAGGATCGCCCAAGCAGGTCAAGTTACTGGAAGAGGTTCCAACAGGAATCTACATCCATCAGGAATTTGGAATCAATCCTCCAACTAGAACTTCAACAGGAAATAATGTGCAAGATGCCACTTGAATCCAGTGGATTATACAAAGAGCTATGCCAGGATACAGTTGTCAACTTCAGCATATATTGGAACTACCTTGACTTTTAGCTATTGCATGGTCACATATTCTGCTGTCAATCATGCCAGTCAAGGCTTGACACCTTGCACAATCCATGATCACAGCACATATACAATGAAACACTTGCTGGTGTCACTCAAAATCTGATCAAGCAAACCATCTACTCCCACTGCCTGATCTGTTGCTCATTTCTTATACCTCTGGCTTTCATTTCATAGCTTATTCATGTCCCTCTGTTTGACTTTCCTCTTTCCTTTCCACCCGGACACATTGCAGCTTTTGACACTCAACACCAAAAAAAAAGCAAGCTAACGCGGTTTTTCTGTTGCATCATGACAAGACAGTTCTGCTGTAAGATATACAGCTGTAATATTAACTCAGTTTAACTTTATCTACTGATACTGCCTAACCTGCAGAGCCTTTCGTACAATCCTGAGCTATATTTAGCAACACACACAAAATGCTGGTGGAACACAGCTGGCCAGGCAACATCTATAAGGAGAAGCACTGTCGACGTTTCGGGCCGAGACCCTTAGCAGCTATTTGGCAACTTTCTTTGATCTTCCTTCTTTCTCTCACTCACTTTCTCTATTTTTCCTTTATTTTCCTTTCCATTCCTTCTTCTGGATCTCTGAATGGACAATGAAACTATATACACAACCTCACTATTTTTTTCTTCATTTGCTCTTTTTTTGCACTACCTATATTTATGTTTAATATGTATTTATTGTCATTTATAGTATTTTTGTTACTGCGTATTGCACAATCCTGCTGCCAGTAAACACCAAATTTCACAATATATGCCAATGATATTAAACCTGATTCTGATACTGAACTCTGATTCCAATTCCTGTTCTGATATGGGTGCTTTAGTTTGAAGTGCTAACAGTATTTCTCTTCCTACAGATGCTGTCTGACCCATAGAGTCTCGGCAACATTTTTCTACTTTTGACATATTTTACTTGTCTGCACACCTCTCTAGATGTTCTGCAGTAGCTGCAGAATAGGTTTCAAAATCAGTGGTGATTTGATGTATTCTGCTCAACTACACTGCACAGCTTGAAAGGGTTATGGAAAGATAAATCAAATAAGATCCAGACTTTGAAAACAGAAATGATAATTTTCCACCCTAGAGGGTGTGGAAGTTTGGTGCCTGGGTATACTTATGGCCAAGACAAGAAAATGTTTTGGAAGGTGGAGGGAAGTGTTAAAAGATTAGCCATGATCTCATTAAGTGGCAGGTATTATGAGCTAAATTACCCAGTCCTGCTTTTGTTTCTTTTGTTCGTACATTCTTATGAGGACATAGCCTTTCTCACCAGCTATACAGTGAGCACTCAAGAAAGAGTGGTACAGGGAAAAGGTAGGAGGAGACAATCTTAACAGGTCTTTTTGCTCCTTGCCTGCAGTATAGTACTATATTCAATGTTCTACCAGTAGCTTCATTCCAAACTTTCCATTCATGAAGATCCACCCTCTGAATCCCATTCAAATTCAGAATTGGTTTGCCGATAGAAGGTGGCTGTAGATGGAGCATATTCTGCCTGGAGGGCAGTGACCAGTGACCAGTGATCCACAGAGATTTGCTCTGGGACCACTGCTCTTTGAGATTTTTATAATGAGGAAATGTTAGTAAGTTTGCAGATGACATGAGGTTGGTGGTGTTGTGGATAGCATAGAAGGTTGTCATCGGTTACTGATGGAAGATTCATCGGAAGTGACAGTAAGATGACTTCAAGCAACTCTACAAAGGACTACATCAGCAGGGCATGGGCAAGAAAACTATGGGCAACACACACCTGTGTTGCTCATATTGAACTGAATTGAATTGACTTTATTTTTTACATCCTTCACATACATGAGGAGTAATAATTTTTACATTACGTCTCCATCTAAATGTGCAATATGCAATCATAGTCATTTATAATAAATAGAACAGTCAATGTCATATAGAGTACACTCAAGTCAGCATGAGTTCATCAGTCTGATGGCCTGGTGGAAGAACCTGTCCCAGAGCCTGTTGGTCCTGGCTTCCCGGATGGTAGCAGCTGGAATAGATTATGATTGGGATGGCTTGGGTCCCCAATGATCCTTTGGGCCCCTCTTACTCACCTGTCCTTGTAAATGTCCTGAATCATGGGAAGTTCACAACTACAGGTGCGCTGGGCTGTCCACACCACTCTCTGCAGAGTCCTGTGATTAAGGGAGGTACAGTGATGCAGCCAGTCTCAATTGTGCCCCTGTAGAAAGTTATTGGATATGGGAGCTCATACCAAACTTCCTCAACCGTCTGAGGTGAAAGAGGTGCTGTTGTGCCTTTTGTACCACACAGCTGGTGTGTACAGACCACTTGAGGTCCTCGATGATGTGGATGTCGAGCAACTCGAAGCTGTTTGTTTGCCCTCTCAATCCCAGATCCATTAATATCAGCAGGGGTTAGCCCATCTCCATTCCTCCTGTAATCCATAACCAGCTCCTTTGTTTTTGCGACATTGAGGGAGAGGTTGTTTTCTTGACATCACTGTGTCAAAGGGATGACTTCTTCCCTGTAGGCCACCTCGTTATTGTCTGAGATAAGGCCAATTAATGTAGTGTCATTGACAAATTTAATTAGCAGATTGGAGCTGTGGTTGGTGATACAGTCATGGGTATACAGTGAGTAAAGGAGGGGACTCAGTACACAGCCCTGAGGGGCTCCTGTATTGAGAGTCCGAAGGGTGGAGGTGAGGGAGCCCACTCTTACAACCTGCTGGCGATTTGACAGGAAGTCCAGGATCTAGCTGCACAATGCAGGGTCAAGGCCGAGGTCTCTGAGCTTCTTGTCGAGCCTGGATGGAACCATGGTGTTGAATGCTGAACTGCAGTCCAAGAACAGCATTCTCACATAAGCATCCAGATGTGTAAGGACAGTATGTGGAGCAGTGGCTATTCAGTCGATCCGTTATGTCAGTAGGCGAATTGTAGGAGATCCAGTTTGGGTGGTAGCAAGCTGCAGATGTAATCCTTGACCAGCCTCTCAAAGCATTTGCTTATTATTGAGGTGAGTGTGACAGGACGCCAGTCGTTCAGGCATGTTACTGTGGTCTTTTTTGGTACAGGGACAATAGTGGATAATTTTAAGCAGGAGGGCACTCTACACTGGGAACACGCCTGCCATTTGTGCTGCGCACATCCTGAGTACTCGCCCTGGAATGCTCTCCAGTCCCGCAGCCTTGCCACTGTTCGCTTGTTGGAAACATCTGCGTGCCTCAGAGATGACCACATTGCAGGTTGTAGCATCTGCTGATTTTCTCATGTTTGTAAGAGAAGTCGGGTTTGCCGGCAGAGAGCATGCACAAGAACAAGGACAGAATTGCAGGATTAACAAAATCAATGCTGAAATCCTGAGAGAAAATAGCGTGCTTAAGCCATTGGCATTCTCCAGAACAAGTTAGGATATGCAGGCTCATCTGTTCTTCCCTGGCTAGTCCTCTTAACTTTAGCATGTGTCATCTTGTTACCTGCCGGAGGAAAGAACTGTTTATGAATAAGTACTATACTCCATCTTTAAATTTAAATCCATAATTAAATTTGTTGATGACACTACATTAATTGACCTTATCTCAGACAATAACGAGGTGGCCTACAGGGAAGAAGATGGAGGATAATAGTGTGTGACTGATTCTCTGCACCGACCTGTGTTTGACACAGTTGGTGACATGTGACATTTGTAAATATAGAACAGAGAATTGTACAGCAAAGGAACAGGCCCTTCAGCGTCCTATATCTGCACCAGCCATGAAGGTTTCATGTCTGAATGGTATGTCACAATGGTACACCTTTGGTTTTGAAGCATCTCAAGGTTGTGTAAAGTGGGTTAATCTGAAAGATGACACCCCTGTCAGCGAAGCAGTCCTTTAACAGTACACTGAAGTGTCATATATTCACTGACCTTGACAAAACATGAGCTTTTTGCAGCACAGTATCTAAGTACTCAGTGCTTGATTTCTTATATTTACTCCTGTTGCTCCCTGTCATCCCTAGATCATTTAAGTGTACCATTGGAGCATCTCCTGAACTTCAGTGGATGCAGTACTGGTCTCCTTTGTACTGTAGCCTTTGTAGACCTAGTCTTCCAGTGTAGTTAACACAACTGAAGAAGCCAGATCCTTGTGTTTGGTGCCATGTTTTCCTATAAGTTATAATCACCTCAAAAAAGTTCTCCTGGGGCAAAAGATTAGAGGACTAGTTCGAAATGGTGTGATTCAATGGTGAAAATAAATGTCTTGTTTATCCTGTAAAAGAATCAACACTGTTGGTCGTAAATGGACAATGAAATCATAACTGGCAAACAGAATAGGTTTGAGTCCCTGCTTGTTCCAAGTTGAGTTGATCACCTAGTATAATCCATATGCACATTTTTCTGGCATTTTGCAGTTAGTTCTTCCTCCATATCCTCCATTCCTCTCCCACTCTTGGAAACTAAAAGAGTCATACTCAAAATGTTCAGATTAAATCTAATCAGCATAATATTAATGGGATAATAAGACTTCATGGGATGTGGCAGTAAAATGTTATATGTTTCTCTGTTGATTTTAAAACAACATTTTACATACAGACCTGTCAACCACCATTCTTTGTGCGTATTCTCTAGTACTCTTTTGCTCCTGAAAAAATGAATGACAGCCATGCTATAGAAATGTTAATTCTGCCAAATACAAATTTAAATCAGTTAATACTTAATAAGAATTCAATTGGCCACAATATTCCATCTACCTACAGAGATAATCATAATAGAAACCCACTTTCAAAAGGAGTTATTTTTGAACAATGAATAGTTCCAAGAATTGACCACAGAGATCAGCTCACCGGATATTTTCTTGATATATGTCTGTCATTTAAAACTCTATTATGTTAGAAAAACAAAAAGAAGAAAAAAACCTGAGTCTTTAATTATGGTTTAGTTGATAGCACCCTTACTTCTGAGACAGAAAGTGAGTGTAACCTGTGGGAAACATGAGACCACATGAGAGGAAATGACACCGTTATTTTTGCTAGCTTGGCTGAATTGGTTTATCATGCACAGATTAATTAAAGTGATTCATTTACTGAAGGAAAGCAAGATAATAGTGCCTGTTGTGATAGATCATTTATTTCCCCTCTTTACCAAAAATGATTATCTGATCATGTAATTATTTGTGAGAGCTTTCTTTGGAAGCTTTGTTTCCTCCATCATCATGGTGACTTCATTTCCAAAGATCGTAGATGTCATTATGTAAATAAAGTTATTAATATTTCTTATTACTAATGCAGAGCAAAATACTGTGATGTTGCTGTTCATTTCATTATTTGTTTGTTTGCAGTTATTTGACGTTGGCATTTCCAATGATTCCTGGATTATCTGCATTAAGGGCCTTCCGAGCTCTTAAGATGATTGCTATTTTACCTGGTAAGATCGGTGGAGTAATTTAGCATAGCAATTTTCATTCGGATTCCATACCTGGTATCAACAATACAATGGAATACTCTTTTGAGCCTCTTTCCATTCTGTTGAATACATTACAATAGTAATAAGTTCATTTGGAAATTTGAACTAAAGCCAAAATGTTGGCAATGATCTGCAAGCAAAACTAACACTGTACAGAGAGAAACACAGCTATTATTTTGAGTCAAAAATAAAAATAGAAAGTACTGGGAACTCTCAGAAGGTTAAACAGCTTTTGAGGATAGAAAAACAAAGTTAACATTTGAGGCTGAGACCAGTTGTTAGAGTCAGACCTAAGCATACATGGGTTCCAGGAGATCTTCCAGATATTTTGAAAGATTCCCAGCAATATTATGATAATTCCAGAGGATATGAAATTGCCTCTCCAAAAAAAAGATTAAAATTATTTTTTGCTTTGTTTGCTTAAAACAAAAATTGATATAGTATTTTCAGAAATTGAGCATTAGCTATATGATAGTAATTGAATGTGGTTAACTCCCGCTAACCAGCAGAAGTATTATTTCCACAAACCTAAATATAAGTCGACTGTTATTTATATTATAACTGTGACCTAGCCTCAGTCAAAGGAAAATTTATATCTCTGCAGGACTAAAGACCATAATTGGTGCTATATTCAAGTCTGCCAGGCTATTAATGGAGGTCCTCCTTCTCATGATGTTTGTTCTTCTAATTATTGCACTGTTTGGACTACAAATTTTCAAAGGTGTTCTGACACATAAGTGTGTAAAGAATATGGAGCAAGGAATAAATATTACTCATAAACAATGGCAAGATTTTGTTCAAAACAAATGTAAGTACTTGTTTCATACATTTATAACTAAGAAAAGTAACTATTATTTAAATGTGTTAGTAGCAGATACTTTTGGAGACTGTTTGCGCATTTCTTTGCTTTCAATTAAAATCTAAAAGCCTAGAGTTCTACCTCACTTTCTGTTAGATCTAGCATTACCAACCAAATTGCAAAGACAAGTACAAAATGCGTTCATGGTTGTTTTTCTTAAACAATCTGATATATCACCTGCAGGACTTTGGCAAATAAGATTAACAGGAATGAGTAATCTCTTTGACTTGGCCTGATCTTGGAACAGCTGTGTGTGGAAATTGTTTTAAACCACAGTTTTATATTTTGCTTTCAAACTTGTGCCTGTTACCTAAACTGTGGATCACAACCAAAATTGCAATTGCAACATCAGCTGATAGGATGTTGACCCAAGAGTCACATTTAACCAATCATGTTAAGTCAGATGCATCCTTCTAAGTGGCACATCATTCTGATGTGGAAACTTAGTTTGAAATTGTTACAGGATCAAAGTTTCCCAAATTGCTCCTCAATAATTTTGGGGAAATATCTTTACCAATTGCACTTTTGAGGTACAAGATGGCTGTACTCAAGTACAGTTGAGGATGAGTAGTATATCCTTTTGTGAACCTTTGACACAGACAATCCCCAAGTACCAATGGGTTCCATTGTTTCCAACATCCAGAAATCAATTTTGTCTGTACAATACACAAAACTATTTGATATGATATCCATGCCTCCAGTGCATTGTAATAAATGGTTATCAAAACACATAAGACTGATAAGAAAGAACAATTACCAAAGATAAAGAAGGAAAGGAAACCAGTTCTGCCATTTAAATGAATGAATGTACTGTATGTCTCTACCTTTGTACTTTGAATTTAAGAATTTTCTGCCAGCTCATGCAGGGGTATCTTTAAGTTAGGCAGTCATAACCTGGGGACAGCTTGTAGTTTATTTTGACAAATCACTGGACAATATCAGAGCTGAGAATGATTCAACTGTACCAACTTTTAGACTTACAGCAGAGATCTTAAAGTACTGATCAAGTGCTGGAACATTGGGCAGTGTTTGCATTGCTAAAGCACAATTGTTGGGACTAGGTGTGTGGTGAACTACATATACCTGTCTGGACATGCCCCTCTGCTGACTGCTCCTGTGGCTCCTCCCACAGACCCCTGTATAAAGGCAGTTGGAGGCACTGCTCCTCCCTCAGTCTCCAGGATGTTGTGTGGTGGTCTCTTGCTACTAATCGTGGTGTCTTGCAGCTAATAAAATCCTATCGTTCACCTCCCGTCTCCAATAGTTATTGATGGTGCATCAAGGTGTAGCTCCAAGGCTGAGCACATGAAACTTAATAAAGGTAGAGAAGAAGGACCTTTGTGACTAATTTGGCTCAGCAACCCATAAAATAAATTAAGGAACACATTAAGCAAGCCAAGAAATAAGAACACTGGCTGATTTATCATTATCCACTTTTCCAAATTCCCAATTCAGGGATTGGAAACCAGTTTACTACTCCTCTAATGTCAAAATACCCTAAATTAGCACAGAGATTCTCCTCTGTAGAGTTCAATTCAACACTAAATGTTGCCAGATATGACAAATACCTGGTTATTACCTGGTACTTGTAGTATGAACAAGGGAGAAAATCGTTTTTCTGAATTAAAATATTGTGCATGGATTGACAAAATAGCTTTTCCTTTCAGCTTATATACCCTTACTAAATAAAATCCATTCTACTTTTACAGCTAACTGGCTTGTGCAGGAAGATATTGACATAATGGTCTGCGGAAATGGAACAGGCACTGGGTAAGTACTGGCTTCAAGAACTGTAAACAATGAAGGAAAGCTATTGTTAAGAAAACAGTGTAATTAATGTGTACAGATAAACATTAAATTCTACCAGCTCTGTTTACTGTGAGACTAAGTCAATGCATACTCCTATGAACAGCATTCTCCCAATTATAGATGTAAAAATTAACTTCATTTTTATCTTCTTCTCTTTGCATTGAAGTAGTACTGAGCCAGCTCTTTTTTGTGATATGTTTATCAGCGATAACCTTGGCAATTCATTCCCTCAGCTTTCCTAATATCAGAATTATTAAAACCAGCTAAGAGGAAACCCAAGCAACTGACAAACTGTGATTAATTAACCTTTATTCTTAAGTCAAAGACCTAGATGTGCGAGCATCCTTCAGGAGGGTTATCACAGGAAAGCAGCATCCTTCACCAGGGGACCCCATCACCCAGATCATGCTCTCTTCCGGCTCCTGCCTTCAGGAAGAAGGTACAGGTGGCTCAGGGCTTACACCACCTTGTTCAGGAACAGTTATTACCCTTCAGCCTCAGGCCTGTGAACTAGTGGGAACAACTTCACATACCCCATCACTGAACTGCTGCCACAACACCTAGATGCTTTCAATGACTCTTCACCTCATGTTCTCGATATTTATTTCTTATATATTTATTATTATTATTTCTTTTTTTCTTTCTTTTTGTAGATGAACACTTTGTTGTCTTTTGCACACTAGTTATCTTTCATTGATTCTATTATGATTATTGGATTTATTGAATATGCCTGCAAGAAAATGAATCTCAGGGTCACATATAGTGACACAGATGAACTTTGATAATAAATTTACTTTGAATTTTGAACTTCTGAATTTTAGTGCCATTTCCTTTAAGATGTTTAAACAGATTTAAAAACTAGTTCCTGCCTCAATCACTCAAGAGGTGAATTCTTTTAATCAAGGTTTAGCTGATCAAACATTAATAATGACGAGTTTATTGATGGGTTGCTGACTTTATGACTCACAATTGAAACCATATTTCAAAATGAACAATATTGTTATGCTTGAAACACCCAGGAGCACTTGCAGGCTGTGGAGAGAGAAATACAGTATTGACATTTTAGATTAGTATCTCTTTTTGGAATTGGAAGACATTGCTGATAAAAATTAAGAGAAGCAAAGGCAACTAGTGGTGAGGAGGTAGGGAGAAGGAGGGGACAGCTGCAGAAGACACCGTACTTCTGTGTGTGTTTTTGCCATTTCCATAGCAATTGACTCTTTTTTACGAGGTCGAGTTACTAATTCAACACTCAACCCAGCATGGATGGAAAGCGTGCAAAGAGCCCTCCAGATTTGAACTCGGGACCGTTTGCCTCAAAGTCCAGTGCAGATGCCACTACACCACCCACTAGCATGGTAGTTTTGTGCTGACTGGAATATGTCTTCCCGTGCTCTGCTCGGTGGATAATTTATGACAGCAAGTCCTGAAGAATCTTCTTCTGTTCTGAATGTTACAGTAGTAATAGAAGAAGCAATTTAACACAATGCTTAGGAAGACTGAATTGTGCTCAGGAGAAAGGTATTCCATTGGAAAGTTGTTACTCACTATCATATACAGCTTGCTTTCCACTTGATTATTGCTACAAGTGGAAGAGTGATTATACCAATTTACCAATCGTGTGAAAGGAACCAGTAATGCTTTCCCTGGTAATGCAGTGTCTATAAATTATTCGGCAAGTACAAATGTAGAATACAAAGTGTTAACATGATGCATTATAATACAACATTTTAAGCAAAGCTGGCTAGGGATGAACTTCTAGACAACAATATTTTCTGTCATGTGTGTTCCTTGGGCACTCATACCTATATTGTGTAGACAAGAACCGTGGAGTGTACTGCTGCTGGTACTGACCCTTGGGAATTCCATCCTTCAAGGTTCTTAAACTATTATTTTGTTCTCCTTGACAGGCCATATTTGAAGTGCCTGTTCAGTGTAAAAGTGTGTAATTTTCAGTCAAACAAAAAGCCTCAGTGCCATACAGTGTTACAGGCAGCTGTAATGTCTCTAAAAAAATGTTTTCTTTAGCATTCCTTAAAATCCAGAACTGAGCCCAGGGACTGAGCATCGATGTCTTGAGCAAAGTGGGGCAGGTACATTTTGCAGGCCTCTCAAATTTACACCGGCCATGGCTGGAGAATGGGGTGCTGCCCCAACTTTGAATTGGACCATTCACATTGATTAAAGAGATGCAATCAGATCTGTTTGTTTTCATTTTTTAATTTACGTTTGTAATTAATCTTCAGTGTTTAAACCTGTCATCTATAGATTTATTTTTGCTTATTATTTATTTTTTATTTATTGAGATACAGCGTAGAATAGGCCCTTCCAACTCCTCGAGCTACACCGCCCTACAATCTCTTAATTTAATCCTAGCCTAATCATGGGACAATTTACAATGACCAATTAACCTACCAACTGGAATGCCTTTGGACTGTGGGAGGAAACCAGAGTACCCGGAGGAAACCTACACAGTCACAAGGAGAATGTACAAACTCCTTACTGGCAGTGGCAGGAATTGAAACAAGTCCTCTGTACTATAAAACATTGTGCTAACCACTACACTACCATGCTGCCATTTTAATTGTTAGTATTTTTTCCTTTGAATCAATTTGAACAGTTTTCATAACTTTCTGATCATCAAAAACATTTAAAAATTGTTCAAAGGCCTTTGACAATTTTGACTTATCAAAAATCCATCAGATCAGTCTGAAGGCAGAGCCCAGAATTCACTGCCTGAGGCCAGCTCTGCCTCCTGGGAAAGCAAATGCAACCAAACATCAAAAATGATTCGACACATGAGATCATTAAATTAAGTAGGAACAGCAAGCATGGGCATCAGGTTAAAGTTGTGACTAGTCTGGCTTATGCATTTGGCAGCTGGGAGTTAATGATGCATTTTATTTATGATCTTACATGAATGAGATATGTCATTAATCACAACGGAATCTCTGGTGATTAGCTATGTTCTAGGATGGCAATGTTTTTAGCATTTTTTTCCAGATTTTCTGAGATTCAGTTTCTTTCTAGATATTTTTATCTAGTCAAAAAATTGGAGTCAATTTTTTTTATTGCTATACCTTATTCAGTAACAAATTAGAGAAGTAATTATCTGTTCTATTAACTTTGCCAATCCTGATCACTTTAACAGCCCTTTTTATCAGCATGTGGTTAATTAAATTAACACTGGCTGGTTTCAGTTTTTCTTGAACTTGTTGGCTGACCTTCTCTATATATTGCTACTCAAGTTAAGGTAATTTAATGTTTCACATCATATTTTCACATTGCAGTTTGCTGAAATTCGGCATTAATATTTTTTGGTACATTTGAAGAAAGTTAAAAATATACCATGCTCGTCTTCATATGGAGTCCTTCTACAACAATACATCATGTCGCCTTTATGATGTTGCTTAATTTTTAACAACATCAAACTCTTTCAACTTGACGTTGTTAAACATCTACTTGCAATGCTTTTTCCACCTTGGAGCACTGAACAGAACATGGCAGATAAATAGGATTAATTGGATAGGTTGATGGAAGAACCAACGCTGACATCTATGATCTTCTGCTGTGTACCTTTCCAACATTCTAACTCAAATGCTAAGAAAACATTACAGATGTTAGGGCACCTTGGTGGTATAGTGGTTAGCACAACACTATTACAGCTCAGGGCATCGGAGTTCAGAGTTCAATTCCAGTATCCTCTGGTTTCCTCCCACAGTCCAAAGACATACCAGTTATTAAGCTAACTGACCATTTTCAATTATTCTGTGAGTAGTCCAGGATTAGACATGTGGGTTGCTAGTCAGTGCAATTCATTGGGCTGGAAAGGCCTGTTCTGCGCAGCATCTCTAAATAAATAAAAATAATTATAATACTAGAGATACTATTTTTTGAAAAAGGTGCAAAATATACTCATTATCTCTTAAGTTGATAACTATAGTTCATAATACTAATGTGATTCTGAATATTGCTACTTTATTTGCAGAAGATGCCCCAAAAACTTTACATGTATGGCTGGCATTGGAATCAATCCAAATAATGGATATACAAACTTTGATAATATTGGATGGGCATTAATTACAGCATTTCAACTCATCACACTTGACTTCTGGGAAAACACATATAATTTGGTATGAATTCTAATGATTGCAAAAAATAATGCTATACAAAACATAGTCGTCATATTTACTCATTATAGTAAATCCCACCTTCTTTCTTTCTGTTGTACTTCGCAGTGATGTTCCCTCACGGTCCTTAACAGTAAGGAACTATGTCATATTTGGATATAAATTGCTAGATTGACAATAAATTGGAGCTGAATATTGGTTTGATGTTTATGGGAGTTTCTACACCTACTGGTTGTCAGCATTTCTCTATTATTGTAGTCACTATACTTGCCCTTTAATAACCTTAATCATAACTACTAATAGAAACTCTGTTAGCACATATATTGAGTGTACACTGCACTGAACTGTTGTGTAATTACAAGGATGTTCCTACAATACTATCAGGTTGCAGTTGTGATTAAATTATTTGTGTTCATATTTTATTCTTTGCTTTTTTTCCCAATATTTATGTCATTGATAAAGCCTCTTTATACTCTTTCTATTCTAGGTGCTTCGTGCTAGTGGAGCTCACTATATTATATTCTTCATAGTTGTCGTCATGTTTGGTGCTCACTATATCGTAAACCTGGTGCTGGCAGTTGTGGCAGCTTCTTATGAAAAAGAAGCAAAAAGGAAACAAGAAGCAAAAGAGGAGGAAGAACGAATTTTGGAGCTAAGACGGCAGAAGAAATTACTGGTATATTACAGATTGCAGAAAGTAGATTAGATAGCCAAACAGTAAAGGCTTGGTAACCCAGCACAAGGTAGACTGGACAGGTGCCACTTAATCAAATATGCTGGTAAATCAAGATTTGGACTGGCTGTTCATTGATGATGCCCTGTTATTAGTCTATATGCTCCAAAAGATAACATAAATATATGATAACAGAAGAAATAGGAGCAGGCATAGACTATTCAGCTGCTTATTCTTACTTTTTTATTCAATGAGATTATGACTGATCTTTTACCTCATCATTTTCTTGCACTATCCACATATCTACTCATTCCCTAAAAATTCTATCCCTCTCTCTCGCTCTCTTGAATATATTCAGTGACTTAGTCTCCACAGCTCTCTTAGGTATGAAATTCCAAGAATTCTCCAGTCTCTGAATGAAGGACAGCATTGTGTTGTGCTGTCCTATATTCTATAAAAAAAACATTTCTTCTTCCTAGTCCTGAATTGCCAGATGTGAATTTTAAGACCTCCACACTCCATTCACTCCCAATGCATTTTGTTGTATTCCCCAAGAATTCTGAACATCTCTATGAAATGACCTCTCATTCTTCTAAACTTCAGAGAGCATAACAATTGTCTGCTTCATCACTCAATATTTCACATTCAGCGATCCTAAAAATCATTCTGGTGAACCTCTATTGCACGCCCTTCCGAGCAAGTATATCCCATCTTGGGTATGGAGATCAGACCTGTACATTGCAATGCTGATGCAGGGCCATTGATATTAGGATCAAAACTCCTTTATTATTCTTGTTCTTGGCTCTTCTTCAAATCAAGGCCAACATATCATTTGCCTTCCAATTCCTTGCCAAACCTGTATATTAAATTTCAGAGATTCATACTTAAGGACAGCTAAGCCCTTCTAAACCCCACTGTTTAATTTTAACCTTGACACAAGGTAAGGATGCTTTTAGCACTTTCTGATGAGTAGTTATCCTCAACTCTACAGGTGGTAGATTGCCTTACAGCCCAATGTCAGTGAAGTTAGTCTCGCAGAAACGGTAAATGCTAAACCATGTTATAGAGTCATCGAGTTATACAGCACAGAAACAGAGTCTTCAGCCCAGCTAGTCCATGCTGACCATCTAAGTCTGATTCATATCTCTCTGTACCATTTCTATCCATTTACCTATTAAACGCTGTTATTATTCCTGTCTCAAACACTTCCTCTGGCAGCTCATTCTACATACATCGCACCTTCTAAGTGAGAAAGTTGTCCTTCAGTTTCCTATTACACTGGATCTCTCTCCCTCACCTTAAACCTATGCCCTCTAGTTCTTGATTCCTCAAACCTGGGAAAAAGATTGCGTGCATTCACTCTGTCTGTGCCCTTTGAGATTTTATACTCCTCTATAAAATCACCCCTCAGCATCCCATGCTACCCTACCAACCTCTCCCTGTAACCCAGTCCCTTGGGTTTTAGCATCATTGTCATAAGTTGTCTTTCTGCTTATTGATTTTTCAACTGAATTGGAATTTCCAAGTGTGGCCTTGTGAACAACTGCAGTGCACCACTTCAATACCCCACACAATCGTTGCACCACTTCAATACCCCACACAATCATTGCACCACTTCAATACCCCACACTTAATCGTTGCACCACTTCAATACCTCACACTTAGTCGTCGCACCACTTCAATACCTCACACTTAATCGTCGCACCACTTCAATACCTCACACTTAATAGTCGCACCACTTCAATACCCCACACTTAATCGTCGCACCACTTCAATACCTCACACTTAATCGTCGCACCACTTCAATACCCCACACTTAATCGTCGCACCACTTCAATACCTCACACTTAATCGTCGCACCACTTCAATACCCCACACTTAATCGTCGCACCACTTCAATACCTCACACTTAATCGTCGCACCACTTCAATACCCCACACTTAATCATCGCACCACTTCAATACCCCACACTTAATAGTCGCACCACTTCAATACCCCACACTTGATCGTTGCACCACTTCAATACCTCACACTTAATCGTTGCACCACTTCAATACCCCACACTTAATAGTCGCACCACTTCAATACCTCACACTTGATCGTCGCACCACTTCAATACCTCACACTTAATCGTTGCACCACTTCAATACCCCACACTTAATCGTTGCACCACTTCAATACCTCACACAATCATTGCACCACTTCAATACCCCACACTTGATCGTCGCACCACTTCAATACCCCACACTTAATCGTTGCACCACTTCAATACCCCACACTTAATCGTTGCACCACTTCAATACCTCACACTTAATCGTTGCACCACTTCAATACCTCACACTTAATCGTCGCACCACTTCAATACCTCACACTTAGTCGTCGCACCACTTCAATACCCCACACTTAATCGTTGCACCACTTCAATACCTCACACTTAATCGTCGCACCACTTCAATACCTCACACTTAATCGTCGCACCACTTCAATACCTCACACTTAATCGTCGCACCACTTCAATACCTCACACTTAATCGTTGCACCACTTCAATACCTCACACTTAATCATCGCACCACTTCAATACCCCACACTTAATCGTCGCACCACTTCAATACCCCACACTTAATCGTTGCACCACTTCAATACCTCACACTTAATCATCGCACCACTTCAATACCCCACACTTAATCATCGCACCACTTCAATACCCCACACTTAATAGTCGCACCACTTCAATACCCCACACTTGATCGTTGCACCACTTCAATACCTCACACTTAATCGTCGCACCACTTCAATAGCCCACACTTGATCGTTGAACCACTTCAATACCCCACACAATCATTGCACCACTTCAATACCCCACACTTGATCGTCGCACCACTTCAATACCCCACACTTAATCATCGCACCACATCAATACCTCACACTTAATCGTCGCACCACTTCAATACCTCACACTTAATCGTCGCACCACTTCAATACCCCACACTTAATCGTCGCACCACTTCAATACCCCACACTTAGTCGTTGCACCACTTCAATACCCCACACTTAGTCGTCGCACCACTTCAATACCCCACACTTAGTCGTTGCACCACTTCAATACCCCACACTTAATCGTCGCACCACTTCAATACCCCACACTTAGTCGTTGCACCACTTCAATACCCCACACTTAGTCGTTGCACCACTTCAATACCCCACACTTAATCGTCGCACCACTTCAATACCCCACACTTAATCGTCGCACCACTTCAATACCCCACACTTAATCGTCGCACCACTTCAATACCCCACACTTAATCGTCGCACCACTTCAATACCTCACACTTAATCGTCGCACCACTTCAATACCCCACACTTAATCATCGCACCACTTCAATACCCCACACTTAATAGTCGCACCACTTCAATACCCCACACTTGATCGTTGCACCACTTCAATACCTCACACTTAATCATCGCACCACTTCAATACCCCACACTTAATAGTCGCACCACTTCAATACCCCACACTTGATCGTTGAACCACTTCAATACCCCACACAATCATTGCACCACTTCAATACCCCACACTTAATCGTTGCACCACTTCAATACCCCACACTTAATCGGCGCACCACTTCAATACCTCACACTTAATCGTCGCACCACTTCAATACCCCACACAATCATTGCACCACTTCAATACCCCACACTTAATCGTTGCACCACTTCAATACCCCACACAATCATTGCACCACTTCAATACCTCACACTTAATCGTCGCACCACTTCAATACCTCACACTTAGTCGTCGCACCACTTCAATACCCCACACTTAATCGTTGCACCACTTCAATACCCCACACTTAATCGTTGCACCACTTCAATACCCCACACTTAATCGGCGCACCACTTCAATACCTCACACTTAATCGTTGCACCACTTCGATACCTCACACTTAATCGTTGCACCACTTCAATACCCCACACTTAATCATCGCACCACTTTAATACCCCACACTTAATCGTCGCACCACTTCAATACCCCACACTTAATCATCGCACCACTTCAATACCTCACACTTAATCGTTGCACCACTTCAATACCCCACACTTAATTGTCGCACCACTTCAATACCCCACACTTAATCATCGCACCACTTCAATACCCCACACTTAATCGTCGCACAACTTCAATACCCCACACTTAATTGTCGCACCACTTTAATACCCAACACTTAATCGTCGCACCACTTCAATACCCCACACTTAGTCGTCGCACCACTTCAATACCCCACACTTAGTCGTCGCACCACTTCAATACCCCACACAATCATTGCACCACTTCAATACCCCACACTTAATCGTTGCACCACTTCAATACCCCACACAATCATTGCACCACTTCAATACCTCACACTTAATCGTCGCACCACTTCAATACCTCACACTTAGTCGTCGCACCACTTCAATACCCCACACTTAATCGTTGCACCACTTCAATACCCCACACTTAATCGGCGCACCACTTCAATACCTCACACTTAATCGTCGCACCACTTCAATACCCCACACAATCATTGCACCACTTCAATACCCCACACTTAATCGTTGCACCACTTCAATACCCCACACAATCATTGCACCACTTCAATACCTCACACTTAATCGTTGCACCACTTCAATGCCCCACACTTGATCGTCGCACCACTTCAATACCCCACACTTGATCGTCGCACCACTTCAATACCCCACACTTAATCGTCGCACCACTTCAATACCTCACACTTAATCGTCGCACCACTTCAATACCCTACACTTAATCGTTGCACCACTTCAATGCCCCACACTTGATCGTCGCACCACTTCAATACCCCACACTTAATCGTCGCACCACTTCAATACCCCATACTTAATTGTCGCACCACTTCAATACCCCACACTTAATCGTTGCACCACTTCAATACCCCACACTTAATCGTCGCACCACTTCAATACCCCACACTTAATCATCGCACCACTTCAATACCTCACACTTAATCGTCGCACCACTTCAATACCCCACACTTAATCGTTGCACCACTTCAATACCCCACACTTAATCGTCGCACCACTTCAATACCCCACACTTAATCGTCGCACCACTTCAATACCCCACACTTAATCATCGCACCACTTCAATACCCCACACTTAATCGTCGCACCACTTCAATACCCCACACTTAATCGTTGCACCACTTCAATACCCCACACTTAATCGTTGCACCACTTCAATACCTCACACTTAATCGTCGCACCACTTCAATACCCCACACTTAATCGTCGCACCACTTCAATACCTCACACTTAATCGTCGCACCACTTCAATACCCCACACTTAATCATCGCACCACTTCAATACCCCACACTTAATAGTCGCACCACTTCAATACCCCACACTTGATCGTTGCACCACTTCAATACCTCACACTTAATCGTCGCACCACTTCAATAGCCCACACTTGATCGTTGAACCACTTCAATACCCCACACAATCATTGCACCACTTCAATACCCCACACTTGATCGTCGCACCACTTCAATACCCCACACTTAATCATCGCACCACATCAATACCTCACACTTAATCGTCGCACCACTTCAATACCCCACACTTAATCGTTGCACCACTTCAATACCTCACACTTAATCGTCGCACCACTTCAATACCCTACACTTAATCGTCGCACCACTTCAATACCCCACACTTAGTCGTCGCACCACTTCAATACCCCACACTTAGTCGTTGCACCACTTCAATACCCCACACTTAATCGTCGCACCACTTCAATACCTCACACTTAATCGTTGCACCACTTCAATACCCCACACTTAATCGTTGCACCACTTCAATACCCCACACTTAATCGTCGCATAACTTCAATACCTCACACTTAGTCGTCGCACCACTTCAATACCCCACACTTAATCGTCGCACCACTTCAATACCCCACACTTAATCGTTGCACCACTTCAATACCTCACACTTAATCGTCGCACCACTTCAATACCTCACACTTAATCGTTGCACCACTTCAATACCCCACACTTAATTGTCGCACCACTTCAATACCCCACACTTAATCGTTGCACCACTTCAATACCTCACACTTAATCGTCGCACCACTTCAATACCCCACACTTAATCGTTGCACCACTTCAATACCCCACACTTAATCGTCGCACCACTTCAATACCTCACACTTAATCGTCGCACCACTTCAATACCTCACACTTAATCGTCGCACCACTTCAATACCTCACACTTGATCGTCACACCACTTCAATACCCCACACCTGATCGTTGAACCACTTCAATACCCCACACAATCATTGCACCACTTCAATACCCCACACTTGATCGTCGCACCACTTCAATACCCCACACTTAATCGTCGCACCACTTCAATACCTCACACTTAATCGTTGCACCACTTCAATACCCCACACTTAATCGTCGCACCACTTCAATACCTCACACTTAATCGTTGCACCACTTCAATACCCCACACTTAATCGTCGCACCACTTCAATACCCCACACTTAATCGTCGCACCACTTCAATACCCCACACTTGATCGTCGCACCACTTCAATACCCCACACTTAATCGTCGCACCACTTCAATACCCCACACTTAATCGTCGCACCACTTCAATACCCCACACTTAATCGTCGCACCACTTCAATACCCCACACTTGATCGTCGCACCACTTCAATACCCCACACTTAATCGTCGCACCACTTCAATACCCCACACTTAATCGTCGCACCACTTCAATACCCCACACTTAATCGTCGCACCACTTCAATACCCCACACTTAATCGTCGCACCACTTCAATACCCCACACTTAATCATCGCACCACTTTAATACCCCACACTTAATCGTTGCACCACTTCAATACCCCACACTTAATTGTCGCACCACTTCAATACCCCACACTTAATCGTCGCACCACTTCAATACCCCACACTTAATCGTCGCACAACTTCAATACCCCACACTTAATTGTCGCACCACTTTGATACCTCACACTTAATCGTTGCACCACTTCAATACCCCACACTTAATCATCGCACCACTTTAATACCCCACACTTAATCGTCGCACCACTTCAATACCCCACACTTAGTCGTCGCACCACTTCAATACCCCACATAATCATTGCACCACTTCAATACCCCACACTTAATCGTTGCACCACTTCAATACCCCACACAATCATTGCACCACTTCAATACCCCACACTTAATCGTTGCACCACTTCAATACCTCACACTTAATCGTCGCACCACTTCAATACCTCACACTTAATCGTCGCACCACTTCAATACCTCACACAATCATTGCACCACTTCAATACCCCACACTTAATCGTTGCACCACTTCAATATCTCACACTTAATCGTCGCACCACTTCAATACCCCACACTTAATCGTTGCACCACTTCAATACCCCACACTTAATCGGCGCACCACTTCAATACCTCACACTTAATCGTCGCACCACTTCAATACCCCACACAATCATTGCACCACTTCAATACCCCACACTTAATCGTTGCACCACTTCAATACCCCACACAATCATTGCACCACTTCAATACCTCACACTTAATCGTCGCACCACTTCAATACCTCACACTTAGTCGTCGCACCACTTCAATACCCCACACAATCATTGCACCACTTCAATACCCCACACTTAATCGTTGCACCACTTCAATATCTCACACTTAATCGTCGCACCACTTCAATACCCCACACTTAATCGTTGCACCACTTCAATACCCCACACTTAATCGGCGCACCACTTCAATACCTCACACTTAATCGTTGCACCACTTCGATACCTCACACTTAATCGTTGCACCACTTCAATACCCCACACTTAATCATCGCACCACTTTAATACCCCACACTTAATCGTCGCACCACTTCAATACCCCACACTTAATCATCGCACCACTTCAATACCTCACACTTAATCGTTGCACCACTTCAATACCCCACACTTAATCATCGCACCACTTCAATACCCCACACTTAGTCGTCGCACCACTTCAATACCCCACACTTAGTCGTCGCACCACTTCAATACCCCACACAATCATTGCACCACTTCAATACCCCACACTTAATCGTTGCACCACTTCAATACCCCACACAATCATTGCACCACTTCAATACCTCACACTTAATCGTCGCACCACTTCAATACCTCACACTTAGTCGTCGCACCACTTCAATACCCCACACAATCATTGCACCACTTCAATACCCCACACTTAATCGTTGCACCACTTCAATATCTCACACTTAATCGTCGCACCACTTCAATACCCCACACTTAATCGTTGCACCACTTCAATACCCCACACTTAATCGGCGCACCACTTCAATACCTCACACTTAATCGTCGCACCACTTCAATACCCCATACTTAATTGTCGCACCACTTCAATACCCCACACTTAGTCGTCGCACCACTTCAATACCCCACACTTAGTCGTCGCACCACTTCAATACCCCACACAATCATTGCACCACTTCAATACCTCACACTTAATCGTCGCACCACTTCAATACCTCACACTTAGTCGTCGCACCACTTCAATACCCCACACAATCATTGCACCACTTCAATACCCCACACTTAATCGTTGCACCACTTCAATACCCCACACTTAATCGTTGCACCACTTCAATACCCCACACTTAATCGGCGCACCACTTCAATACCTCACACTTAATCGTCGCACCACTTCAATACCCCATACTTAATTGTCGCACCACTTCAATACCCCACACTTAATCGTCGCACCACTTCAATACCCCACACTTAATCATCGCACCACTTCAATACCTCACACTTAATCGTCGCACCACTTCAATACCCCACACTTAATCATCGCACCACTTCAATACCTCACACTTAATCGTCGCACCACTTCAATACCCCACACTTAATCATCGCACCACTTCAATACCCCACACTTAATCGTTGCACCACTTCAATACCCCACACTTAATCGTTGCACCACTTCAATACCTCACACTTCATCGTTGCACCACTTCAATACCTCACACTTAATCGGCGCACCACTTCAATACCTCACACTTAATCGTCGCACCACTTCAATACCCCACACTTGATCGTCACACCACTTCAATACCCCACACTTAATCGGCGCACCACTTCAATACCCCACACTTAATCGTCGCACCACTTCAATACCTCACACTTAGTCGTCGCACCACTTCAATACCCCACACAATCATTGCACCACTTCAATACCCCACACTTAATCGTTGCACCACTTCAATATCTCACACTTAATCGTCGCACCACTTCAATACCCCACACTTAATCGTTGCACCACTTCAATACCCCACACTTAATCGGCGCACCACTTCAATACCCCACACTTAATCGGCGCACCACTTCAATACCCCACACTTAATCGTCGCACCACTTCAATACCTCACACTTAATCGTCGCACCACTTCAATACCTCACACTTAATCGTCGCACCACTTCAATACCCCACACTTAGTCGTCGCACCACTTCAATACCTCACACTTAATCGTCGCACCACTTCAATACCTCACACTTAATCGTCGCACCACTTCAATACCTCACACTTAATCGTCGCACCACTTCAATACCTCACACTTAATCGTCGCACCACTTCAATACCCCACACTTGATTGTCGCACCACTTCAATACCCCACACTTAATCATTGCACCACTTCAATGCCCCACACTTAATCATCGCACCACTTCAATACCCCACACTTAATCATCGCACCACTTCAATACCTCACACTTAATCGTCGCACCACTTCAATACCTCACACTTAATCGTCGCACCACTTCAATACCCAAACTTAATCGCTGCACCACTTCAATACCCCACACTTAGTCGTTGCACCACTTCAATACCTCACACTTAATCGTCGCACCACTTCAATACCTCACACTTAATCGTTGCACCACTTCAATACCCCACACTTAATCGTCGCACCACTTCAATACCTCACACTTGATCGTTGCACCACTTCAATACCTCACACTTAGTCGTCGCACCATTGCAATACCCCACACTTGATCGTCGCACCACTTCAATACCCCACACTTAATCGTCGCACCATTTCAATACCCCACACTTAGTCGTCGCACCACTTCAATACCTCACACTTAATCGTCGCACCACTTCAATACCCCACACTTAGTCGTCGCACCACTTCAATACCTCACACTTAATCGTCGCACCACTTCAATACCCCACACTTGATCGTCGCACCACTTCAATACCCCACACTTAATCGGCGCACCACTTCAATACCCCACACTTAATCGTTGCACCACTTCAATACCCCACACTTAATCGTCGCACCACTTCAATACCTCACACTTAATCGTTGCACCACTTCAATACCCCACACTTAATCGTCGCACCACTTCAATACCCCACACTTAATCGTTGCACCACTTCAATACCTCACACTTAATCGTCGCACCACTTCAATACCCCACACTTAATCGTCGCACCACTTCAATACCTCACACTTAATCGTTGCACCACTTCAATACCCCACACTTAATCGTTGCACCACTTCAATACCCCACACTTAATCGTCGCACCACTTCAATACCTCACACTTAGTCGTCGCACCATTGCAATACCCCACACTTGATCGTCGCACCACTTCAATACCCCACACTTAATCGTCGCACCATTTCAATACCTCACACTTAATCATCGCACCACTTCAATACCCCACACTTAATCATTGCACCACTTCAATACCCCTCACTTGATTGTCGCACCACTTCAATACCCCACACTTAATCATTGCACCACTTCAATGCCCCACACTTAATCATCGCACCACTTCAATACCCCACACTTAATCATCGCACCACTTCAATACCTCACACTTAATCGTCGCACCACTTCAATACCCCACACTTAGTCGTTGCACCACTTCAATACCTCACACTTAATCGTCGCACCACTTCAATACCCCACACTTAATCGTCGCACCACTTCAATACCTCACACTTAATCGTCGCACCACTTCAATACCCCACACTTAGTCGTCGCACCACTTCAATACCTCACACTTAATCGTCGCACCACTTCAATACCCCACACTTGATCGTCGCACCACTTCAATACCCCACACTTAATCGTCGCACCACTTCAATACCTCACACTTAATCGTCGCACCACTTCAATACCCCACACTTAATCGTCGCACCACTTCAATACCCCACACTTAATCGTTGCACCACTTCAATACCCCACACTTAATCGTCGCACCACTTCAATACCTCACACTTAATCGTTGCACCACTTCAATACCCCACACTTAATCGTCGCACCACTTCAATACCCCACACTTGATCGTTGCACCACTTCAATACCCCACACTTAATCGGCGCACCACTTCAATACCCCACACTTAATCGTTGCACCACTTCAATACCCCACACTTAATCGTCGCACCACTTCAATACCTCACACTTAATCGTTGCACCACTTCAATACCCCACACTTGATCGTCGCACCACTTCAATACCCCACACTTAATCGTCGCACCATTTCAATACCTCACACTTAATCATCGCACCACTTCAATACCCCACACTTAATCATTGCACCACTTCAATACCCCACACTTGATTGTCGCACCACTTCAATACCCCACACTTAATCATTGCACCACTTCAATGCCCCACACTTAATCATCGCACCACTTCAATACCCCACACTTAATCGTCGCACCACTTCAATACCCCACACTTAATCGTTGCACCACTTCAATACCCCACACTTAATCGTCGCACCACTTCAATACCTCACACTTAATCGTTGCACCACTTCAATACCCCACACTTAATCGTCGCACCACTTCAATACCCCACACTTGATCGTTGCACCACTTCAATACCCCACACTTAATCGGCGCACCACTTCAATACCCCACACTTAATCGTTGCACCACTTCAATACCCCACACTTAATCGTCGCACCACTTCAATACCTCACACTTAATCGTTGCACCACTTCAATACCCCACACTTGATCGTCGCACCACTTCAATACCCCACACTTAATCGTCGCACCATTTCAATACCTCACACTTAATCATCGCACCACTTCAATACCCCACACTTAATCATTGCACCACTTCAATACCCCACACTTGATTGTCGCACCACTTCAATACCCCACACTTAATCATTGCACCACTTCAATGCCCCACACTTAATCATCGCACCACTTCAATACCCCACACTTAATCATCGCACCACTTTAATACCCCACACTTAATCGTCGCACCACTTCAATACCCCACACTTAATCATCGCACCACTTCAATACCTCACACTTAATCGTTGCACCACTTCAATACCCCACACTTAATCATCGCACCACTTTAATACCCCACACTTAATCGTCGCACCACTTCAATACCCCACACTTAATCATCGCACCACTTCAATACCTCACACTTAATCGTTGCACCACTTCAATACCCCACACTTAATCATCGCACCACTTCAATACCCCACACTTAGTCGTCGCACCACTTCAATACCCCACACTTAGTCGTCGCACCACTTCAATACCCCACACAATCATTGCACCACTTCAATACCCCACACTTAATCGTTGCACCACTTCAATACCCCACACAATCATTGCACCACTTCTATACCTCACACTTAATCGTCGCACCACTTCAATACCTCACACTTAGTCGTCGCACCACTTCAATACCCCACACAATCATTGCACCACTTCAATACCCCACACTTAATCGTTGCACCACTTCAATATCTCACACTTAATCGTCGCACCACTTCAATACCCCACACTTAATCGTTGCACCACTTCAATACCCCACACTTAATCGGCGCACCACTTCAATACCTCACACTTAATCGTCGCACCACTTCAATACCCCATACTTAATTGTCGCACCACTTCAATACCCCACACTTAGTCGTCGCACCACTTCAATACCCCACACTTAGTCGTCGCACCACTTCAATACCCCACACAATCATTGCACCACTTCAATACCTCACACTTAATCGTCGCACCACTTCAATACCTCACACTTAGTCGTCGCACCACTTCAATACCCCACACAATCATTGCACCACTTCAATACCCCACACTTAATCGTTGCACCACTTCAATACCCCACACTTAATCGTTGCACCACTTCAATACCCCACACTTAATCGGCGCACCACTTCAATACCTCACACTTAATCGTCGCACCACTTCAATACCCCATACTTAATTGTCGCACCACTTCAATACCCCACACTTAATCGTCGCACCACTTCAATACCCCACACTTAATCATCGCACCACTTCAATACCTCACACTTAATCGTCGCACCACTTCAATACCCCACACTTAATCATCGCACCACTTCAATACCTCACACTTAATCGTCGCACCACTTCAATACCCCACACTTAATCATCGCACCACTTCAATACCCCACACTTAATCGTTGCACCACTTCAATACCCCACACTTAATCGTTGCACCACTTCAATACCTCACACTTAATCGTTGCACCACTTCAATACCTCACACTTAATCGGCGCACCACTTCAATACCTCACACTTAATCGTCGCACCACTTCAATACCCCACACTTGATCGTCACACCACTTCAATACCCCACACTTAATCGGCGCACCACTTCAATACCCCACACTTAATCGTCGCACCACTTCAATACCTCACACTTAGTCGTCGCACCACTTCAATACCCCACACAATCATTGCACCACTTCAATACCCCACACTTAATCGTTGCACCACTTCAATATCTCACACTTAATCGTCGCACCACTTCAATACCCCACACTTAATCGTTGCACCACTTCAATACCCCACACTTAATCGGCGCACCACTTCAATACCCCACACTTAATCGGCGCACCACTTCAATACCCCACACTTAATCGTCGCACCACTTCAATACCTCACACTTAATCGTCGCACCACTTCAATACCTCACACTTAATCGTCGCACCACTTCAATACCCCACACTTAGTCGTCGCACCACTTCAATACCTCACACTTAATCGTCGCACCACTTCAATACCTCACACTTAATCGTCGCACCACTTCAATACCTCACACTTAATCGTCGCACCACTTCAATACCTCACACTTAATCGTCGCACCACTTCAATACCCCACACTTGATTGTCGCACCACTTCAATACCCCACACTTAATCATTGCACCACTTCAATGCCCCACACTTAATCATCGCACCACTTCAATACCCCACACTTAATCATCGCACCACTTCAATACCTCACACTTAATCGTCGCACCACTTCAATACCTCACACTTAATCGTCGCACCACTTCAATACCCAAACTTAATCGCTGCACCACTTCAATACCCCACACTTAGTCGTTGCACCACTTCAATACCTCACACTTAATCGTCGCACCACTTCAATACCTCACACTTAATCGTTGCACCACTTCAATACCCCACACTTAATCGTCGCACCACTTCAATACCTCACACTTGATCGTTGCACCACTTCAATACCTCACACTTAGTCGTCGCACCATTGCAATACCCCACACTTGATCGTCGCACCACTTCAATACCCCACACTTAATCGTCGCACCATTTCAATACCCCACACTTAGTCGTCGCACCACTTCAATACCTCACACTTAATCGTCGCACCACTTCAATACCCCACACTTAGTCGTCGCACCACTTCAATACCTCACACTTAATCGTCGCACCACTTCAATACCCCACACTTGATCGTCGCACCACTTCAATACCCCACACTTAATCGGCGCACCACTTCAATACCCCACACTTAATCGTTGCACCACTTCAATACCCCACACTTAATCGTCGCACCACTTCAATACCTCACACTTAATCGTTGCACCACTTCAATACCCCACACTTAATCGTCGCACCACTTCAATACCCCACACTTAATCGTTGCACCACTTCAATACCTCACACTTAATCGTCGCACCACTTCAATACCCCACACTTAATCGTCGCACCACTTCAATACCTCACACTTAATCGTTGCACCACTTCAATACCCCACACTTAATCGTTGCACCACTTCAATACCCCACACTTAATCGTCGCACCACTTCAATACCTCACACTTAGTCGTCGCACCATTGCAATACCCCACACTTGATCGTCGCACCACTTCAATACCCCACACTTAATCGTCGCACCATTTCAATACCTCACACTTAATCATCGCACCACTTCAATACCCCACACTTAATCATTGCACCACTTCAATACCCCTCACTTGATTGTCGCACCACTTCAATACCCCACACTTAATCATTGCACCACTTCAATGCCCCACACTTAATCATCGCACCACTTCAATACCCCACACTTAATCATCGCACCACTTCAATACCTCACACTTAATCGTCGCACCACTTCAATACCCCACACTTAGTCGTTGCACCACTTCAATACCTCACACTTAATCGTCGCACCACTTCAATACCCCACACTTAATCGTCGCACCACTTCAATACCTCACACTTAATCGTCGCACCACTTCAATACCCCACACTTAGTCGTCGCACCACTTCAATACCTCACACTTAATCGTCGCACCACTTCAATACCCCACACTTGATCGTCGCACCACTTCAATACCCCACACTTAATCGTCGCACCACTTCAATACCTCACACTTAATCGTCGCACCACTTCAATACCCCACACTTAATCGTCGCACCACTTCAATACCCCACACTTAATCGTTGCACCACTTCAATACCCCACACTTAATCGTCGCACCACTTCAATACCTCACACTTAATCGTTGCACCACTTCAATACCCCACACTTAATCGTCGCACCACTTCAATACCCCACACTTGATCGTTGCACCACTTCAATACCCCACACTTAATCGGCGCACCACTTCAATACCCCACACTTAATCGTTGCACCACTTCAATACCCCACACTTAATCGTCGCACCACTTCAATACCTCACACTTAATCGTTGCACCACTTCAATACCCCACACTTGATCGTCGCACCACTTCAATACCCCACACTTAATCGTCGCACCATTTCAATACCTCACACTTAATCATCGCACCACTTCAATACCCCACACTTAATCATTGCACCACTTCAATACCCCACACTTGATTGTCGCACCACTTCAATACCCCACACTTAATCATTGCACCACTTCAATGCCCCACACTTAATCATCGCACCACTTCAATACCCCACACTTAATCGTCGCACCACTTCAATACCCCACACTTAATCGTTGCACCACTTCAATACCCCACACTTAATCGTCGCACCACTTCAATACCTCACACTTAATCGTTGCACCACTTCAATACCCCACACTTAATCGTCGCACCACTTCAATACCCCACACTTGATCGTTGCACCACTTCAATACCCCACACTTAATCGGCGCACCACTTCAATACCCCACACTTAATCGTTGCACCACTTCAATACCCCACACTTAATCGTCGCACCACTTCAATACCTCACACTTAATCGTTGCACCACTTCAATACCCCACACTTGATCGTCGCACCACTTCAATACCCCACACTTAATCGTCGCACCATTTCAATACCTCACACTTAATCATCGCACCACTTCAATACCCCACACTTAATCATTGCACCACTTCAATACCCCACACTTGATTGTCGCACCACTTCAATACCCCACACTTAATCATTGCACCACTTCAATGCCCCACACTTAATCATCGCACCACTTCAATACCCCACACTTAATCGTCGCACCACTTCAATACCTCACACTTAATCGTCGCACCACTTCAATACCCCACACTTAGTCGTTGCACCACTTCAATACCTCACACTTAATCGTCGCACCACTTCAATACCCCACACTTAATCGTTGCACCACTTCAATACCCCACACTTAATCATCGCACCACTTCAATACCTCACACTTGATCGTTGCACCACTTCAATACCTCACACTTAGTCGTCGCACCATTGCAATACCCCACACTTGATCGTCGCACCACTTCAATACCTCACACTTAGTCGTTGCACCACTTCAATACCCCACACTTAATCGTTGCACCACTTATATACCTCACACTTAATCGTTGCACCATTTCAATACCCCACACTTAATCGTCGCAGCATTTCAATACCCCACACTTAATCGTCGCACCACTTCAATACCCCACACTTAGTCGTCGCACCACTTCAATACCTCACACTTAATCGTCGCACCACTTCAATACCCCACACTTAGTCGTCGCACCACTTCAATACCTCACACTTAATCGTCGCACCACTTCAATACCCCACACTTAATCGTCGCACCACTTCAATACCTCACACTTAATCGTTGCACCACTTCAATACCCCACACTTAATCGTCGCACCACTTCAATACCTCACACTTGATCGTTGCACCACTTCAATACCTCACACTTAATCGTCGCACCATTTCAATACCTCACACTTAATCGTTGCACCACTTCAATACCTCACACTTAATCATCGCACCACTTCAATACCCCACACTTAATCATTGCACCACTTCAATACCCCACACTTGATTGTCGCACCACTTCAATACCCCACACTTAATCATTGCACCACTTCAATGCCCCACACTTAATCATCGCACCACTTCAATACCCCACACTTGATCGTCGCACCACTTCAATACCCCACACTTAATCGTCGCACCATTTCAATACCTCACACTTAATCATCGCACCACTTCAATACCCCACACTTAATCATTGCACCACTTCAATACCCCACACTTGATTGTCGCACCACTTCAATACCCCACACTTAATCATTGCACCACTTCAATGCCCCACACTTAATCATCGCACCACTTCAATACCCCACACTTAATCGTCGCACCACTTCAATACCTCACACTTAATCGTCGCACCACTTCAATACCCCACACTTAGTCGTTGCACCACTTCAATACCTCACACTTAATCGTCGCACCACTTCAATACCCCACACTTAATCGTTGCACCACTTCAATACCCCACACTTAATCATCGCACCACTTCAATACCTCACACTTGATCGTTGCACCACTTCAATACCTCACACTTAGTCGTCGCACCATTGCAATACCCCACACTTGATCGTCGCACCACTTCAATACCCCACACTTAATCGTCGCACCATTTCAATACCTCACACTTAATCGTCGCACCACTTCAATACCCCACACTTAGTCGTCGCACCACTTCAATACCTCACACTTAATCGTCGCACCACTTCAATACCCCACACTTAATCGTCGCACCACTTCAATACCTCACACTTAATCGTCGCACCACTTCAATACCCCACACTTAGTCGTCGCACCACTTCAATACCTCACACTTAATCGTCGCACCACTTCAATACCCCACACTTGATCGTCGCACCACTTCAATATCCCACACTTAATCGGCGCACCACTTCAATACCCCACACTTAATCGTTGCACCACTTCAATACCCCACACTTAATCGTCGCACCACTTCAATACCTCACACTTAATCGTTGAACCACTTCAATACCCCACACTTAATCGTCGCACCACTTCAATACCTCACACTTGATCGTTGCTCCACTTCAATACCTCACACTTAGTCGTCGCACCATTGCAATACCCCACACTTGATCGTCGCACCACTTCAATACCCCACACTTAATCGTCGCACCATTTCAATACCCCACACTTAATCGTCGCACCACTTCAATACCTCACACTTGATCGTTGCACCACTTCAATACCTCACACTTAGTCGTCGCACCACTTCAATACCTCACACTTAATCGTCGCACCACTTCAATACCCCACACTTGATCGTCGCACCACTTCAATACCCCACACTTAATCGGCGCACCACTTCAATACCCCACACTTAATCGTTGCACCACTTCAATACCCCACACTTAATCGTCGCACCACTTCAATACCTCACACTTAATCGTTGCACCACTTCAATACCCCACACTTAATCGTCGCACCACTTCAATACCTCACACTTGATCGTCGCACCACTTCAATACCTCACACTTAGTCGTCGCACCATTGCAATACCCCACACTTGATCGTCGCACCACTTCAATACCCCACACTTAATCGTCGCACCACTTCAATACCTCACACTTAATCGTCGCACCACTTCAATACCCCACACTTAATCGTCGCACCACTTCAATACCCCACACTTAATCGTCGCACCACTTCAATACCCCACACTTAATCGTTGCACCACTTATATACCCCACACTTAATCGTCGCACCACTTCAATACCCCACACTTGATCGTCGCACCACTTCAATACCCCACACTTAATCGTCGCACCATTTCAATACCCCACACTTAATCGTCGCAGCATTTCAATACCCCACACTTAATCGTCGCACCACTTCAATACCTCACACTTATTCGTTGCACCACTTCAATACCCCACACTTAATCGTTGCACCACTTCAATACCTCACACTTAGTCGTTGCACCACTTCAATACCCCACACTTAATCGTTGCACCACTTATATACCTCACACTTAATCGTTGCACCATTTCAATACCCCACACTTAATCGTCGCAGCATTTCAATACCCCACACTTAATCGTCGCACCACTTCAATACCCCACACTTAGTCGTCGCACCACTTCAATACCTCACACTTAATCGTCGCACCACTTCAATACCCCACACTTAGTCGTCGCACCACTTCAATACCTCACACTTAATCGTCGCACCACTTCAATACCCCACACTTAATCGTCGCACCACTTCAATACCTCACACTTAATCGTTGCACCACTTCAATACCCCACACTTAATCGTCGCACCACTTCAATACCTCACACTTGATCGTTGCACCACTTCAATACCTCACACTTAATCGTCGCACCATTTCAATACCTCACACTTAATCGTTGCACCACTTCAATACCCCACACTTAGTCGTCGCACCACTTCAATACCTCACACTTAATCGTCGCACCACTTCAATACCCCACACTTAATCGTCGCACCACTTCAATACCTCACACTTAATCGTCGCACCACTTCAATACCCCACACTTAGTCGTCGCACCACTTCAATACCTCACACTTAATCGTCGCACCACTTCAATACCCCACACTTAGTCGTCGCACCACTTCAATACCCCACACAATCATTGCACCACTTCAATACCCCACACTTAATCGTTGCACCACTTCAATACCCCACACAATCATTGCACCACTTCAATACCTCACACTTAATCGTCGCACCACTTCAATACCTCACACTTAGTCGTCGCACCACTTCAATACCCCACACAATCATTGCACCACTTCAATACCCCACACTTAATCGTTGCACCACTTCAATATCTCACACTTAATCGTCGCACCACTTCAATACCCCACACTTAATCGTTGCAACACTTCAATACCCCACACTTAATCGGCGCACCACTTCAATACCTCACACTTAATCGTCGCACCACTTCAATACCCCACACTTGATCGTCGCACCACTTCAATACCCCACACTTAGTCGTCGCACCACTTCAATACCCCACACTTAATCGTCGCACCACTTCAATACCCCACACTTAGTCGTCGCACCACTTCAATACCTCACACTTAATCGTCGCACCACTTCAATACCTCACACTTAATCGTCGCACCACTTCAATACCCCACACTTAGTCGTCGCACCACTTCAATACCTCACACTTAATCGTCGCACCACTTCAATACCCCACACTTAATCGTCGCACCACTTCAATACCCCACACTTAATCGTTGCACCACTTCAATACCCCACACTTAATCGTCGCACCACTTCAATACCTCACACTTAATCGTTGCACCACTTCAATACCCCACACTTAGTCGTCGCACCATTTCAATACCCCACACTTAATCGTCGCACCACTTCAATACCTCACACTTATTCGTTGCACCACTTATATACCTCACACTTAATCGTTGCACCACTTCAATACCCCACACTTAATCGTTGCACCACTTCAATACCCCACACTTAATCGTCGCACCACTTCAATACCTCACACTTAATCGTCGCACCACTTCAATACCCCACACTTAGTCGTCGCACCACTTCAATACCTCACACTTAATCGTCGCACCACTTCAATACCCCACACTTAATCGTCGCACCACTTCAATACCCCACACTTAATCGTTGCACCACTTCAATACCCCACACTTAATCGTCGCACCACTTCAATACCTCACACTTAATCGTTGCACCACTTCAATACCCCACACTTAATCGTCGCACCACTTCAATACCTCACACTTATTCGTTGCACCACTTATATACCTCACACTTAATCATTGCACCACTTCAATACCCCACACTTAATCGTCGCACCACTTCAATACCCCACACTTAATCGTTGCACCACTTCAATACCTCACACTTAATCGTTGCACCACTTCAATACCCCACACTTGATCATTGCACCACTTCAATACCTCACACTTAATCGTTGCACCACTTATATACCTCACACTTAATCGTTGCACCACTTCAATACCCCACACTTAATCGTTGCACCACTTATATACCCCACACTTAATCGTTGCACCACTTCAATACCCCACACTTAATCGTTGCACCACTTCAATACCCCACACTTAATCGTTGCACCACTTATATACCCCACACTTAATCGTCGCAGCATTTCAATACCCCACACAATCATTGCACCACTTCAATACCTCACACTTGATCATTGCACCACTTCAATACCTCACACTTAGTCGTCGCACCATTTCAATACCCCACACTTAATCGTCGCACCATTTAAATACCTCACACTTAATCATCGCACCACTTCAATACCCCACTTAATCATTGCACCACTTCAATACCCCACACTTGATCGTCGCACCACTTCAATACCCCACACTTAATCATTGCACCACTTCAATGCCCCACACTTAATCATCGCACCACTTCAATACCCCACACTTAATCATCGCACCACTTCAATACCCCACACTTAGTCGTCGCACCACTTCAATACCCCACACAATCATTGCACCACTTCAATACCCCACACTTAATCGTTGCACCACTTCAATACCACACACAATCATTGCACCACTTCAATACCTCACACTTAATCGTCGCACCACTTCAATACCTCACACTTAGTCGTCGCACCACTTCAATACCCCACACAATCATTGCACCACTTCAATACCCCACACTTAATCGTTGCACCACTTCAATATGTCACACTTAATCGTTGCACCACTTCAATACCCCACACTTAATCGGCGCACCACTTCAATACCTCACACTTAATCGTCGCACCACTTCAATACCCTACACTTAATCGTTGCACCACTTCAATACCCCACACTTAATCTTCGCACCACTTCAATACCTCACACTTAATCGTCGCACCACTTCAATACCCCACACTTAATCGTCGCACCACTTCAATACCCCACACTTAATCGTCGCACCACTTCAATACCTCACACTTAATCGTCGCACCACTTCAATACCCCACACTTAATCGTCGCACCACTTCAATACCCCACACTTAATCGTCGCACCACTTCAATACCCCACACTTAATCGTCGCACCACTTCAATACCCCACACTTAATCGTCGCACCACTTCAATACCTCACACTTAATCGTCGCACCACTTGAATACCCCACACTTAATCGTCGCACCACTTCAATACCCCACACTTAATCGTCGCACCACTTCAATACCTCACACTTAATCGTCGCACCACTTCAATACCCCACACTTGATCGTCGCACCACTTCAATACCTCACACTTAATCGTCGCACCACTTCAATACCCCACACTTAATCGTCGCACCACTTCAATACCCCACACTTAATCGTCGCACCACTTCAATACCCCACACTTAATCGTCGCACCACTTCAATACCCCACACTTAATCGTCGCACCACTTCAATACCTCACACTTAATCGTCGCACCACTTCAATACCCCACACTTAATCGTCGCACCACTTCAATACCCCACACTTAATCGTCGCACCACTTCAATACCCCACACTTAATCGTCGCACCACTTCAATACCCCACACTTAATCGTTGCACCATTTCAATACCCCACACTTAATCGTCGCACCATTTCAATACCCCACACTTAATCGTCGCACCACTTCAATACCCCACACTTAATCGTCGCACCATTTCAATACCCCACACTTGATCGTCGCACCACTTCAATACCTCACACTTAATCGTCGCACCACTTCAATACCTCACACTTAGTGTCCCGAATAATGAAGGTCAGAGTACCAAAAGCCTTTTTCACTATTTTGTCTGTATGTTTGGTCTATATCTGCCCCTACCATTTCCTCAGGCAATTCTGTCCATATAACCACAACCCTCTGTGTGATAATCTTACTCCTCAAAATCCCCTTTTAATCATTCTTCTCTCAACTTAAACCTACACTCTCTACTTTTACACTTCCCTACTCTGATGACAAAAGGACCATAACCATCACCTGTTCTATGTCCATGATTTTATAAACCTCTTTCAGTCTTCTTCACTGTGGGGAAAACAGTAACAGCCTCTCAAATCCTCTGATCTTTGTAAGATCCATGTGTATCTTCAGTCTACCCTCTCTAATTTAACCACTATATTGTGACAACAGGAACTGTTCACGTTACTCCAAGTGTAGTCTCAACAATGAGTTGTATGAGCTGTAACAGGATATCCCAACTCCCAAATTCAATGCTCAATTGTCTTTTTGACATATAAATACACTACATCTACAAGTTCCTCTCAATCAACATTGACTTACCCTTCAAAAAACCATGTTGACTATAAACCCATGGACTTGAAAGCAATTGACATGGATAAGACATAACTGTGCAGCAAAAGACAAACCCTCAGGATAAAGTGCAGTTACTCAAGAGTGGAAGGACACAACTTGTAGGAACCCTACAACCCTACAATGCATGATCTGCGTTGAGTCTCAACTATCCATTGTATTTATGAATGGCTGAGATTCCCACGTTTGCCTGTGACACAAAAGTAGGTGATGTTACAAGCAGTGCAGATGGATGTATTATAGTATCATCTTATTTGATAAGGGATGAACCTTACCCATTGCTACCTGAAACTTAAATCATTAGCATTCACTGATGTTCTCTGGTGCATTACTTTAATTTTCTGTTGAGTGATTGTAGCACTTTGAGCAAGTGGTCAAAACTACAGTAAATGTGATACCACCCTTTTGATCATAAAAGGGCAGAACAGATATTTTTGTAATAAAGGCTACAGGTAGTCCATAGAGTCTTTGGTGGTCATATCATTGAAATAATTAATGATACCTAGAAGCCATTGTTGTCCATGAGTTGCCTTCTTGAACTTTTGATGTTCTTATAGTGACATTCATTCAATGCAGGGATCCACATTCAAAATCTATATCAATGATTTAGATGGAGGGACCAAGTGTAATACACATACTGATGGTACAAATCCAGATACAGAAGATAATCAAAAAGACTGAAAAAAAAAAGCAGATAGGACTCTATCTACAAAACTAGAGAACAGGAATATAAAAGTAATACTTTAATTATAAAAAGCCCAAGCCCAAGCTGGACCACTTTGAACAGCAATGTGAGCAGTTCCATGCAACATCCTTTGGTAAGACATATTCATCTAAGATTAACTTTAGAGAAACAAGATTGTGTTCCCTGAAATTTGGAAGAATAGAGAATTAAAAATAACAGGATTTGGGATAAAGACAGAGAAACTCTTCCCAAGCCCCTGGAATCTGGACTTCAAGGGTATGATAAATAGGCATTATAGGAGTGGAGAGCAAAATTACACAGGCAAAAGAGAACTTGGAATTACTTTTTTACGATCTGTAACTATGTAGCATCCACACAAGGACCACCAGACTCAAAACAGTTACTATCGCCAAGCAGTAAGGTTGATCAACACTTCGACCCACAAGCTCACACCACAACACCACCCCCCCCCCCACAAGCACTGCTTTTTCATTTCCTGTCAGAATCACCTTAAATACCTGTGCCTAGTGTCAATTTATGTGCATGCAGTCTCTCTATGTATAGAAGCTACCTTATGCATTTGTATTTATTGTGTTCTTTATTCTATTGTGTGTGATCCTTTATTGGTGCTGCACCAGATTTGGTGTAACAATTATTTCGTTCTCCTTTACGCTTGTGTACTGGAAATGACATTAAACAATCTTGAGTCTTGATTCTAGAGCAGTGAAAAGGTATTGATTGATACTGGAGAAAAGTGCATTTATAGAGTTGAGTCAGTGATCTCATTAATGATGGAATGGACTGGAGGGGAGAAATGGCCTATTCTGTTGTCATCTCCTTAAAAAGAATGGAAAAAAATCTATGAATGCCACTCTCATGCAGAGTGGTTAATTTTTCATTAGCTAAAGATTGCCTCCACAAGATGGCAGCAAAAGAGCCATTACCTTTCACCTGTTCATTGAACAATATTGCTTAATTTTGCATGAAGATTCCCAAAACCCTAATGAAAGCAATTATGAAAGAAAACTTGACATAAAGCTATAGGGCAAGGTGCATGAGGAAGACATAAGAATATAAAAACATAAAATAAGCAGAATGAGGCCATGTACGCCTAGTTATTCCTACCATTTTCTATTAACCAATGAATCCACGTCAGTATATTACTGTTTAGTAGTGTGGTGGTTAGAGGTTGGAGTTCAATTCCAACACCATTCCGTAAGGAGTCTCTGTATGTCCTCCTCATAGAATGTGTGGGTTTCCTCCAGGTGTTCTGGTTTCCTCCCACTGTCCAAAGACATACAGGGTAGGTTAATTGGTCATTATAGGTTGTCCCGTGATTAGGTTAGGGCTAATTGGAGTTGTGCAGTTAGAAGGGCTGCAGGGGCCTAGCTGTACTGCTAAAGATATAAATAAATTAGCAATTTCATCAATGATGAATACTGTCAAATCAGGGAAGTCAGGGAAAATTAGGAACGTGTTCTAGCTGCTATGATACTCTGCTCATAATCACATTGTTTACAAGCTTGCTGTGCATAAATTGCTTGCTCATTCTTCTCTATACAGCAGTGAAACTCATCAAAACTGTTACATTGAATTTAAAGCACATTGGAATGTCCTGAGGCTTAGGGAGGTGTTCAATGTGTGAATATCTTGCTTGAGGGAGAGAGAGAGAGCTTAGCTGAGAGGATTAACAAGGGAATTGTTATGTCTCTCCTCCTGCTGTGAAATGGAGACATTTCTTTTTCCCTTACTAGGGAGGGGGGGAGAGAGAGAGAGCCTGTGGTGTGTCGAATTACTGGGTGAACGAGTAGTCATTGGGGTACTGCAAGTCTGTGTTTTTATTGATGCTTTGCTGTCAGCTTGAGTGCTTGTTGGAGGCACTGATGCTTATTTTGATGATGGGGGAGAAGAGGAACGTTGCTTTGCTGCTGCTTAAGCTTGGGAGGGGGGAGCTGGAGGGGTGGTTTTGGGGTTCTAACACTTAACTGTCATTCATTCTTTGGGGAACACTGTTTTTGTGGATGGTTGCAAAGAAAAAAAAATTCAGGATGTATATTGTATACATTCCTTTGACATTAAATGTACCTTTGGAACTTCTGTAACCTTTGAATTCAAGTGTGCAAGGCTGAGACAGCTGAAGATATTGACCACCAATAACAGAACAAAGATAATTAATGATACACAAGGAGTCATCATTGCTCATGAGTTGCCTTCTTGAACTGCTGAAGTTCTTATAGTAATGTTCATTCAAGATTGTGGGGTGGATTGATGATTTAAATGGAGAGACCACATCCAATTTGCTAATGAATCTAAGTTAGTTGGGGGTGTGACTTGGAAGGATGCCAAGATGTTATAGGTAGACTAAGTGAATCGGCAATGAATTGGCAGATTGGGTGTAACTGTATATTATTGACTTTGCTAGAAAAATAGTGTGTGAGTATCATCTTAAATGGTGAGAGAAGGAAAGATGTTGCTATTGAAAAGGATCTGTGTCTCTCTGTATACAGATCACTGAAGGTTAAGATGAAGGTGCCGTAAAAGTTAGGGAGCCAAACAGTATGAAAGCTATTATTTCAAGAGGATTTGAATACCAGGGTAAAAACATTTATATGCAGTTACAGTTAATGGAGCCCCAGTGAGATCATATCTGGGATATTGTGCATAGGTCTTGAAGAAAATATGTATTTATGACAGACGGAGAGCAATAGAATTTCACCAAATTGATACCTGGAAATGTTTGTCCTATAAGAAGAGATTAAGCAAATAGAACCTATCCTCTGAAATGAAATTTTTAAAAACGTTTAAAAACACGGCTGATCAAGTAGCATCAGTGTTTACACTGAGGGATCCTACTGGTCCACTGAGAATTTTCAAGGTCAAAGACCCTTAGAGTACAGCATGAAACAATCCCTTCAGCCCATTTAGTCTGTCTGAACCATTTGAACTGACTACTCCCATCAATCTGCACTGGGACCATAGCCCTCCATACCTCTACTATCCATGTAACTTTCCAAACTTTTCTTAAGCATTGCAATCAAGCTTGCATGCACTACTTGTGCTGGCAACATGCTCCAGAGTCTCTCAACCCTCTGATGTTAATGGGGCTGTATTATGAACCACCCAACAGACCGAGGGATTTAGAGGAACATATTTGTAAAATGGTCATAGACTGTCGCAAGGAACATAAGGTTGTTATAGTAGGTGATTCTAACTTTCCACATATTGACTGGGAATCCTATACTGTAAAAAGGCTAGGTGGGATAGAGTTTGTCAAATGTGTTCAGGATAGATTCCTTCAGCAGTACATAGAAGTCCCAAAGAGAGAACATGTGATCCTGGATCTCTTATTAGGGAACAAGACAGGGCATGTGACAGAAGTTTGTGTAGGGGATCACTTGCATCCAGTGACCACAATGCCATTAGTTTCAAAGTAAATATGCAAAAACATGGGTCTGATGGGCAGTTTGAGATTCTCAACTGGAGACCAATTTTGATGGAATTAGGAATGACCTGGCAAATATAGATTGAAACAGGCTGTTTTCTGGCAAACATGCAGTTGGAAAGTGGGAGGCCTTCAAAAATGAAATTTTGAGAGTACAAAGCTTGTATCTGCCTGCCAGAAGAAAATGTAAGGATATCAGGTACAGAGAACCTTGCTTTTCAAGAGATTTTGAGGCCCTGATTAGGAGGAAAAAAGAGGTGCAGAGCAGGAACAAGTAGGAACAAATATGGTGCTCATGGAGTAAAAGAAATGCAAGAGGACACTAGCATTTGAAAGCAATCAGGAAGGCTTAAAGATGGCAAAAATTTGCTTTAGCAGACAAGGTGAAGGAGAATCCTAAGGGATTCCATAGCTACTTTAAGAGCAAAAGGATTGCAAGGGACAGAATTGGTCCTCTCAAAGACCAGAATGGTAATCCATATGTGGAGCAAAAACAGATGGCGGAGATTTTAAATGAACTTTTTGCATCTGTATTTACTCAGCAGACAAATACAGAGTCTTTAGAAGTGAGCTATCGTGGCATCAACTTCATGGACCCTGTACAGATTACAGAGGAAGAGGTGTTTGCTACCCTGAGGCAACTCAGGGTAAATAAATCCCCAGGGCCTGACAAGGCATTCCCTCGTACTCTACAAAAGGTATGTACAGAAATTGCCAGGGCCCTAGCAGAGATATTAGAAACATCTTTTGGGACAGCAGAGGTACCAGAGAATTGGAGGATAGCCAATGTTTTTCTGCTGTTTATAAAAGCCTCTAAATGGAAACCAGGAAGTTATCAGCTGGTGAATCTGACATGAGCTGTGGGAAAGTTATTGGAAGGTATTCGAAGGGACCAGATATATAAGTATTTGGATAGACATGGACTGATTAAGGACAGTCAGCGTGGCTTCGTGCATGGTAGGTCATGTCTAACCAATCTTACAGAGTCTTTTGAGGAAGTTACCAGGAAAGTGGATGAAGGCAAGGCAGTGGATGGTGTCTACATGGATTTCTAAGGCATTTGACAAGGTACCGCATGGGAGGCTGATCAAGAAGGTTCAGTCGCTCGGCATTCAGGATGAGCTGGTAAATTGGATTCGACATTGGCTTTGTGAGAGAAGCCAGAGAGTGGTTGTACAGGGGTACCTCTCTGACTGGAGGCCTGTAATTACTGGTGTGCCACAGGGATTGATGCTGGATCATTTTTGTTTTTCATCTATATCAATGACCTGGATGATAATGTGGTTAACTGGATCAGCAGATTTTTGGATTTTTGGAAGTGTAGTGGACAGTGAGGAAGGCTATCATGGCTTGCAGAGGAATCTGCATCAGCTGGGGATATAGTCTCAATAATGGCAGATGGATTTTAATACAGATGTGTGCACAGTTTTACAATTTGATAGGACCAAGCAAGATAGGTCTGACACAGTGAGCAGTAGAGCACTGAGGAGTGTGGTTGAACAAAGGGATCGGGAAATACAGGTCCATAATTCATTGAAAATGATGTCACTACCTTTGTAGGATTTTCCACTCAAAGGCGTAGGTGTTCCCACCTCAGGATGAAATGTAGCCAGTCAGCACACTTTCCACCATACATCTGTAGAGGTTTGCCAGAAATTTAAAGTTACTGACCTTCTCCACCTCTGATCCTCTGATGATTACTAGCTCATGCACCTCTGGTTTCCCTCTCCTGAAGTCTACAATCAGTTCCCTAGTCTAATTGACTTTGAGTGAGAGGTTGTTGTTATTACACCACTCAGCCAAATTTTCAGACTCCCTCCTGTATGCTTATTCATCACCAGCTTTGATACAGCCCACAACAGCAGTGTCATCAGCAAATGTGTATATGGTATTGGAGCTGTACTTAGCCACATAGTCACAATCATAGATGTAAAGCGAGTAGAGCAGGGTGCTAAACACACAGCCCTGTGCTGCTTCTGTGCTGATGGAGATTGTGGAGGAGATTTTTTTGCTAAACTGAACTGATTGGGGTCTACAAGTGAGGAAATCCAGGATCCAATTGCATAAGGAGGTACTGAGGCTCAGGTCTTGGAGTTTACTGATTAGTTTTGAGGGGATGCTGGTGTTAAATGCTGAGCTGTAATTGATAAAGAGCATCCTGATGTATGCATCTTTGCTGTCCAGATGTTGAAGGGTTGTGTGAAGAGGCAATGAAATAGCATCTGCTGTAGACCTATAACTTCAATAGGCAAACTGGAGCAGATCCAAGTTCCCACTCAGACAGGAGCTGATATGCTTCAACACCAGCCTTTCAAAATACTTCATCACTGTGGATGTAAGTGCCACTGGGCAATAGTCATTTAGACAGGTAACCACACTCTTCTTGGGCACCATTACAATTGAAGCCTGCTTGAAGTAGGTGGGTACAACACACTATGAGAACAAGAGGTTGAAGGTATCCAGGAATACACTAGCCAGTTGGTCAACACAGGTCTTCAGTATTTGGGCAGCTACTCAATGTTTGTGGTGATTTTAACCATTCAGAAGGAAATAGGAAGATCAAAAAAAGGGAAGAGAAGAGCTTCAGGTGGACTACATGAGGGTGATAGCAAAAATATGACATTTACCAATCTTGTATAAATGGAATAAGCATCAATTTCTGAAAAAGAAATTGAAGGAGGAGACCCTAATAGAAGTTAAGCAAAGGTTGCTCCATGTATCCTGGAGAGAATCTACATACCTGAGCCCCAGCATTGGTACAGTCAATCCTATGGTAATAAAGCCACAAATGAGGATTTCAACATTTGGAGGAGAAAATGAGTAATGTTATCGTGTCAAAGTATACCACACTGGAGTTACTTCTCTCAATTCCAGGACCTTATTGAAAGTTTATAGAACATAGAATATAGAACTGTACAGCACTGTACAGACCCCTTGGCCCACAATGTTGTGCTGACCTTTTACCCTATTCTGAAATCAACCTAATCCTTCCCTCCCACAGAACGCTCCAGTTTTCTTTCATCCATGTGCCTATCTAATAGTCTGTCAAAAGTCCCTAATGTATCTGCCTCTACCACTACCCCTGCCAGCATGTTCATGCACACAGCATCTATCTGTAAAAAAAGCCCTGACATCCCCTATGCTTTCCGCCAATCACCTTAAAAATATGCCTACTCATACTAGCCATGAATTAATATTTCTGATAGCATCACTTTGGTAACAGCACATTCTTCTAAAATCTCAGAACACTATTGCAGATCTGTCACGCAATTCACAAAAGTGCTACCCAGCATGCTTCCAATGTCACTCAAACTTCTGTATCATATTTCAAAAATTGTGAAGAAACAATGGAACTTTCCACTAGCACATGATACTTGTCGTGAAATATTTATAACATCTTTCTCAACTGGTGAACAACTCACCTGGTCTTTATTTACCAGTAATAGTACTTTGTGACCTTAAGGATAGAAGGATAATACATTGGATCTGAATATCTATGATTTTGCTTTGTTTATGAAGCAATGATTGAATGGGATTATAAAGTGCCAAAGTAAAGAGAGGTTGATTTTCCATGAAGCTGCTGATATTTCAAATGGGATGAATCATTTATTGGGAGGGGTCTGTTATTTTTGCCACTTCCTCAAAGCGATCACTTTTTCCCAATATTTTTATAAGTAGTGCACATATTCTCTTTTTTTAGGTGTTGCTGCATCATACACCATACATCATTGAAAAAAATGTGTTGATACCCTACTCCTTGTCCTCTGTAGATCTATTGTCAGCCACGTGGAATCTAAGTCAATTAGTTCTATGTTAAGTACCCAGCTATCATTGCCTCTTCCAAATGGCATGAACAAGTTAACAACTGACTGCATGATTTTTAAATTAATTCCAATATCCAATGCACTCTACAACTCATTGCAGTTGATCTCCATGTTAACACACAAGTTATAAGTCACCCAATATTTGTATCAACATAATTGTTTATAAATATGGTCCTTACTTAGCTGCTTTATTTCAACAGTAATTTAACTGATAATTAACAACATACAGTACAAATAAGTTTGATAATCATTCTCAGTATAGAGATTTAAAAACCAGAGTTACACATTGTCATGAAGAGGAAATTAATCTAACTTATGCTGTATAATTCAGGCTTATGGAAAACAGGTAACTTTTTAAATAAAAATTAGTAACCCTTGATTTGCTCACTGTGATGCTGGTTCTACTCTGCATTATTATTATTGCTTAATATCAAGAAGTCAGTGTCACAGGGGGCAATTCATCTAAATTATGCTGCATGCTTCTAGTTTGTGGAACACAGGGAACCTTCTAAATAAAAATTAGTAACCTTTGATTTTCCCACATTGATGCTGGTTCTACACGACATTGTTATTACTGCTTAATATCAAGAAGTATTCTTTCTTTTTATACCCTTAATCACACTTGTTAAATTATTCTTTTATAAGAATAGAAAATGTAGTCATCTAAATCCAAAAGATCGCTTTCGCAAATGTGGACAAAAGCTGGTTCGAGGTTTCTCAGTGGATTCTGCCTTGTCTCAAACGACACAACTGTCACAGTTCGGTGAGTTCACTTTGGTATACTTGTGAATCAATTGTTTTTTTTAATTAATATTGCCATTTCAATATATATGCAGCTAAGCATAGAAGTACTTTCCACATTTTTCCACATCTCATTCCAAATGCTAAATACAAATTAACGTTTGAGGCAAGAGGCAAGAGCTTTATATTGTATTGATCATGAGGTTTGTCAATCATTTTTCTCCCTAGCTAACTGGAATATTGAAATATGAGAACATTTGTCAAAGTGCAGGTGGTATTTCTGGCTTTCACAACAGCCACTTGGTGTGTCAACATTTCACCCCAAAATCAATGCCAGCTCCAAGTCCAAAGAGGGCTGCTTAGTCATAAATCAAAGTAACAGCTAGTTGTTGAATATTTTCACAAGTATCAAGGGTATTAAGGAGATGAACATATATTTGAATTTATGAAATTAGAGCTGACCTGCTAGTATGGTACCACGCCATCCAACCAATATTCCGGCATAGTGAGTCTTGACATTCAGTTCAATGTAAGGCCTAAAAACTTGACCATCAAAAGACGTCAGAGAATAGATTCTAATCTAAATGTGATGCTAAACATTCAAGGGTCCGGGTAGTTCCCAATATGGGCTGGAGGACGACCTAAACAATTAATTAACAGTCAGCTCAGGATGTGTAATAAAGGTAGCCTTGCCTAAATCAGCAAACTGAAAAAAGGCTACATTTCTTAAATGTTGATGCTAAAAGAGATTTATTCTGTGATTTTTTCTTCCCCCAGGCAGTTAATCTGATCAGCCATTCTGGTTAGCCCGCACCACCACCTCTATCTGTGCCACAGTCCCTCCACTGCACTGTAAACACTTTAAACCACTTCTTATAATGTTGTTTACATTGTAAATATATACTGGTATTTATGTATTTATGCACATTTTATTCCATATCTTTGCTAATTTTATTTTGATATAATCTGTTATTCTGCATCATTGAATGTTGATGATTTGATTGCATGTAGCTCCAACACACACAGCCAATTCCTAATACATGTAAGTGTATGTGGTGAATAAAGTTGACCCTTGAGGAATATAAAATCTCCAATTTGATGAACTTTACAAACTTTCTGATGCTTCCTGTATAACAAAACTGTACATTCTTACATTAACAGATATGTCATCATGAGAGCAAAAATAGACTGATTAAGTATAGTAAAAGGCAAGTAACATAAATATATTTGCACAGGGGCAATGTTGCAAGATTAGAAATCCAGAGTTTTGGACTAATAATCAATAATGAACATGAATTCTAAACCTATTGTGCCAGCTTAGAAATTTCAGTTCACGTAAAAGACTTTCAGCCTGTCATATTCACACAAGTTCTCTACCAAAGCAACTCTCCACTTCTACACACTGGACCTTCATCTGTCGCTTTGCAACTATTTCATACACTTAACCTAATTCCTGTTTGAAGGCCACAATGGAGTCTATCTTTACCACATACGCAGGCAAAGAATTTCAGATACCAAACACATTAAAAAATCTTCCCTCATTCACTTTTGATTCTCTTTCTCTAATGTTATAGCTGTGACTACTAGTGCTTGACCCCTCTAGCAAATGGCCTCTCACTATCCACTCTGTCCAGATCCTTCATAATTTTACACACTTCTATCAAGTCAAGTCAAGACACTTTTTATTGTCATTTCAACCATAGCTGCTGGTACAGTACACAGTAAAAATGTGACAATGTTTTTCAGGACCATGGTGCTACATAAAACTATACAAAACTACACTGAACTGTGTAAAAACAACACAGATAAAACTACACTAGACTATAGACCTACCCAGGACTGCATAAAGTGCACAAAACAGTGCAGACATTACAATAATTAATAAACAAGACAATAGGCACAGTAAAGGGCAGTAAGTTGGTGTCAGTCCAGACTCTGGGTATTGAGGAGTCTGATGGCTTGGGGGAAGAAACTGTTACATAGACTGGTCATGAGAGCCCAAATGCTTCAGTGCCTTGTCCCAGATGGCAGGAGGGAGAGGGGTTTGTATGAGGGGTGCGTGGGGTCCTTCATAATGCTGTTTGCTTTGCGGATGCAGCGTGTAGTGTAATGTCTGTAATGGCGGGGAGACCCTGATGATCTTCTCAGCTGACCTCACTATCTGCTGCAGGGTCTTGCAATCCGAGACGGTGCAATTTCTGAACCAGGCAGTGATGCAACGGCTCAGGATGCTCTCAATACAACCCCTGTAGAATGTGATGAGGATGTGGGGTGGGAGATGGACTTTACTCAGCCTTTGCAGAAAGTAGAGACGCTGCTAGGCTTTCTTTCCTATGGAGCTGGTGTTGAAGGACCAGGTGGGATTCTCCACCAGGTGAACAGCAAGAAATTTGGTGCTCTTAATGATCTCTGCGGAGGAGCTGTTGATGTTCAGCGGGGAGTGGTCGCTCCATGCCCTCCTGAAGTCAACAACCATCTCTTTTGTTTTGCTCACATTCAAAGACAAGTTGTTGGAAGCAGTTTTATTCTCTCTAATTTATCCTTGTAAATGTAATCCCTCATCCATTTTCTTTTTTTTTCAAGATTGTCTCTAATACCTTCACATCCCTTCTGTAAAATGGCAACTCTAAATGGAACACAATATTATAGCGTAATCTCTGTACTTTAATACTTTTTGTTGTTAAACCCCATTATTTTCTATCCCTTTTTTCAACTTACGCCACCTCTATCAACGGTTTGTGCACAGATATCCCCATGGGTTCAGCTCCCCTGACCCCTTATTCCATATTGCCTCCTCATTCTTCCAAGCAAAATGCAAGACTTCACATTTCCTTAAACTAAAATTTATTTTCCAAGCTCCTGTCTATTCATCCAATCTGTTTGAATCCTGCTCTGATGTATCATTATCCTCTTCAACTTCAGATTATTGCCATTCTGTGACATTACAAATCTAAAAACTGTAGTTTGAGTCCCAGTCTAAGTCACAAGTATACAAAAGTCTTAGGTACATATATATAGCTAGGTGCTTAAGTCTTTTGCACAGTACTGCCGCAATTTTATGTATTCCACTGTGATGCACCATCAATAACTCACTCTGAGACGTGAAGGCTAGATATCGGCTTTTATTGACTGGAAGAAGGAACAAGCAGTGAGTGACCACCATACTACATCCTGGAGACTGAGAGGCCGGGCTCAGGCCTCAATTGCCTTTATACAGGGGTCTGTGGGAGGAGCCACAGGAGCAGTCAGCAGGGGGCGTGTCCAGACAGGTATATGTAGTTCACCACATTCACCACCCCCCCCCCTTTGTTTTAAAAGAGAGTCCCCATGTGGCAAAGTTTCTTACAGGTTAAGTCTATCAGGTGGTCGAATCTGTCACTGCGATCTACGTAGCACCGGCTGTGATTGCACAGGTGCCGGTGGTGGTGATTGCACAGGAGCCGGTGGTGGTGATTGCACAGGTGCCGGTGGTGGTGATTGCACAGGTGCCGGTGGTGGTGATTGCACAGGTGCTGGTGGTGGTGATTGCACAGGTGCCAGTGGTGGTGATTGCACAGGTGCCGGTGGTGGTGATTGCACAGGTGCTGGTGGTGGTGATTGCACAGGTGCCGGTGGTGATTGCACAGGATTCAGAGGTTGTGCTGGTTCCGGCCTAACTGGAGGTATCAGCCCACTAGGTGTCAGTGATCCCTCACGCATGTGCAAGGCGCCTGGTATATACGCGTACGAAATGCCCGGTATATGAGTGTCGTGAGGAGTCTGTGTAGGGCTCGGTGCGCGCGGTGTCACCTCGGGTACAGGGTTCATAGTTACCGGAGAGTGTTCAGGGTAGTGGTCTGCTGCTCCTGCGGGCACCAGGTCGCAGACGGAGACCCGTGTCTTCCCGCCCATCAGGTAAGACCACGTAGACATACTGGGGGTTCGCATGTAGAACGTGAACCCTCTCGACCAGCGGAGAGTATTTAGTACTCCTCACATGTCTTCGGAGCAGCACTGGCCCTGGGGATGTCAACCAAACTGGTAGGGTAGTCCCAGTGACAGACTTCCTGGGAAAAGAGAATAGGCATTCGTGAGGGGTGGCATTGGTAGACGTACATAACAGGGAGCGGATAGAGTGGAGTGCCTCAGGGAGGACCTCCTGCCATCGAGAGACCGGCAACCCTTTTGACTTAAGGGCTAAAAGTGTGGCCTTCCACACTCTGGCATTCTCCCTCTCCACCTGTCCATTTCCCCGGGGATTATCGCTCGTGGTCCTACTAGTAGCAATGCCCCTAGCCAGCAGGTACTGGCGCAGCTCGTCACTCATAAAGGAGGACCCTCTATCACTGTGGATATAGCAGGGATATCCGAATAGAGTGAAGAGCTGGCGCAGGGCTTTTATGACGGACGTGGTAGTGGTGTCAGGGCAGGGGATGGCAAAGGGGAACCGCGAGTACTCGTCGATAATATTGAGAAAATAGACATTGCGGTCGGTGGAGGGAAGGGGGCCCTTAAAGTCAACACTCAGTCACTCAAAAGGGTGGGTGGCCTTGACAAGTTGTGCCGTTTCAGGACGGTAGAAGTGCGGTTTGCACTCAGCGCAGACTTGGCAGTCCCTGGTCATCGTCCTGATGTCCTCCAGGGAGTAAAGCAGGTTCCGGGCTTTCACAAAATGGTAAAATCGGGTGACCCCCGGATGGCAAAGTTGTGCATGAAGGGCGTATAGCTGGTCGAGCTGTGTGCTAGCACACGTTCCCCGGGATAGGGCATCAGGGGGCTCATTGAGTCTGCCAGGCCGGTACAGGGTATCATAGTTGTAGGTGGAGAGTTCTATTCTCCACCGTAAAATCTTATCATTTTTGATTTTGCCCCGCTGTTGGTTGCTGAACATGAACGCAACCGAGCGCTGGTCGGTCAGCAAGGTGAACCTTTTGCCAGCGAGATAGCGCCTCCAGTGCCTAATAGCTTCCACTATGACCTGGGCTTCTTTCTCCACTGTGGAGTGCCAAATTTCAGAGCCTTGAAGGGTACGAGAAAAGAATGCTACTGGCCTGCCTTCCTGATTGAGTGTAACAGCCAGTGCGAAATCAGAGGCATCACTCTCTACTTGGAAGGGAATGGTCTCGTCCACCACATTCATCGTTGCTTTGGCAATGTCCCCTTTAATGCAGCTGGAGGCCGCGCAGGCCTCAGCAGAGAGGGGAAAAGTGGTAGACTTGACCAGGGGACAGGCCTTGTCTGCGTAATGGGGGGCCCATTGGGCGTAATAGGAAAAAAAAACCCAGGCACCGTCTGAGGGCTTTGAGAGTGGTGGGAAGAGGGAGTTCTAACAGGGAGCGCATACGGTTGGGATCAGGGCCAATGACCCCGTTTACCACGACATACCCAAGGATAGCGAGTCGGGTGGTTCCGAACACACACTTGTCCCTGTTATAAGTAAGGTTCAGAGCTTTGGCCACTTGGAAAAATCGTTGGAGGTTGGTGTTGTGATCCGACCAGTCGTGACCACAGATGGTGATGTTATCCAGATAGGGAAATGTGGCCTGCAGTTGGCACTGGTCCACCATCTGGTCCATTTCCCTCTGGAAGATAGAGACACCATTCGTGACACCGAAGGACACGCCCCCTGCTGACTGCTCCTGTGGCTCCTCCCACAGACCCCTGTATAAAGGCGATTGAGGCCTGAGCCCGGCCTCTCAGTCTCCAGGATGTAGTATGGTGGTCACTCACTCACTGTACAAATGCTGCAAAAAATTTCATGACATGTGAGTGATGATAAACCTGATTCTGATATGGGTCTTTATTATGGACTGAGAGGGGGGAGGGAGAAGGGAGAGGGTATCCATGCTTGGGAAAAGGGAAAGGGAGAGGGGAAGGAGTGCAAAGCACCTGAGAGACATTCTGTAATGATCAATAAATCAATTGTTTGGAATCAAATGATGTTGTCTGGTGTCTCAGGGCCGGGTGTGTCTGCACCTGCGCCAAACCCACCCCTGGCAATCCTTCTCTACCACCTGTACCACATCCCTCAGGTGTGCTTGACCTTGCCATTCCGAACATCCTTTGCTCCTGCAAGATCTACAAACTCACTCTCTGCTCCATATTGACAAATACAGTACTGTGCAAAAGTCTTAGGAACACAAGCTATATATATATATATATATGTGTGTGTGTGTGTGCCTCAGATTTTGCACAGTACTGTAGGTAAGAAAGAAAACCAAACCCTACAGAATGCCATTATTCAGTTTTCTCCTATCCAAAAATCATAATTTGGCTACAACCCTCCACAGACAGAGTCTATATTTTATTAGCAGTTTGAAGAGATTTGGCACATATAGTTGTACCGTGGAGAGCTTTCTGACAGGCTGCATCACTGTCTGGTGTGGGGAGGCTACTGCACAGGACCAAAAGAAGCTGCAGAAGGTTGTAAATCTAGTCAGCTCCATCTTGGGCCCTAGCCTGCAAAGTACCCAGGACATCTTTAGGGAAAGGTATCTCAGAAAGGCAGTGTCCATTATTAAGGACCTCCAGCACCCAGGGCATGCCCTTTTCTCACTGTTACCATCAGGTAGGAGGTACAGAAGCCTGAAGGCACACACTCAGTGATTCAGGAACAGCTTCTTTCCCTCTGCCATCTGATTCCTGAATGGACTTTGAAGCTTCAGACTCACTTTTTTAATATACACTTTTTTAATATTTATTTCTGTTTTTGCACATTTTTGATAATCTATTCAATATGTGTAATTTACTTGTTTATTTATTATTGTTTTATTTTATTTTTTATTACTTTTTTTCTGTCTCTTAGATTATGTATTGCATTGAACTGCTGCTACTAAGTTAACAAATTTCATGTCACACGGTGATAGTAAACCTGATTCTGATTCTGATGATTTAGACAGCTTTGTATCCACATAGTCAATGTCCCACTTATTGTATGCCATGCACTTCAGCTTCACTGATATCCTGTCATGCGGCTTCATATCAAACGCCTTCCAAAGTCCTTGTCCGTCATGTCAACTGAATTACCTTCAACAATTCTACCAGTTATCTAAGTAAATAAAGATCTGTCAGATTCATTGAGTACAAGTTTATCTTAACAAACCTATGCTGGCTTGCCTTGGTTGATCCTTTGTTCAACCAGGTGACAAACAATCCTTCATTGAATCAATATTTCTAACAGCTTTTCCAGAAATGAAGTTAAACTGATAGGCCTGCAATTGTTATTCTCATTCTAATCCCCTTTATTTTTGCACAAGTCAGTTTTTGTTTGAAAAGGAAATGGGAAAGAAAGCTGCTATCATATTAGAGCAGAACTTCCATTCTCATACAAGGATCATTTGTTGTTAAGAATGTCTTCTTAAACAAAACTACTTTTATAGGTCCCCTCTGCACTGCTGATAGACAGATGAAAGATGTTCATACTGGCATAAATTTGACTATGTCGATGCCTACCATTCTCAAATGGGAAATACAGTCAGATACTCCTCAGCCTAAAAGTAATTTATTGACATGCAGTTTGATTGCTCAATATTTATGCTGTCCCATGAATCTAGTTCCTGGCTTCCTTGGAGAACACTGCACGGAAGTATATCATGAACCAATCTGAAGGAAAGTTAAACTTGATGTTGACAATGCTCTTTGCCAAATCTTTCGTGTCTCTGTTAGCTGAACCAAATGCTATGCAAGAGTAAAGCATTGCAAATGTAGCATATAAAATTACATATGTTCATTGGGTCAGTCCAATGCTGAGAGGCTGATTGAAATATTTAAAACATAGGTAGACCAAAGTGTGCATAGTTTAGTCAATGCTTCAAAACTTTCTGCTTCTGTTGTGTTCTAGATTCAGTGATACATAGCATGTGATTGGAGTCAGACCACAGAAAGATGGTTGTGGTTGTTTGAAATCATTCATTCCTGGACTTCGTTGCAGGAATTCCTTAGGAGAGTATCATAGGCCTAACATCCTCGGCTACTTCATCAATGACCTTCCTTCCATGATAAGGTCAAAAAAGGGGATATTTGCTTATTACTGAACAATTGGCAATGAAGCATTCCTAACTGCATGCAAAAAAGACCTAGACAATATTCTGGAATAGGGTAATGAGTAGCAAGAAATATTCATGGTACAGAAGTTACAGCAGTGACATCATCAGCAGGAGAAAATCTGGCCACTTGCCTTTGACGATCACTGAGTCCCTCACAATCGTAGGGTGTTACCAACGAGCAGGAGTAAAAAAAAACAAGCCACATGAATAAGTTCAGGACATGAACAGGGACAAATAATACCTCCAGATTTGTTTACTGTCTACAAGGCACAGAACAAAGGTGTGATAGAATATTTTCTATTCATCTGAATGTGTGCATCGGTTGCAACATTGATACTATCCAGGACAAAGCAGTCCCCTTGATTTGTACTCCATCAGTCACCCTAAGTATGCATTTTCTCCACCACTGGTGCAGGTGACTGCAAAGTGTACAATCAACAAAATGTACCGTGGTTATTCATCTAGTTTACTTCAGCTGCATTTCGCACTACCTCCTCCACCAACAAGGACAAGTACAACAGACAAATTGAAATACACCATCTGAAATATCCCCCCTGCATTCTATGTATTATCCTGACTTGGAACTATATCATCAGTCCCTCATCATTCCAACTCCTGGAACTCTCCCACCCAAAGGCATCTGTGGAGTATTTTCACTGAAAACAATGTAGATACCTCATCTTCATCCTCTTGAGTATTTGGGTTCTGCACAACACTGGCCTTGCCCCAATGCCCATGAAGACAAAATGAATTTAAAAGAATGATGTGGAAACCATAGAAAGGGTGCAGAGGAGATTTACAAGGATGTTGCCTGGATTGGGGAGCATGCCTTATGAGAATAGGTTGAGTGAACTCGGCCTTTTCTCCTTGGAGCGGCGGAGGATGAGAGGTGACCTGACGGAGGTGTACAAAATGATGAGAGGCATTGATCATGCGGATAGTCAGAGGCTTTTTCCGAGGACTGAAATGGCTAGCATGGGAGGGCACAGCTTTAAGGTGCTTGGAAATAGTTACAGAGAAGATATGAGGGGTAAGTTTTTTATGCATAGAAACCTAAGTGCATGCAATGGGCTGCCGGTGACGGTGATGGAGGCAAATACAATAGGGTCTTTTAAGAGATTCCTGGATAGGTACGTGGAGCTTAGAAAAATAGGAGGCTATAAGTAACCCAAGGTAATTTCTCAGGTAAGGACATGTTCGGCACAGCTTTGTGGGCCAAAGGCCCTCTATTGTGCTGTAGGTTTCCTATGTTTCTATGAATCAACGAGGCACTCTGCCACACGAAGCAATCTTTGAAGGGACTTATCAGAGCAAGTAACATTACATATATCGCATGGCTTCCTCATTTTCAAAATAGAAAATATAAACGGATCTAAAATATTTACGACTTTTACCTACTTAACCAAGTCACAGGTTTCTATTCACTCTGTAATTTTTATACTGGCATTCGTGTTACTTGTTTTGAACTCATAGATTTAGCAGGTATTGTTGCAGTATCATCTGCTGAATGATGTTTCACATCTTGATTGTGCTCAGAGTGATGATACACTGGCCCCACTGTGGGATTTATGTTGCACTTTAGAGATTTCAGTTTGGAGTTTAACACCATCATACCCCAGAAACTGGTGGGGAAACTGTCCTCGCTGGGCCACAACACCTCCCACTGCAACTGGATCCTGGACTTCTTAACAGAAAGGCCACAGTCAGTCCATGTGAGCAGCAACATCTCCAGTCCCATTATACCGAGCACTGGCATCCTCCACGGCTGTGTGCTTAGCCCACTGCTGTTCTCACTGCTGACACATTACTGTGTAGCAGGATTCAGATCAAACTGAGTCATCAAGTTTGCTGATGAAATAGCAGTGGTCGGGCTCATAAGCAACAATGAGTCCGAGTACTAGGAGAAATGGAGCGGCTGGTGGACAGGTGTAAGAGGAACAACCTATGTCTGAATGTGGAGAAATCATTGCTGGCTTCAGAAAGGTGCAGATGAACCATCCCCCTCTGCTGATACATGGTTCCTCTGTAGAGTGAGTTAAGTACACCAAGTTCCTGGGAGATCACATTGCAGATTACCTCACCTAGTCCCTTAATATCACCTCCCTGAACAAGAAAGCACAACAGCATCTCCACTTCCTGAGGAGATTGAGGAAAATGAATCTCTCTCCCCTGATAAGTTGTATCTCCATCTGGTATGGGAGCAGCTGAGCACCGGACTGCAAGTCCCTACAAAGGACTGTGAGAATGGCTGAGAGGATCATAGGGGTCTCCCTACCATCCATCTGGGATACTTATCAAGAGTGCTGTGTATGCAAGGTGCTTGGTATTATTAAGGATCCCACCCATCCATCCAGCATTCTCTTTGACTTTCTACCATCAGGCAGGAGACTCCAATGCATAAAAACAAGATTGGTCAGGATGGGAAACAATTTCTTATGCAGACCATTAGCCTTCTGAGCTCCCTGCTGCATTGCATTCAAGGTGTCACTGGTTAATCTTGCAATATTTAATTAATGTATTTTAGTTTATTTATCTATGTATGATCCCTCTGTAGATTTCATCCTTACTTTCATAAGTTATTGTGTATTATGTGCTTTACACTCTAGTTCAAAGAAACATCTCATTTGACAGTATGCTTGTATATAGTCAAATTACAATAAACTTGACTTGACTTCCTAAGAGGAGTGCAAAAGCTATTGTGTGGTGTCCTCTGCTCTGTTAAAATCACTGCAGAGACAGATCTTTGCCTACAGTACCATGACTATGGATGAACTACAAAGAAGCAGTGCAGTTGTAATTTGGAATGAATGTACAGTTAATAATTGTTTCTTGTAGCTCAGGAGTATCCATTCCATGCTTGTAATTTTCTACATTCTCCGACTGCACTAAATTGAAGTATCTTTGTAGCTTTCCTATTACTTCCTTAAATGGGATGTCAATCATCCATTGGGATTGATATGTTTGCCAATGCTACATTGCTCGCTGTCATCATTAGTACTAACAGGAAACCTTCTTGCTTATGTCTCTGGCATTCATCCTTTACATCAGCAATGTTATTCACTCTGCAAAACATTTCCATTCAATGGATGTGTAAACAGAAGGGCTCCCACAATTCGTTACAGCTACTGAAATTTTCAATGCAATCAACCGAGGACTGGACTACTATTAAAACAGTAAATAGGGTTGTCTTTTCACTCATAACTACTTTTGCAGCTGACTCTATTTTTCTCTAACTCAAGCCTATACCTCAGACGTGCCATGTTAATCTGTGCACTTCAGAAGCAGTCTACCATCAACAAGTGTAGTCATCAAGCATCTTTAACATTGTCATTTTTAATGGCTATGATTCTTCACCACCCTACTCTTGCCAATAGTGCAAATTATCTGTTTTTAGAGGATTCTAAACCATGAAAAGCATCCATTGCAGAGTGTAGCATTTTATACACATGGGTATTTGTGGTGTATTCAAGGGCTTCTCACAGACTGCTTCCGGGGTTTTCATTGCATGTTCTTCAGCCCAGAGTGCAATTTATCACAATCCTTAAAAGGTGATTGGCTGAAAGAAGTAAATTATTTTTTTGCAACCAAGATTATCTGTGCTACAATAGAAATTTGAAATAAGGACAGAATAATGCTGGAACTCCTCAGCAAATCAGTCTGCAATAGTGTGGGAAAAATAGACATATCCATGACCTTTTATCAAGCAAAGTAGTTTACAATATTTTGAACTAAGATGCTGCATTGAAATTATGCAATACCTATTATTTTGCCTTTGCTCATCTGTGTATTGTTCCCTTAATTTACGTGAATGCTGGACATTAGTAAAACAAGTTAACAACTGATTCTGAGTTATAGGTCAGCTAAAATATGGTGTCGATATTCTCCACATAGTAGCTTCATATATGAGTTCAATCCTTTGTGTGTATTAAGTGTCATGTAGCATTGCTTTATTTTCACCTAAATTTATCAGTGCAGATATCAGAAAAGTCTAATTTGATAAAGTGCCTCTCTACTGATGATGTAATGTACATTTCTTAAGAGGGAGTACAAAAGATACTATGTGTCGTCCTCTGCTTTGTTAAAGTCACTGCAGAGACAGATATTTGCAGACATATCTCTTTGCCTTCAGTACCATGACTGTGGATGTACTGCTTTTACTATCCTGCAACAGGTATTTGGGAATGAATGTACAGTTACTAATTGTTTTGTATAGCTCAGGAATATCTGTTTCCATGCTTATAATCTGATACGTTCTGAAATGACACTTTCTAATATTGTATGCATTTCTGCAGGCGACAAGGAAGAAACTGAAAACCAAAAGAATTCAAAATGTAACCCCTTGAAAAAAAGACTGAGGCGAATGTTCTGTTCTTGGATCTGTTGTCCAGGATTCCTAAGACTGCAGGAGTATCTAATAATGGTTGTTTCACACCCAGTTTTTGAAGGAGTGATTACTATCTGCATCCTAATAAATACTCTATTGTTGTCAATAGACTACCATCAGGCACCATATACTCATTCATTAGAAAGTGGGAACACGGTAAGTATTGCATAAAGATAAGCACAAGAAATGTTATATAATCAAAGTATTCAATAAAAGCCAGAATGTCTGCATTCTTTCAGCATTTTCCTGCTTTCGTGGATGTCTGTAAGAATGTCAGAAACTATACCAGCACCCAGATGATCAGAAACCGGGACCAAATGATGCTCTTAGGTGTAGTTACTGTCATAAGTTTGTCAAGACTTCCTTCTCTGGAAAACCTGCATCAAACAGTGTCAAGGAGATGTAATAAATAGTAGGTAGGAAAATAGATGCATTAAACCTATTCTCTGACAGACAGACATGAACCCCACCTTGGAGGTCCAGGTCAAAACTTGGACTTGAATCATTGAATAATATAGAAGTGTGATTTTCTTTCAAATGTACTCCTCCTAAAAAATGGACATAGTAGCTGCACTAAATTTCTTCTGATGATTTTCCCTGGCCTTGCACCATCTATACAACAGCAGCTGCTGAGATGTAGGCAATTTGGAACCCATCCATAACCTTGGAGGGCCCACCAGAAATTCTTAGTAGAACATTTACACTGCTTTGCCAAAATAAGACCTGTTTTATGTTTGTAAACACAGTACTTTTCTCAGTTCCTGTATTAAAACACTACTTTTTTTTATAGCTTTGTTTCACCTTAAGCTGCAAGGATAGAGGCCTTGCCAGCATCATCTTGTCAAGCTGACCCCTAGATAAAGGCTTCGAGAACATGAAACAGTACAGCACTAAACAGGCCACTTGGCCCACAATGTTGTACTGACTTTGATGTCAGTTGTCCTGTTCCTGTGTATTATCCAAATTTCCCCATTCCTTTCATATCTACTTGTCTAACTACAAACTCCATTTCCAGAAAAGTTGGGATATTTTCCAAAATGCAATAAAAACAAAAATCTGTGATATGTTAATTCACGTGAACCTTTATTTAACTGACAAAAGTACAAAGAAAAGATTTTCAATACTTTTACTGACCAACTTAATTGTATTTTGTAAATATACACAAATTTAGAATTTGATGGCTGCAACACACTCAACAAAAGTTGGGACAGAGGCATGTTTACCATTGTGTTACATCACCTTTCTTTTTAATAACACTTTTTAATCATTTTAGAACTGAGGATACTAATTGTAGTAGATTAGCAAATGGAAATTTTGTCCATTCTTGCTTGACATAAGACTTCAGCTGCTCAACAGTCCGTGGTCTCCGTTGTCTGATTCTCCTCTTCATGATGCGCCATACATTTTCAATAGGAGATAGATCTGGACAGGCAGCAGGCCAATCAAGCACACGCACTCTGTGTCTACAAAGCCACGCTGTTGTAGCCCGTGCAGAATGTGGTCTGGCATTGTCCTGCTGAAATAAGCATGGACGTCCCAGGAAGAGACGTCACCTTGATGGCAACATATGTCTCTCTAAAATCCTAATATATGCCTCGGAGTCAATGGTACCTTCACATACATGCAACTCACCCATACCGTGGGCACTGATGCACCCCCATACCATCACAGATGCTGGCTTTTGCACCTTTCGCTGATAACAATCAGGATGGTCGTTTTCATCTTTGGCACGGAGAACTCAATGCCCGTTTTTTCCGAAAACTAGCTGAAATGTGGACTCATCTGACCACAGCACACAGTTCCACAGTCTTTCGGTCCATCTGAGATGAGCTCGGGCCCAGAGAGCTTTCTGGCATTTCTGCATAGAGTTGGGGTATGGCTTCCTCCTTGCGTAATACAGTTTCAAGTTGCATTTCTGGATGCAGCGACGGACTGTGTTAAGTGACAATGGTTATCCAAAGTACTCCCGAGCCGAGGTGCCTATAATTGTCACAGTAGCATGACGGTTTCTTAGGCGGTGCCGCCTGAGGGCTCGAAGATCACACAGTGGTTTCCAACCTTGCCCTTTACGCACTGAGGTGTCTCTGAATTCTCTGAATCTTTTCACAATATTATGTACTGTAGATGCTGAAAGACCTAAATTCTCTGCAATCTTGCATTGGGAAATGTTCCTTTTGAACTGACTAACAATTCTCTCACGCATTTTGGCACAAAGGGGTGAGCCACGACCCATCCTTGCTTGCAAAGACTGAGCCTTTGATGGATGCTACTTTTATACCCAGTCATGATACCTCACCTGCTACCAATTAGCCTGTTTAATGTGGAGTCTTCCAAACCGGAGTTACCTGAATATTCTGTGCACTTTTCAATCTTATTTTAACTCTGTCCCAACTTTTGTTGAGTGTGTTGCAACCATCAAATTCTAAATTTGTGTATATTTACAAGATACAATTAAGTTGGTCAGTAAAACTATTGAAAATCTTTTCTTTGTACTTTTGTCAATTAAATAAAGGTTCATGTGAATTAGCATATCACAGATTTTTTTTTATTGCATTTTGGAAAATATCCCAACTTTTCTGGAAATGGGGTTTGTAAAAGCCTCTTAAATTCTGCCAAACTGCCTGATTCCACTGTTATCCATAGTCACCCATTTCAGGCACCTATCACTCTCTGTCTAAAAAACTGCCCCTCACATTGCCTTTACATTGTTCCCCCCCAAACCTTTAAAGTATACCTGGTGTTTGAAATTTCTACCCCCCGAAAAAAGATTCAGGCTGTCTTCTCTATCCATGCCTCTCAGAATTTTAAAAACTTTTTTTTTCGTCTCCCCCTCAGTCTCTGATACTGTAGGAGAATGACCCTCCTTATAGTTCATACCCTTTAATCTAGACAACATCTTCTCTATCCTTTCCACAGTCTGCACATCGTTCCAGATCTAGGCACAATATTCCAAGTGCAGTCTGATGGAAGTTTTATATAGCTGCAGCATGATTTCCCTTCCTTTATACTCAACACCCCAAAAAATAAGGACTATATACCTTATATACCATCTCATCTACTTGTGTATCCACTCTCAGTGAACTGTGAATCTGAACTCCATGATCCCTCTGTACTTCAATGCTGTTAAATAGCCTAACATTAACAGGTTAGTGTACTTTCTCCTTTCATTTAGCCTCCCAAAGTACAATACCTCACACTCACTGAGATTAAACTTCATCTGCCACTTCTCTGTGCTTGTTTGTAACTGATCTATATCCTGCAGTATGCTTTGCTAGTCCTTCAGACAGTCCACAACTCCACCAATTTTGGTGTCATCTGCAAACTTGCTATTCCACCCATCTACATTTTCATCCATGTCATTGAGCTATATCACAAAGAACACAGGTTCCAACATTGATCCTTACAGAACATCACTGGTCATAGACCTCCAGCCAGCATTACAGCCTTCCACCCCTACTCTGATAGACAGTCACCAACCCCTATAGGGTGCGAATATCAGTGACCCCATTATAAACAAACCCAGAATGAGCAACTAGCTGAGGAGGCCAACTGTGGAGCAGGAGAGGGCTACCAAATGACAGAATGATTTTTTACTAAATAGTTGGAGTGCGTATGCTGTATGATCAAGGTACTTGCACCTGCAAACAAGTTTTTAGAATAGGATAGGACTCAGCATGTAAGTGCATGTTGTCTCCAGCCTGCTTTACATGAACATGCTGAAAATAGTGTTAGCTGCCAAATGTGCGAAAAACGTCTATTCCCAATAAATCCACACCCCACCACTCCAGCCAGCTGCCACATTCTAGTTTTTACCTACGTCGACCCTTCCCCTTCCCCCCGCCCGTCCATTTTTCAGATGAGAAAAGCTATGGGAAATTTGATAAGTACTCAAGTATTAGCTTGAATATAATTCAATAAATCAAGCCAGACTGACAGTTCAAATTAAGTCATACATGATTTTGTCTTGCATAGCTATCTATGTATCAGAAGAACCTTTGCAGAAAAATACAAATTGTAAAAAACTGGTGGCAAAAACTAAACAGCCCATTAACTAACATTTCCATTAGCATTTCATTATCATTATATCATTTCATATTTCATTAGGAGGCAGGATGGAATGTTTTACAAAATGCCATTGCAGATATTTGCTTTAAAGATTTTGAGCTTTAGGCATGAGGTTTATTATAAAGTCTGGATAAGATCACACTTTTAAGTATTACTACCTCATACAGGCTTCACCTTGATTCGTTCCTGGCTTCAACTGTTTACACACATTTGACATTGACTGTCAGCCAGTTGTGTCTCAGATTTAAAATGTTGATATTTTTAATATTGTGAATTTATCATCAATTTTATACTGAAAGGATTACACATTAAATTTATAACTTTAATAAATATAAGAAAGATTTCTGTCAATGGATTGAAAATATAAAATGATAAAATGAGAAATGGGATGGATTTTGCTAGAGAAAAGCATTTTGAAGTGGTCCTCATTAGCTACAATATTATCTCCACCTTTTAATCAATAACATTCTGGATTTGCCAGATATAAAGAGTGATATAAAGAGAGATATATAAATTGGGAGGAACTGTCATAGGAAAGGATTAAATGAGGCAGATATAAAAACAGAAAAGATGAAGATGGAAGAAGTAGTTAAGAGAGAGAATAAGCAGAGGCTGGAGAGAAGAGGAAATCATATTAAAAACTGAAATTGCTAATATTTCCAAGAACATAAACGTTTGAGACTTCAGAGTTGTTTAATTTCAGGATGAACTGCTTTATTACCAATTCATTGTCACCTATCATGTTGGTAAAACATCCTTGCACTCCTAACAACCATGCATAACACTTTATGGTCATGGTCATGGTCATGGTCTTTTCTTTTTACAATATTTTTATTCAGAAAAAAAAACAAGATTTACAGAGTGGAACACATAGATACATCTCAACATAAATTGTGTACATTCATATATTGTAATAAAATTGATCAAAATGTTGTAGCATATCACATAAAGGTATACCACTGTAATCAAAAATTTAAAGATACGTCATACATCATAAAAGAAATTTTGATATAAAAAAAAGTCAACCCCTTACCAACTACCAAAGAAAAAAGCTGATGGATGATAATGGATAATTAGAAAAAAAACGTATTCGCTTAAGAGAAGATAAAAATATACATAAAAGTCTGTGCACTGTTAAACTTCATAAATTAGAAAAGTAATTTAGGAAAGGTCCCCAGATATAAAAAGATTGTTTTGAATTTAAGACTGAGCAGCGGATCTTTTCTAAATTCAAATAAGACATAATATCACGTAGCCATTGAAGGTGTGTAGGAGGGGTAGACTCCTTCCATTTGAGCAAGATTGCTCTCCTTGCTAAAAGAGAGGTAAAAACTAAAACCTGTAGGTTAGGAGTATTTAAAGTTATATCTTCATTTGCAATAATACCAAACAAGCTCATTTAAGTAAAGTTTACCTACAAAGAAATAAAGAGATGGGTGGATTTGCCCTACCCAATTTTAGGTTTTACTATTGGGCTGCCAATATAAGTAATATTACTTTTTGGTCCCATTATATTTATCGTAAAGATTGCCCATCATGGGTCTCCTTAGAAGTTAATTCTATAAAAAATTCCTCTATTGTCTCTCTTCTTGGATCATACTCTTCTTTTTCAGCAAATAAAACAACAGATAACATAATTGTTAAGCAAACTTTAAGGATCTGGTCTCAATTTAGAAAATTTTTTGGTTTAGCGAATTTTTCATTATCATCTCACATTCTCCTTAATTATTTTTTTATCCCTTCCATGACTGACAAAGTCTTTAAGGATTGGGATGAACTAGATATGAAGTATTTTTGGGACCTGTTTATCTCAGGATCTCTTGCTTCATTTGACCAATTGTCAACTAAATTTGCACTCGCAAAAACACATTTTTACAGATACCTTCAAGTTAGAGATTTCTTATGCAGTAAGCTTTTAAAAATAACAAGAGTGAATTGCTCTTATGGACAAAGTAGTGTAAATTGGTTGAGAGGTTCAAGAGCCTAGCAAGTCAGTCACTTAATTCTCATACACTATTTGTACTTTGTTAATGCATTAATTAATTTTCAGTGAGCTTTCAGTCCACAGAAGATTTGGAGATAACAAGGTACAAATCAGTAAATACATACTTCTGTTTCAAGAACGAAAAGATTTGTGAAAACAACTATTTGTAATATTACTTTAATAAATCTTTATTAAAATAGTGCAGAGGTGGAGGTTTTTTGACATGAATTGTATTTTCCAAGTTATTTATTCATTGAATTATGATTGCACCTATTATATCTAGATTTGTTACTGATTATTAACAACTGTTTCTCATTTGTTTTTAGGTTTTATCAATTATTTTTATAATAGAAGCTATTTTGAAGGTGACAGCACTAAATCCTCTACCCTATTTTAGAAATGGATGGAATGCATTTGATTTTATCATTGTTCTTCTGACTTGCTTAGAGTGGGTACTCTCCACAATAAATATTCCAACACTTAAACTTTCCATGATAAGATCACTGAGAATGGTAGGTACATTTTTATTTTATTAGTTATTACAAAATGCACTGTTACAATTACAAATCTAATGAAGCTGCATTTTAAGAAGATAGTTTTAAAAGCTGTATTCATGGTATGTAAATATTGGTGATTAAATAAAATGTGGCAATGTCATTATTTGATAGGATACATGCTAACTAAAAATAGGCAATCTACTCAGAAAATGGCAGTAAACACTTTTTTACTCCCTCATAGTTTTTCTTTCCCCTCCTGAAGGTGCTGGCTAATACTTCAATTGTAAAGGCTGTCAAATCACATTAGGATTGTTTTTTTTTCTTCAGCTTACACCATAGGACCTCAAAATTCTTTTGCAGTCTTACCTCAGCTTTTGCCAGTAATATTCTGTATTATCTTGGTGAACGGGTGGGGGGGGGGGGTGAGCTGAGAGGAATAAGTCTTTGGTAGTGTATTGAGGAGGCACAAAATTCTAACAAACGCTGTTGACAAGGTGAGCTCTGGTGCTTTGTGCTTTATTCCTCTCAGAAATGTTATCAGATATGTGCTCACTGTATCAATGTTGAGCCAGAAAGGCTGGAAAACTGGAATTCCTGAGTATTCACTCTTCTCCCATGTCAAAGGCATTTGTTATTGTTTCACGGAATGTTTCTGCCCCATTAAGACCTTGGAGGAATCACCAAATTCAAACTGAAATATGGAATATCTGGATCCTATCCAAATTGTTTTTGTTCTGGTGGACTTCTTCTGGGACTATAACAGAAATTCACTATAATAACAAAGGATTATTGGAAAATTGATGTTTTCAAACCGTTCATCATTCTGGATATTTTATTTGAACCTTACTGTGTCCTTACCTACTATCCATGTGAGCATCTATCATCAGATGGCATTGGTTAGTGAAAAGCAGCAGACCCCGAAATCAGGGGTTCTCAGCCAGAAGTCTATGCACCCCTCGGTTAATGGTAAGGCACCATGGCATAAAAAGGTACGGAACTCCTGCTTATTTATTTCCTCCACCAAGGATAGCAACCATTTACTCATTTCAGCAAAACAGAATCAAGCAAGTGCCCTAACTGGCCCCTCTGCTGTTGCCCCAGAGCAGGGTATTCACCAAGAAACCAATTAAGCAGTGGAGTAATTTTTCTTGGTCAGCCAGGCACATATATTTGTGATTGTTATATGTTACCTGTTGCAGCACATCTATACCCCACGAACTGATTCAAAACAGTGCTTGGTTGACAAATGCTAAAATATAGTGTTTGTGGGGATAGAGCTAACGTTTACCAAGTGAGCAGCTCAGCAGTAAATGCCCCATAAATGCCTGACCAATGCAGCTCCAACTCAGATTGACCTGATGCCAAACAGAGAAAAAAAATTACGGTCCTTGTTGGAGGTGTATGCCTCTGCTTCAATATTCAGAACTCCACTAGAATACTGATAACTTGCCAGGTTTTCTTCAGAGAATTAACACAGTGTCAAATGCTTTTGTAATAACATGTAACATGTGACAAACTCCTATAGATATGTAGCGGAGAGTATACTAACTGGCTGTATCAGAGCCTGGTATGGAAACATCATTTCCCTTGAACAGAAAATCCTACAAAAAGTAATGGATATATCCCAGTCCATCATGGATAAAGCCCTCCCCAACATTGAGCACATCTACATAGAGCATCCATCATCAGTGACCCCCACCACCCAGGTCATGCTCTCTTCTCGCTGCTACTATTAGGAAGAATGTACAGGAGCTTCAGGACTTACATCACCGGGTTCAGGAACAGTTATTACCCATCAACCATCAGGCTCTTGAACCAGAGGGGATAACTTCACTCAACATCACTTGCCCCATCACTGAACTGTTCGCACAACTAATGAACCCACTTTCAAGGACTCTTCATTTCATGTTCTTGATATTTATTGCTCATTTATATATTTTATTGTATTTGCATAACAGGTTGTCCACCCAGTTGGATATGATCTTTCATTGACCCTATTACTGTGTTCAGTTCTGGTCACCTCACTACAGGAAGGATGCAGAGGAGATTTACAAGGATGTTGCCTGGACTGGAGAGTGTGCCTTTTGAGAATAGGTTGAATGAACTTGATCTTTTCTTCTTGGAGTGACGGAGAATGAGAGATGACCTGATAGAGGTGTATAAGCTGATGAGAGGCATTGATCGTGTGGATAGCCAGAGGATTTCCCCCAGGGCTGAAATGGCTAACATGAAGGGACATCGTTTTCAGTTGCTTGGAAGTAGGTACAAGGGAGATGTCAGGGATAGGTTTTTTGTGCAGAGAATGGTGGATGTATGGCATGCACTGCCAGCAACAGTGGTAGAGGACGACACAATAGGCTCTTTTAAGAGATTTTTAGATAGGTACATGGAGCTTAGAGAAATAGAGGGTTATAAAGCAGTACGATACTTCTAGGCAGTTTCTGGAGTTGGATACATGGTTGACACAACATAGTGGGCCAAAGGGCCTGTAATGTGCAGTAGATTTCTATGATTCTATGATTATGATTATTAGATTTATTGAGTAAGCACGCAAGAAAACAAATCTCAGGGTTGTATATGGTGACATATATGTACTGCGATAATATATTTACTTTGAACTTTACATTTTGGAGATCAGCAATCCAGATAGAACTCTCAGCTTTTAATTTGAAGATTTGCTCCATCATCTTAGCCCAGGCTGCAGCAGTCTGGACTGACTGGCATTCACACAACAGCGAGGGCACTGACAGAGCAGCAATAGTAGGAATATGAGTACAGCCATCCTGAGAAAACAGCTTTGTACACCACACACCTCATGCCATTTCCTTGTGTGGTGCTTCAGCAATTCTGATAATCTGTTGGTACTCAAGAGACCCTTTTGAAGTGAGGCATGAGTGAACTTCAATGGAGAGAAACTGATCTTGGGTAACATTATCTGAGCTCGCGCTACAGCACTCAGAATATCTCTGCAAATTTCTTACAGTTAATATAGCTTGCGACGTCAGCCATGAGATTACATCAACACACACAAAATGCTGGTGGAACACAGCAGGCCAGGCAGCATCTATAAGGAGAAGCACTGTTGACGTTTTGGGCCGAGACCCTTCGTCAGGACTGACGTGCTGTGTTCCACCAGCATTTTGTGTGTGTTGTTTGAATCTACAGATTTCCTCGTGTTTGCTCATGAGATTATACCAATGTGTTTGGTTCCATAGGTGATCTGATGAAGTTGGCCAACCATTCAGCCTTGGAAACAACTGACTTAAAGCTTTGCTAGCTTGGATCCTTTTATCCTCATGCTATGTGTGTGGGAAATAAGCAGCATTAGTACCAGGCTGAAGGACAGCTTCAATCTCACTATTTTTAATTGACGTCTTGTATGTTCTTGACTTCCAATCATGATCCTTGCATCTCACGTGATCTGTACACACTAGCTGTGTGGTGAAAAAGACACAACAGCACCTCTTTCACCTCAGATGGTTGAGAAAATTTGGTATGGGCCCCAAAATCCTAAAAACTTTCCACAGGGGCAAAATTGAGAGCACCTTGACTGGCTGCATCACTGCCTGGTATGGGAACTGTACATCCCTTAATGGCAGGATTCTGCAGATGTCCCAGCACATCTGTTGTGAACCTCCCATGATTCAGGACATTTACAAAGACAGGTGTGTAAAAAGTCACCCCAACCACAATCTATTCCAGCTGCTACCATCCGGGAAGTGGTACCACAGCATAAAAGCCAGAACCAACAGGCTCCGGGACAGCTTCTTCCACCAGGCCATCAGACTGATTAACTCATGCTGATTTGAGTGTATTTCTATGTTACATTGACCGTTGTATTTATTATAAATTACTATGCACATTTGCACATTTAGACGGAGACGTAACATAAAGAATTTCACTCCTCCCGTATGTGAAGGATGTAAGAAATAAAGTCAATTCTATTCAATTCAGTTGTCATCTACCTGCACTGCACTTTCTCTGTAACCTGGATGTGGGAGTAGAAGGGTGGGTTGGCAAGTTTGCAGATGACACTAAGGGTAGTGATGTTGTGGACAGTGTTGAGGATTGTCAAAGACTGCAGAGAGACATTGATAGAATGCAGAAGTGGGCTGAGAAGTGGCAGATGGAGTTCAACCCGGAGAAGTGTGAGGTGGTACATTTTGGAAGGACAAACTCCAAGGCAGAGTACAAAGTAAATGACAGGATACTTGGGAGTGTGGAGGAGCAGAGGGATCTGGGGGTACATGTCCACAGATCCCTGAAAGTTGCCTCACAGATAGATAGGGTAGTTAAAAAAGCTTATGGTGTGTTAGCTTTCTTAAGTCGAGGAACAGAGTTTAAGTGTCGCGGGTTAATGATGCCGCTCTATAAGACTCTGGTTAGGCCACACTTGGAGTACAATTCTGGTCGCCTCAGTATAAGAAGGATGTGGAAGCATTGGAAAGGGTACAGAGGAAATTTAACAGGATGCTGCCTGGTTTAGAAAGTATGCATTATGATCAGAGATTAAGGGAACTAGGGCTTTACTCTCTGGAGAGAAGGAGGATGAGAGGAGACATGATAGAGGTATACAAAATAGTAAGAGGAATAGATAGAGAGGACAGCAAGCACCTCTTCCCCAGGGCAACACTGCTCAGTAGAAGAGTACATGGCTTTAAGGTAAGGGGTGGAAAGTTCAAGGGGGATATTAGAGGAAGGTTTTTTCACTCAGAGAGTGGTTGGTGCGTGGAATGCACTGCCTAAGTCAGTGGTGGAGGCAGATACATTAGTGAAATTTAAGGGACTACTAGACAGGTATATGGAGGAGTTTAAGGTGGGGGGTTATATGGAAGGCAGGGTTTGAGGGTCAGCACAACATTGTGGGCCAAGGGGCCTGTACGGAGCTGTATTGTTCTATGTTCTATGACATATCATTTCCAAACTTTCAGCACAATCTGTTTATCGTAGTTTCCCAATTTGCTTTCTGTGCCTGCAAGATCTGTGGACACAACAAAGGAGATGATCAATAGGTTAAAAATACAAAAGAGAAATAACATTTTGAGTACGTAGTCACCCCAGTTTTGATAAAGAATATTTAAAAATCCTTAGAAATGTCACTTCTTCTTATGAACACAGTAAGATAAGGACGTAATGCGTATTGCTTTTTGCAGACCCCCCCCCCCCACCCCACCCCACCATTGAACACAGAAAGGTTATAAACATCCAACTTGGAGAAATTATTTCATCGGTAAAATTGGAAAATAACATTATCAACTGTCTCTTCTTCCAAAATTTGAATGTGTCATATTTGTTGTTTTCTTTTAAACACAGCTAAGAGTTTTTAAATTGGCAAAGAATTGGAAAACGCTAAATACATTAATTAACATCATATTCAAATCATTGAAAGAGATGGGAAATCTGACACTTATCGTCATCATAGTCATTTATATATTCACTGTAATAGGAATGCAGCTTGTTGGGCACGATTATGAAAATAAAGTAAGTATATTACAAAGTCTTAATTCTTCTGTATGTTTTTGAACCAGGTTTGTTTCTGATTGTATATCTATTTCATTGCTATGTGCTACAAATTAATTAAAGATTTTATAAAGATACAGTTTTGTAACATGCAATGGTGGGTTTTGCTGCTCTGCGTATCCTGAAGGGTGTTGCTAAGCTGGGCTGGTCATGCATCCTCAAGTGAACATCTCACAGTGTCCTGTGTTGTCAGCATCTAAATAGATTCACCTAGTGAAGGGCTTAGTTAAGTGTTTGTGGTGAACTACATATACTTGTCTGGACACGTCCCCCCTGCTGACTGCTCCTGTGGCTCCTCCCACGGACCCCGGTATAAAGGCGATTGGAGACACAGCCCCGGCCTCAGTCTCCAGGATGTAGTGTGGTGGTCAATTGCTGCTTGTTCTTTCTTCCAGCCAATAAAAGCCTATATCTCGCCTCACGTCTCTGAGAGTTATTGATGGTGCATCAGTGTTAGAGGAGGTAAAGCTCAGAGCAGTTCAGAAGAGCTTTGATATCAGGGCTTAGAGAGTTAACTTTTGAAGTCAGCTTGGATTTACTGCATAAATTTGTCACTCTATCACAGGTACTAGCCTCCGCAGTATCCAAAACATCTTCAAGGAGCAGGTGGATCATTAAGGATCCCTACCACCCAGGAAATGCCCTCTTCTCATTGTTGCCATCAGGAAAGAGGTACAGAAGCCTGAAGGCACACACTCAATGATTCAGGAACAGCTTCTTCCCCTTTGCCATCTGATTTTTAGATGGACTTTGAACCCATGAACTCTATCTCACTATGTTTTTTTAATTTCTGTTTTTTGCATTACTTAAATATTTATCACGTATTTCATTGTAGTGCTGCTGTAAAGTTAACCAATCTCATGACTTATCCCAGTGATATTAAATCTGATTCTGATATTTCTATTAATTTAATCTGAATTTATTTTAATTTAAAAGCCTGAAGGTTGACATTGCACTTGCAGTGACGTCACTTGGCTGAGATGATTGGCCTCTGACAACAGTATCCATCTTCTTTTCTGTGAGTTATGATTTGCACCACTGGAATGGTGGTGCAAAAGACATCACCCTTTGAGTTCTCTAGATCGATTTTATTAGGTACCCTTGATACAATGTTATTCAATTACTGCCTTGATGAAAAGGGCAATCACTCTCACCTCAATCTGAAATCAAGCTCTTTGGCCCCAATTGGACCTACCTGTATCACTGCTAGATGTTTCTTCATCAGCCATACCATTCATCCACCATCCCCCTACTTGTCCCTTGCACTTTGTGCAAAGAAAATTATGTAACATTGGTTCAGTAATGACCCTGGGTCTAGGACGTCAATCAAAATGATCATCAGCATGTCATGTAAACACCATACAATAATATACAACAAAGAACACTTGACAATTTCTATCCCCTTGTGTCTGTTTATCCCCATTTTGTTTGGTTCACTTCTTTTGTCATTGCATGCAATTCCACAAGAGTTCTTTGAGATCATGGCATTCCTTATGTCTTAACTTAAACAGCATCAATAGGATATCAGGTTGCAGAAAAGCTGATAATAAATTAGAAACTGTAGAAAAAAAATAAAATGATCATACCATTATCATATGTCAATGATTCATACTAGTTCTGTTACCCATGGGAAGCAAACAATTTTGAAAGTAGAGATATCTCATAATATTTAGAGGATTTTCAAAACAGCATCCCACTAATAATCCAAAAGTGTAATTTCAGATCATTCATAGTGTTTTTTTCTTTTTTTAAAAAAAAGTACATTTATAACCTTGAGTTTACTCTTACTATATGAGCAATGCATACAGACAATTGAAAATTTCCTTCTGACAAGGCCTTAAGCATTAGGGTGGCCCAGCACATTGGGGCACATGGTACCTGAAGTCAAAAAGAATCCAAAACCAGCTTGGTGATAGGAGGCAGAGGGTATTAGTGGAAGGTTGTTTTCCTGACTGGAATTTTGTAACCAGTCATATTGTGAATGTTAGTGCCGGGACCTTTGTGGTCAGTCATATATGTGAATGTCCTGAATAAGGATGTCCATGGTCTGATAAGTAAGTTAACTGACAAAATAGATAGTTGTAATTGTAGGTAGAAAAGATTTTGGGGACATACAGAGGGATATAGATCAGCTGAAAAGTTGGGTGGAATAGTAGCAGATGAAATTTAATCTTGACAAATGTGATGTGATGCATGTTGGGTCATCTAAGTAGATGGGGTCATGAAGAAAGTGTTTAGTTTGCTTGCCTTCATAGATAGGAGTATTGAGTGTAAAAGTTGGACATCATATTGCAGCTGTTTCAAGATATTGGTTGGATCACATCTGGAAAACTACATGCATTTCTCGTCATCACATTATAGAAAGGGTGTGTAGGATTATAAAAAGTGGAAAAGAGATTCAGCAAGATTTGCCTGGAATGGAGAGCTTTAGTTACAAAGAGATATTGCAAAAGGCTGGGATGGTTCTCAATGGAATGCAGGATGTAAAATGACATTATAGAGGTCAATAAAATTATATGGGGTATAGATGGATAGAATCCTTTCCAAAGGGGAGAAGAGTCTAAAATTCAAGCATGTAGGTTCAATTAGAGAGGGAAAATATTTAAAAGAGATTTGAGTGACAAGTTTTTCCACAGAGTATAGTGGGAATATAGAACAAGCTGTCAAAGAGATGGTGGGGGAAAGGGGCATGTGTTAGATCAAAACACAGTGCTTAAACATTATTTTGATGGATACATGCATGGGAAAGAAATACAAGGATATGGGTCAAATGCAGGAAAATATGATTTATTTAGATGGGCATCTTAGTCGTTGTGGATGAGTTGAGCCAAATGATATGGTTCTGTGCTATTTGGCTTTATGATTCAGTTGTAAAAGGAGTATTTACACAATTTAATCATGCTAATATAACTATAGCATGGAAAGCATAGTTGTAAATATGATCATTGTTTATCCACTTGTACTGCCAAGAATAATTCCCATAACAATAAAAGATGTTAACAAAACATACAATGGAAAACAACAATGTCTTTTTTTATTTTCTAAAGGTTCATGTTTCATATTTTTAGATTCAGTAGACTATTATATAACCTTTATGGAACAAGATGAATATTTCACCTGTCCCTGCTCACTGTTTTTCACTCATCAAATCTTTTTTATGTGATATTATGTTATGTTACAGGAGGCATTTGCTGGAAATAGAATACCAAGATGGAATTTCAGAGGCTTTTACAATTCCTTTATAATGGTGTTTCGAATTTTATGTGGAGAGTGGATAGAACCATTATATGATTGTATGCGTTGTTCAAAGATCTACTTCTGTCTCCCGCTGTTCCTGCTGACATATATAGCTGGAAATTTTCTGGTAAGTGCAGACTATACATGCCTTCAGCTGGCATCAAGGTGTTAGTTTGTTACTATGATATTCTAAATGTCTTAGTACCTATAAAAAGAATGTGAAGTATGTTAAAAAAATAATTCAATGTAGGTTATTTGCTTTCAGTTTGGTAAAATAACCACAGCCAACTGTGGATCAAATTTTTAAATGCAAATCCATTACTAGTATCCTTACCATTCTTCAGCATTCATTAAGAGATCTGTTGATATTCATTCATATTTAAAGCAGTGATTTCTATTGCTTTGGATTTGAAATGTAGATATAATAATGAGTCTATTTTGGCTCATTGTCTTGTGGAGTCTTGGTTCAAAGAAAAGAATGAAATTTCGATGGGCATTATATTATAGAAAACATGTTCATTAGCATTTTGCAAAGCATAAAGAGATTCAATCTAACTTATGATACAAAAATTAGCATAATATTTCTATGGCCAGGGCCAGGCAGGGAGGTGAAAAATGGTGGGTAGGGGTGGCATTGCTAATCATGGATAATATAACAGCTGCAGAAAAGGAGGACGTCATGGAGGGAACAGTTGCTGAGTCAATGTGGTTTGAAGTCAAATACAGAAAGCGTCTGACTTCATGTACACTGAATAACTAGAGTGAGGGTAGGACCAATCAGGGATAAAAGAGGAAGCATGTGCCTAGAGTCAGAGGAGGTAGGGAGGTCCTTAATAAATACTTTGCTTCAGTACTCACCAGTGAGAGGAACTAAGGCAAATGTGAGATCAGCATAGAACAGGCTATTGGTCTGGAACATGTTGAGGTTAAGAAAGATGAATTGTGGAACATAGAACATAGAACAATACAGCACAGTACAGGCGCTCCAGCCCACAATGTTGTGCCAACACTTAATCCCTGCCTCCCATACAAACCTCCACCTTAAATTCCTCCATATACCTGTCTAATAGTCTCTTAAACTTCACTAGTGTATCTGCCTCCACCACTGACTCAGGCAGTGCATTCCACACACCAACCACTCTCTGGGTAAAAACCTTCCTCTAATATCCCCCTTTAAATTTAGCACCCCTTAACTTAAAGTCATGTCCTCTTGTATTGAGCAGTGGTCCCCTGCAGAAGAGGTGCTGGAGTTGTTGGATCTTTTGAAAAATGTAGGATAGATAAGTCCCCAAACAGGATATACTCCAGGTTATAATGGGAAGCTAGGGAAGCTATGGGAAGCTGCGTTGTTGGTGATCATCTTTGCAGCCTTACCAGCCACAGGAATAGTAATAGAAGATTGGAGAGTGGCAAATGTTACTCCTTTGTTCAGGAAAATCAAAAAAGATAATTCTGGGAATTGTAGACTTGTCAGTCTTAAATCATTGGTGGGCAAACTATTGGAGAGGATACTCTGAGATGGGATTTATGAGGATTTGGAGAAGCATAGGTTTAGTCAATGTAGCTTTGTTGTAATGGAAGGTGGCAATCATCAAGATCCTTACATTTATCAAGGTCCCTCTCACTGGTGAATACTGAAGCAAAGTATTCACTAAGAACCTCCCCTACTTCATCTACTCCATGCGTGTTTTTTTTTCTTTTATCCCTGGATGGTCCTAGCCTCACTTTAGTCGTCCTCCTGAAACTAGATTTCCCCATTTCTGAGCTCCAGCCATTTTGCAACGCAGGATCAATACGCCATTTGCCATTCAAGCTGCTTGCTGGACCTGCCTATTACCAGTTTCCAACCCATGTACCAGGACACCTAGATCCACTCAGTTTGCTCATCTGCACTCTTTTTCCCATTAAGAGTATCGCTTGCCTTAAGGTTTGAAATGCCTAACTTCACAATTACCCATATTGGGGTCTATTTGCCAAGCTTTTGCTCACTCATTCTATTTAACTTTATCTATTTGCAGAGTTCAAATGTCTACAACTTAAATGTAAATGTCTTGCACCATACAAGATGTAGTGGAAGTAAATTCTTATAACCATATATAACCATATAACAATCACAGCATGGAAACAGGCCATCTCGGCCCTCCTAATCCGTGCCGAACCCTTAATCTCACCTAGTCCCACCTACCCGCACTCAGCCCATAACCCTTTACTCCTTTCCTGTCCATATACCTATCCAATTTTACCTTAAATGACACAACTGAACTGGCCTCTACTACTTCTACAGGAAGTTCATTCCACACAGCTATCACTCTTTGAGTAAAGAAATACCCCCTCGTGTTTCCCTTAAACTTCTGCCCCCTAACTCTCAAATCATGTCCTCTAGTTTGAATCTCCCCTACTCTCAATGGAAACAGCCTGTTCACGTCAACTCTATCTATCCCTCTCAAAATTTTAAATACCTCGATCAAATCCCCCCTCAACCTTCTACGCTCCAATGAATAGAGACCTAACTTGTTCAACCTTTCTCTGTAACTTAATTGCTGAAACCCAGGTAACATCCTAGTAAATCGTCTCTGCACTCTCTCTAATTTATTGATATCTTTCCTATAATTCGGTGACCAGAACTGCACACAATATTCCAAATTTGGCCTTACCAATGCCTTGTACAACTTTAGCATTACATCCCAACTTCTGTACTCAATGCTTTGATTTATAAAGGCCAGCGTTCCAAAAGCCCTCTTCACCACCCTATCTACATGAGATTCCACTTTCAGGGAACTATGTACAGTTATTCCTAGATCTCTCTGTTCCTCTGCATTCCTCAATGCCCTACCATTTACTCTGTATGTTCTATTTGGATTATTCCTGCCAAAATGTAGAACCTCACTTCTAACCGGCCCATTCTTCTAACCGGCATAAATCTCCCTGCAAGCTTTGAAAATCCACCTCATTATCCACAACACCTCCTACCTTAGTATCATCGGCATACTTACTAATCCAATTTACCACCCCATCATCCAGATCATTTATGTATATTACAAACAACATTGGGCCCAAAACAGTTCCCTGAGGCACCCCGCTAGTCACCGGCCTCCATCCCGATAAACAATTATCCACCACTACTCTCTGGCATCTCCCATCTAGCCACTGTTGAATCCATTTTATTACTCCAGCATTAATACCTAACGACTGAACCTTCTTAACTAACCTTCCATGTGGAACTTTGTCAAAGGCTTTGCTGAAGTCCATATAGACTACATCCACTGCCTTACCCTCGTCAACATTCCTCGTAACTTCTTCAAAAAATTCAATAAGGTTTGTCAAACATGACCTTCCACGCACAAATCCATGCTGGCTACTTCTAATCAGATCCCGTCTATCCAGATAATTATAAATACTATCTCTAAGAATACTTTCCATTAATTTACCCACCACTGATGTCAAACTGACAGGTCTATAATTGCTAGGCTTCCTTCTAGAACCCTTTTTAAACAATGGAACCACATGAGCAATACGCCAATCCTCCGGCACAATCCCCGTTTCTAATGACATCTTAAAGATCTCCGTCAGAGCTCCTGCTATTTCTACACAAACTTCCCTCAAGGTCCTGGGGAATATCCTGTCAGGACCCGGAGATTTATCCACTTTTAAATTTCTTAAAAGCGCCAGTACCTCCACCTCTTTCATTGTCATGGGTTCCATAACTTCCTTACTTGTTTCCCACACCTTAGACAATTCAATATCCTTCTCCTTAGTGAATACCGAAGAGAAGAAATCATTCAAAATCTCTCCCATCTCCTTCGGTTCCACACATAGCTGACCACTCTGATTCTCTAAGGGGCCAATTTTATCCCTCACTATCCTCTTGCTTTTAATATAACTGTAGAAACCATTCATTCCTTATAATTCAGTAACCTTAACCCATAACTTTGTTAGGTGTATACTTTCTGGGAACCAGTCATTTGGTAACTGCCTCATCCCTTCCAACCATCTATCCCCAAAGTTCTTTAGTACCTCAACTTAAAGTTCAATCATTAAGTTTGTGCTGGTTTTGTTTAGTGTTTTGCCATCTTCCCTTTAGAACACAGAACATAGCCCAATATAGGCTCTTTGGCCCATGATGATAAGTCAAGTTTTTACGTACCCCAGGATCAATTTAACCCTTTCTCCCACAGGGCCCTCCATTTTTCTTTCATCCACGTGCCTACCTAAGAGTCTCTGACAATACCTCATCGTCTACATATTCTTTTATAGGCTTCTCTGTATATTGGTTTGTCTCAGCTTCCTAAGAATTAAGGAATCTTTTCACTAAACTCAATATCTGGGTTAGCTTTCCAGAATGTACAATATATCAATCAATAATAGAACAAAATAATCTCTATTAACTTTCAGCTATTGAAGATATGAAAAAAAATAATTTACAAGTTGATCAATTAATCAATAAATAGTAACATTGTTATATAATTACAACTGTGAGTTCTCTATTTAGCCCTTTGAAAGCAATATCTAGCAATTTTCTTGCTTTTAGTCAGCTTTTGCTGAATGGGAGGACATCACTGAGACTTCAAACTATTAATCTGAATGACTCTTGCCCCTTACCTGTCTCTGCAAAAAATTGCTAATTTTCTCTGATCCAAATATCATTCAATTCAGCCAAAAAAGTCATCCTAAACATAGGAGAGTTAGTGACACTTTGTATAAAAAACAGAATTCCTCCCTCACATGAACTGAATATTGGCCTGAATTGGCTTCAGGACAAGGTTCTGATTTCCAATGACTAATGACTGAATTTATTAACAAAACTAAAACACCTTAATTCTAACACAGCCTCCTTGAGTTAAATATTACCTAGTTGACTGCACATTCCTTTAATGATTGCCATGCATCACTCATTTTATGAAAACATGACCATTCATTATTCTGACAAACGGGACCACACAAAATATAAAGGATATAATTGTCATTGACATGTTTGTTGACTATATACTGGTATAATTTGAAGTTCTATGACCACAAGGTCATTCCAAACAGTTTGAAGCCAATGTACTTTTAAAGTGCATTACTGTATGTGGGAAATATAGGACCATAAGACAAAGGAGCAGAATTGGGCCATTCAGCCCATAAAGTCTACTCCACCATTCTATCGTGGCTGACTTATTAACCCTCTCAACTCCATTCACCTGCCTTCCCCATAATCATCAATCCCCATACTAAACAAGAAACTATCAGCCTCCGCTTTACATATACCCAGTGACTTGGCATTCACAGCCATCTGTGACAATGAATTCCGCAGATTCACCACCCTCAGACTAAAGGAATTCTTCCACATCTCTGTTCTAAAGAGGCATTCCTTGTATCTGAGACTGTGCCTCCAGTCCTAAATTCCCCACTATAAGAAACATCTCCACATCTGCTCTAACTTGGTGTTGGGTCTGAATGTTTAACTCTTGGATTAGATTTTTTTAATTGCCATTTTCTTTTTAGTTTAACAATTAATTATCTGTTTGTATTTTATATAATTACTTATAGACAAGTAGCTGCTTATAACAATTCCTAGTGGCTATAGTATGCAAATAACAGTATAATATGCCTTTAGTGGTTATACAAACTATAATTCTGAAATGCTCTGGAAACTTCTTTGTACTGCATTAAGTGCATAAGTACTTTCTAATTGCTTTATTCTATCTAGTGATTTGAATGGAATTTTCCTTACCTCTGTGGGTATAAAATAGCTAAACACAAAGCGGTGCTATCTTAATCTTCTTGAATCTCAGCTTTCCCTGTCACTGTCTGTTCAGTTTTCTTCTGTTCTATCAACTAATAATAAAACAATCATGAAGTAAGTTTTGTACCTCATTCCTGACTTCCAAAAGAACCTTGGATTAAAACACCAGAATCTTATCAAGTGGCATTGCTGACAACAGGATATTCCAGAGTTTAGAATTTATCAACATTTGAAGACAAGTACTGGAGTTTCTAGCCTGCAACAAAAGGGTAAGAACTTCCTCTGTTCATCTATTGTCTGCGAGATAAAAGTTCCAGCTTTGAATGCCAGATGGAAATCAGGTTTGAGGACTACTGCATTTCTATTTAAGAAGAAAAACAACTGTGGAAATATTGGTTGCAATCTATTTGGTCCTGACCTGTTCAGTTACAATCTCGGGTCACATGGCGATCTATTTTGGTACCTGTTGAAATAGTGGTTGTACAATCTATTTGGTTGCGATCAGTTTGGTCGCTGGATCAATCTATGGTTGTTGGATCAACCAATGCAGTTGCTAGGTCAATCTATTTGCTGTTTGGTTACAATCTGTTAGTATTTCAAGGTCACGCTTAAACTGATAGAAGTATCTATAAATTAAGATCGAATCAATGACCAACATATTGAAATATACAAAGAACTTTGTGTACTGTACCAGCAGTTATGGTCGAAATGGCAATAAAAAGTGACTTGACTTGAATAAAACATCTCGGTTGGATAAAATCAATGAAAAAGTCCAGACAAAATATACCAACAGTGTTGATTTTATTATGATGCAGAAAATGCCTAAGCAAAAGAAAATGGCTGCTACTGATTTAGGTACAAGACTGTGTGGTCGGTTTGATTGAATCTGTGAATGATTGAAAGTTAACAAGGCAAATAAAGTCTTTTACTAATTGATAGAAACACAAAATTTATGATAAACTACAAAAACAGCATGACAGAGACAGTGAAGAATCTAAAGAGAACATCTTTGCATGCATTAACCAAATGAGCAAAAGAACAACAGGGTAATTCAATTAACATGCAATGTACGGAATTTCTAAACAAACAGAAACAATATAAGGAAGTGCAGCCATGAATTCGAGCTGGCAGTCATGCTAGTGATGCTTCCGGTGACATTGCTAATGCTAATACTGCTGACGATCCGCCCAGGGATACGACGACTTCTGAACCTCCAGCTGAGGAATTACAACTCACGTCAAGCAGTCTCACTCTACAGCACCACCGTTCAAACTCTGGAGAACTCAAGTATACTACGTCAGACGGTCAACTGGGACAGCAACAACACCTGAAGTTCAAGGAATTACAGGATGGACATGACATGGACTCTACAGCAGGCCTCTAGAAACATAAGTGAGGATGACAGCGATGGAACACTAAGATTAACAGCTTGCTCCAATAAAGACCAAGGGAGTGAAGACACACAGGACTGAAGATAAGACCACTGTTAATCAATGTATTGACAAGCTACCTGCAGCAGATCCATCAACTATTGCTCAACCACAAAACAATCTGCTGAAGGACAGTAAGTGCTCAGATGACCCTGTGATTCTAAATGAAGAACAGCTGGAAGGTTATCAAACTTTAAAGGTGCCATTGAATCTGTATTAGTAATCCCTTATACAGATAGACTATTTACACTATGTTAACGAGGAACATGACTGCATGATGTCAGTCTTAACTCAAGAACATGGAGACCAATAGCATCTTCTTGTTTATTACTTTGCCAAAGATCTGATTCTGTACAAGACTGGTTCCTCAACAATTGAGAGAGGAATTTGAATAGCAGTTGTTTCTGAAACTGAAACGCTGGCATTAGGAAACCTGGTTCCCAGTACCTCTATGCAATAGGCAGAACAAAAAGCTTTGATTGAAGTTGCAGGTTGTCAGAAGGAAGATCAGCTAATATCTCTATGGTTTTTTAATATGCTTTTGAAGATGGTCATGATTTTGGAAACATGTGGAGACAAAGAGGATTTCTGTAGAAAACCAAATCAAGTAGCTTGTACAAGTAGTAATGGATGTCATACAACTGCCATCAGAAGTTATCATATTAAACTGTAAAAGCCACTCCAAAATGAAATTACAAAAGGGGCAGCACCGGAAGGGGTAGAAGAAGTACCGAGAATGTTTACAATGAACCCGACAACTGGAGTTATGGAAACAAGTTGAATTCTGTGTCACAGACAAACATACAAGATTATCTGGTACAGCAAATACACTCTCTAAAACACATTGTTGTGAACTACATTTACCTGTCTGGACACCCCCCCCCCCCCACCCCCGGCTGACTGCTCCTGTGGCTCCTCCCACGGATCCCGGTATAAAGGCAATTGGAGCCTGAGCCCTGGTCTCAGTCTCCAGGATGTAGTGTGGTGGTCAATTGTTGCTTGTTCTTTCTTCCAGCCAATAAAAGCCTATATCTCGCCTCACATCTCGGAGAGTTATTGATGGTGCATCACACATTGAAGTGCAAAAGATGATCAACAGATTCTCCCAATGGTGGTGGAATCCAAAGTTCAGGGCACAAGCTCAACAAATGTTTGAAAGAAGCAAAATATGCCATAACTCAAATCCTGGAGCAGCGGAAAAGCTACCTCAATTAAATGTTCCTGCCCCACTTGGTCCATTTTTACACTACAAGTATACTGTATTACTTTGCCAAAGTGTCAGAGATACTCAGACATGCTGGTAACAGTGGACAAGGTTTCGAGATGGGTGAAAAAATTTCCAGCAAGGAAAGCCATTCCCACACACACACAGCAAAAACTATCAATGAGGACCAAATTCCTAGATAAGGATTGTCATATCACATCGACTTTGATAAAGTAAAACACTTCACTGGGACTATTTTTCAGGAATTATGTCAACTGATGAACACTGAATAGTCTTTTCATTGTCCATATCACACAAAGTCATCGGGACAAGACAAATGAATGAATGGTATCATCAAACTATGGCTGACTAAGTATCATGAGGAAGACGTTCCATATCCTATGGTTCTTCCTCTGGTCTAGTGTAGTATCAAAACAAGAAAATTAAATTAAGAGCATTTGAGGTGATAACAGGTATGTCACTGCCTGGAGCCCTTGATCTCGCAGAGGCTGATATACACATTATGACAGTTTAGTTAACTATTGTGTGAAACTAACTCAAGCTGCCCACTCTGCTTCTCAGCAGATTTTTGCCGCTTGGTAAGAACCAACAGAAGGGGGTTCTTCCCAAGCGGGTGAGCCCTGATTAAAAAGGCACAAAAGGAACCATTGGTAGCTGGATAGAAAGTCCCCTTTCAAGTACTGTTAGTTACTAACTTGGCTGTGAAAATAGAAGGAAAAAGTAAGTGGACACACACCTAGCACCGCAAGTGAACTAAATGCTGTGGATAACATGCTGGTATCCTCTTGGTCACAGTGCTGGGCTACAGTGAGCCTGAAGACTTAGAGCAAGTCGACAACTACTGGACATTGTAATGTTTATTTGAATATTATTGTTGTTATCTTTTTGCCAATTTTCCATACTCATAATGTGCTAGTTGAAATGACTTTTCACGTATTATTGATGATAAGGAAAATATTACAATTCAACAAAGCTCTTGTCAAGTGATAAGAAATGGTCTAAGTTCATGGAACAATACTGTACACACTTTTATGTGGAAGTGGAGACTACATAGCTCTTCCACATAATTGGTTAGTATCTGGTTATCTAAGCATGTTTTTCTTGCCATGAGATGATCACACAACTTGCCTTTACCTCCCAGTAGGGAAGTAAACGAGACATTTCAGGAGGAGATTTCTTTGCACCAATTTTATTCCCATTATAGAGAGTCAAAGAGTCATAGAAAGCTACAGCACAGAAACAGGCCCTTCAGCCCATCTAGTCTGTGCCGAACCATTTAAACAGCCTAGTCCAGGGGTCAGCAACCTTTACCACTGAAAGAGCCACTTGGACCCGTTTCCCACAGAAAAGAAAACACTGGGAGCCGCAAAACCCGCTTGACATTTAAAATGAAATAACACTGCATACAACATTTTGTTTTGCCTTTATGCTATGTATAAACAAACTATAATGTGTTGCATTTATGAAATTGATGAACTCCTGCAGAGAAAATGAAATTACATTTCTGCATGCAACAAAAACATTTTGAACTCCGAAAAAAAGACGTTGGGTTGAAGGTTACTTTTAAGTAAAATACTCAACGTCTATTTGAGTCCTTCTTGTATTTATGAAAAACGCCAAACTTAAATTTGCCGCCAGCAGCAAACCAAAAATAACGTCAGCCAGCTGTCAACCTGAAAAATAAAAGGACTATTTCACTGAACAATGAAAACATATGAATATACGTAAAATAATAGGCAATTAAAATATTTATCATACTTGTTCAGGTTGACTCACACCTGACAATGCAGTCGTATTTAGTAGGGATGGATCGATGCTTAGGGGAGTGACCGGGAAGGATAATGTGTTTTTTTCCTCTCTGAACTCACAGAAGCGTTTCCCAAACGATGTTTGCATTGCGATGATTGCAGAATGTAAATACTCCGAATTTATCATGTCGTGACCTTGTTTGAACTCTCTCAAATTGGGGAAGTGAGACAATGTGCCTTTCTGTAAATCTCTGGCAAGCACTGTCAACTTGCGCTCGAATGCCAAAACATCCTCCAACATGTGCAGGGCTGTACGTCCTTACCCCTGAAGAGCTGTGTTCAGCGTGTTCAGGTGCGCTGTCATGTCTACCATGAAGTGTAGCTTTTCCAGCCACTCTGGCTGTTCCAGCTCAGGAAAGGTGAGCCCTTTGCTGCCCAGGAAAGTTTTCACTTCTTCCAGACACGCGACAAAGCATTTCAGCACCTCCCCTTTGGACAGCCACCGGACTTTGTTGTGCAGCAGGAGATCAGAATATGCGCTTTCCAGCTCGTCCAGTAACAAACGGAATTGACGGTGATTTAAACTTTTTGCCATTATTTTATTGACAATCTGAATGACAACATCCATTACTTCTGTGCATTCCGGAGGAAATGTTTGAGCGCACAGTGCCTCTTGGTGCAAGATGCAGTGAAAAGTCAGCAGCTTTCTGTCCAGCGACTTCTGCAGTAAAGCCACAAATCCCTTGTGCGTTCCCGTCATATTCGGTGCCCCATCAGTAGCTACTGACACCAGATGGGTGGTCTTTATTCCTTTGGCTCTTAAACAATTCAAGACAGCCTCACAGATGTCCTTCCCCCGTGTTTGGTCTTTTAGAGGTATCAACTCAATCAGTTCTTCCTGTGGCCCGGCAGAGTTTACATACCGGCAGAACAACGCTATTTGTTCAATATCACCTTTGTCTTTAGACTCGTCACAGGCAATCGAGTAGGCCACAGCTGAATTGATGTCTTTAATTTGCTGTCTTGTGATGTCTTCTGCCATTTTTATGGTTCTGTCTTTGACAGTCTTTGCAGAGAGGGGCATATCCCTGATTTTCTGCACAATTTCACTCTTGTTTTTAAAGTCCGTGAATAGATGTTCTGAAATCTTAATGAAAGATTCTTTTATATATTCACCATCTGTAAACTGCTTCCCGTGCCTGACTATTTCCTGAGCGGCAATATAACTGGCGTATGTCGTTGATTTTCCAGACTTCATCCATTTCTGGAAATGATTTTTGCTCAGATCAACCTTCCGCATCAGTTCCGAAACGGCTTTTTTTCTCTCATCTCCATCCGGATATTTTTGAGCAAAGGCTGCGTGTTTATTCTGGAAATGCCTTGCGACATTTGACTTTTTGTTGTTTGCTAGTTTCTCATTGCATATTAAGCATACCGGTAAACCAGTCTCGTCAACAGTGAAAGCAAATGAATCTGTCCACGTATCATTAAACGTTCTGTTTTCTTCAGTCACTTTTCTTTTTTTAGAATTCTCCATAGTTGGCTTACCTTGGATCGAAAAATTAAAGAAATCGCGCACTGGCGGGTGTCAGGTATTGGCAGTGGTGACGTATATTAATAGCGATAAAAACACGTTGTAGCGGTGTGCTCACGCAGTCAGTAAACTGCAGTCGAATAACTTTATTCGAACTAAACAGCCTTGCTTTTAAGCCTCCCTCAACTCAGCCCCCATGGACGCAGATGCTGCAAAAGACGCGTACTCACAAACCCCCGTAGGCTATCTCCCTTAGCCGGAATGCTGGCTAATTGTGAGGAAATGTGTCGCCACACTTAGATTGTACAAGATCACCATAATCTTCAAATTTAGAATTACATTTCAAAAGCTAACAAACTAACATAAAATACATTTTAATTAAATACTGACCAATTATTTCCCAAAGCCACAGGGAGCCGCAGCACAGAGGTGAAAGAGCCACAAATGGCTCGGGAGCCGCAGGTTGCCGACCCCCGGCCTAGTCCTATCGACAGCCCTCCATACCGCTCCCCATCCATGTACATATTCAAACTTCTCTTAAAAATTGAAATTGAATTCGCACCCACCACTTTCTAGCAACTTGTTCCTCACTCTCACCCCCCTCTGAGTGAAGCAGGTTCCCCTCATGTTCCTATTAAACATTTCACCTTTCATCCTTAACCCATGACCTCTAGTTGTAGTCTCAGGGAATATGGTGTTGCAAGGAGAATAAGAGATTAAAAATGCTGCTGCAGACTTAGAAATAGTAAGCAATGAAATTGCTGAATAGTTGCCATGCATAAGATGGTTCTCCAAAATCATACATATGACATTAGATTTTCTGTTAGCAGTTAAGAGAGGGAACATGTGCAGCTATGAGCAATTATAAGTACTTTCTAATTGGTTTATTATCTATAGATGTGAATGGAATTTTCCTTATCTCTATGGATATGAAATAACTAAACACAACACAGCATCATCTTCATCTTTGAGTCTCCGCTTTCCCTATCACTGTTCAGTGTTCTTCTGTTCTAAAAATGCTTACTAAAACAACCATGAAGCAACAAGTTTTGTGCCTTGTTCCTGACTTCTAAAAGAATCTTAGATTAAAACACCAGAATCCATAGTGGCTTTTCAATATTCAATAGATTTCAAAGAGATCTGCACTGTTCTTCTGAACTCTAGCAAGCACACGCCCAGCACAATCAAATGCTCCTCATGCGTCAAACCTTTCACTCTGAGATTATTCTCATGAAGCTACTCTGGGCCTTCTCCAATGTCAGCACATCCTTTCTGAGGTAAGCAGCCAAAAACTGCTCACAATACTCCAACTGCAGTCTGACAAATGCCTTATAAAATCTCAGCATTATGTCCTTGCTTTTATATTGCCTCTCAAAATGAATGCTAATAATTGCATTTGCCTTCCTTACCCCCAACTCAAACTGTAAGTTAACATTTAGGCAATCCTGTAAGATGACTTCCAAGTCCCCTTACACCTCTGATTTCTGAATTTACTCCCTGTTTGGATAAAATCTATGGCTTTATTCCTTCTACCAAAATGCATGACCATACACTTCCATCTTCCACCTCTTTGCCTATTTTCCTAACCTGTATAAGTCCTTCTGCAGACTCCCTGCTTTCTCAACGCTACCTGCCCATCCATCTATCTTTGTACCATCCACAAATTTGGTCACAAAGCCATCAACTCCATCATCCAAATCATCAATATATAACATGAAAAGAAGTGGTCTCAATGCCTGCAGAACACCATGAGTCACTAACAACCAACCAGAATAGACCCTTTTAATTCCCTTTCTTTATCTCCTGCCAGTCCGCCAAAATTCTGTCCATGCTAGTATGTTTCATGTAATACAATTGGCTCTTATCTTGCTTAGCAGCCTCACAAACAACACCATGTCAAAGGCTTTCTGAAAATCCAAGTAAACAACTTGTTATTTCCTCAAACAATTCCAACAGATTTGTCAGGCAAGGTTTTCCCTGAAGGACATGCCCCCGATACCCCAAACCTTCATCCTTATTAATGGAACTCCAACATCTTACTAAGTCAGACAGACAGATGAATTATTTCCTGTCATTTACAAACCATCCCCCCCCCCCCCCGCCCCCGACACCACATTTAAAGAGAGAAGTGACATTTACAATTTTCCAGTCCTCCGGAAGCATTCCAGAATCTAGTGATTGGAGCCAGCTTTATCAAATATTATTGTGACAATTATCATTTGTGGTCTGCTGAATGTGGATTCAGTGTCAGGCACAGTGCCAGGCACATCAACTCTGCTGCTCTTTGAAATAGTGCCATGAGATCTTACAAGTTAAATAGACTGATTAAGACTAAAGTACATCAGTTTTCCAGACAATCTACAGATGGCACTGCCTACTTTGCCTCAAATTGTTAGCATTGATTTTTATATTCTAACTTCTGACATGGGAATTAAGCCCAGAACAACTGTCCCCAAGTCAAACATGCGACCAATTAAGCCAGGAAGGAAAATTAGATTCAGTCGATGCCATGAAGTAAGTGTTCACACTTTGAAATTGCCTTCAAGTGCATCTACGGTAAATAATATCCAGATAAGCTTGGGCAAATTAAGGATGCATTGGGATCTTGAGTAATACAGGACAAACTCAATGGGTCAAGCAGCGTCTATGGAAAGGAATGAAGGGTCAACATTTTGGGCTGAGAGCCTTCATCAGGACTGATCAAGCATGTAGAAATCTTAGACCATAGGTCATAAGACATATGAGGTCGACCTGAGCGTATCCTTCCCCTGGATACTGGCCCACACAGTGTACCAAGCCAAGTACTGAAGATCTGTACTAAGCAATTGGCTGGAGTATTGACTGACATTTTCAACCTTTCACTTCGACAGTCTGAGGTACCCACCTGCTTCATGCAGGCTTCAATTATACCAGTGTCCAAGGAAAATGTGGTAACCTACCTCAATGACTATTATCCAGCAGCACTTACAGAGGTTGATGATGAATAATATCAACTCCTGCCTGAGGGGCAACTTAGATCCGATGCGATTTGTCTTCCATCACGATGGGACAACAGCATTTTATTGGCTCTTCACTCAACCATGGAACATCAGGACAGTGAAGATTCATACATCAAGATGTTCTTCATTGACCACAGCTCTGTATTCAACACCATCAGCCCGTCCGAAATAATAAGCTCCAAGGTCTATGCCTCGATACTTCTTTGTGTAACTGGATCCTGGATATCCTCACTTGCAGATCCCAGTCTGTTTGGATTAGAATCACAGTCAGCTCCACAGTCACCATCAATGTAGGTGCACCACAAGGCTATGCACTTAGCCCCATGCTCTGCTCACTTTATACTTATGACTATAAGGCCAAGTAAACTCCAATGCTAGTTTACTGGTGGTACCATTTTTGTTTGCCAACTGAAGGGTGGGGATGAATCCGTAAACAATTTGGAAGATTGAAAATATATCTGAATGGTGCCAGAACAACAACCTCTCACTCAATGTCAGCAGAACTAAAGAGTGAAGGAGGATACTAGAGGTCCATCAGGTGAGAGGGTCAGCAACTTTAATTTCCTCAGTGTTATAATTTCACAGGACCTATCCTGGGTCCAGCATGTAATTGCCTTTAAAAAGAAGGCATGGCAGTGTTTCTATTTTCTTAGAAATTTGTGAAGATTCAGTATGTCATCTAAAACTTGGGCAATTTTCTATAGATGTAAGGTGGAGTGTATACTGACCAGTTATATCACAGCCTGGTACATGAGTATCAATACCCTTAAACAGAAAAACCTACAAAAAAGTAGCAGATATAGCCCGGTCCATCACAGGTAAAGGCTTCCCACTATTGTGTACATCTACAAGAAGCTTTGTCGCAGGAAAGCAGCATGCATGATCAAGAACCCCCACCATCCAGGCCATGCTCTCTTCTCGCTGCTGCCACCTGGATAGTGGTACAAGAGCCTTAGGTCCCACACCACCAGGTTTTGAAACAGTTATTACTTCTCAACCACAATAACTTCACTCACCCATTACTGAATTGATTCCACAATCTATGGACTTACTTTCAAGGGCACTACAAATCATGTTCTCAATATTTACTATGCATTTGTTTGTTTGTTTGTTTGTTTTATCTTTACTGTACTTGCACAATTTGCTGTCTTTTGCTCATTAGCTGTTTGTCCATCTTTGCCATTTTCATTGATTCTGGTGTGTTTCTTAGTATCTACTGTGAATGACCTCAAAAAAATGAATCGCAGGTTTAGTATATGGTGACATATATGTAGTTTTATATATATATATATATTCACTTTGAACTTTGTACTTTGAATTAGGCCTTTCAGCCATCTTGCCCAAATCATTAGCAAGTCATAATTGTGAAATAATGGTGTTACCCATTTAACTGCAAATAATAATTTTAAACTTACTCTGTGCTAACCTGCAGGTGTTAAACTTGTTCTTGGCTCTTCTCCTCAATTTCTTTTCTGGAGATACACTAACTGCAAACACAAAAGAAGAAAAGGGATCGCCATATAAAGATTATATCAAGAACTTCCTATTTCTGCTAGCAAGTCGAAAAACAAATAAACCATTTTTGGGTAAAGTACAACCAGAAGAGCAAAACAATACCTCAGAAGCAGATAGTGTTCATCCTTCCAATGAGGTGCCTTTAGCAAACTGCAACGTGGAACACAATATAAGTAAGGATACCTTCCTTTTATCACAAATCAAATTCCATTCTTTTTTAAATTTTTAATCATTTTCATGGTCCAGCAGGAGATTTGCAAATCTACATTCAGTGTTTTTATTTATTATACAAGCAGTTAAAATAATAATTGAGTGAATTAATTAATAACTTATTTATTCCATATATATCCCTTTTCAATCTAACCAAAATATTATATCATTTCTAATATAAAATAGCAGAATAATTTCCCACAATTACAATCAATATGGTCCATTTCACACTTAGTAAAGTACTGACTAGTTTTGATGGTAGTTTTGAGAATTGTATAATAGTAGTTTATATCAAAAAACATGAAATTTAACAATTCATAGAATAAAAAATGATAAGGCACAGAAAATGAATAATGGAAGGCTGAAATAAAGATTTCTGTACCTACCAACTTCAACCTTTGTCCAATCTTTATTCCTTTTTGCTGGGATGTGTTGAAGGTTCCACTTGATGCCGCCCAATGGTAATGTTGCAGAGGCTGAGGACTTATTAAATGAGAACCCCAGATACAATAAACCACGCACTTTTTCATGCTACAAAGTGCATGCAATATGTGTACCATTATTAATGATTATTTTGCACATATTATTCCAGTGCAGGTACAATATTATTAGAAATCTTTTGTAGAACTAAGAAATCACATGCAAGTTAAACCTTATTTAGAGATACAATCACTTCTTTTTGCATTAGACTTCTACTCCATTCTGTGAGTACACTTCCAGTGGTGACAGTAATAGAGGATGATTAGAACAAGAACAAATGCAATGTTAGTTTAAAGTGAAAGAATTCTTCTTTGATTAAATAAGACAAAGTAGTAATTTGTTAAAGTGTGGCTTGTCAAATTCAGCTGGTGCTATGCATACGTTTGACCTAATGATGCTCTGCAAACATAAAATAAGATCCCGCTTTCTGATGGCATCACTTGAAACTATTTGTTCCCTCTTATAGACATCCAAAAGGAAACAACATTGTCAAGTATTGTTGAACCAACAGCAATGCAAACATTGTCCCACAGTGGTGTACTCCCTGCACCAGACAAAAACGAAGTGCCGACTGTCAGTGCACTGTGTGATCCAGTTGTTGGTGGGCGGAAGTATGAAAATGGATCAGCAGTCTTGATGGTATGGAAATTACTTTATTTAGACTTAGCTCTTAGTCTCATAGTTAGTGGAAACAAATTGTCATCATGGCTGCTTCCCAAATGAACAAGTCATAGAGAAAAACTCTCTCCACTTATGTGGTTAGCCATAAGCTTTATCTCAGATAGCAAGGATGGGATTATTTTCATGGTTAGAGCAAATCTGGAAGGATATTTCAATGCCAGGCCTTTTGGAATCAAAGATATAAATAAACTATAGAATCTTCGGCTTCCTCCAGGCAGAAAATAATTAATCCCCTTCATGATACCTTAATTCTTGGAAAAGTTTCAAGCCTTTTGAAAATATTTAAAGAGACTCAGCTGGCATGTGTTTAGCTGGGGCTTTCAATGATAGAATGTTAAGGGTTGCCCCAGGGCAATCTTTAACATGCAAGCTCATAGTCCTGACCTCTCCTCGTGTAGTAAGAATGGAAGATCTGCCTAGTGTCCCTGTCATATGACCAGGAAATAGCTGGAAAACCATCAGGATGGGATCCTTGCAGAATTAGGTACTATACAAAGTTCTTGCTCACAAAAAAATCTGTCCTTCATCTACACAGAAACTTCGAAGTTATTTGTATTTTATATGTATTTTAAGCATATTAAAACAGTCTCCTGAAATATTGACTTAAATTCGTGCAGAATTGTATTAGAAATATCCCAAAATGCTTCAATTTGGTGAATTGCTTTGAAGTTAACATTATGTAAATATAGTAGATGTGGCAGATGTCATAATTGTGACAAATTTGTATTTGGTCACCCTAGTCCATCAATGGTAATTGTGCACTGTAGGAGTAGTTGTGCATTGCTTGACTTCCAAAATTGTTTCCACTGAATGCAACGCTCTTTCCCTGGACAAAGTCTTCTCCCATGTCGCAGTTCTTTTGCAGACTACATCAGGTTTTCTTCCAGGTATTCCTTGTATTTTGCTGTACTCATTTTAACCTCTACCTCCACAAGCCTTTCAGGATGAACAAACCCAGTTCAAGCCAAATGCAAAAGCTGCTAAGTTGCTTCCAAAACTACAGTGCCTATGAAAAGTATTCATCCGCCTTGGAAGTCCTCATATTTTATTGTTTTATAACATTAAATCACAGTGGATTTAATTTAGCTTTTTTGACACTGATCAACAGAAAAATATTTTTTGTATCAAAGTGAAAAGAGACCTCTACAAAGATCTAAATTAATTATAAATATAAAACTCAAAATAATTTATTGCATAAGTATTCACCCCCTTCAAGTCAATATTTAGTAGACATACCTTTGGTAGCAAATACAGCCTTGAGTCTGTGTGGATAGATCTCTTTCAGCTTTGCATATCTGGTCACTGCAATTTTTCCCCATTCTGCTTTACAAAACTGCTCAAGCTCTGTCAGATTACATGAGGATCGTGAGTGAACAGCCCTTTTCAATCAAGCCCCAAACTCTCAAGTGGATTGAGGTCTGGACTCTGACTTGGTCCCTCCAGTATATTAACTTACTTGCTTTTAAGCCATTGCAGTGAAGCTTTGGCTTTATGCTTGGGGTGATTGTATTGTTGGAAAACAAATCTTGTCCCAAGATGCAATTCTCTTACAGACTGCATCAGGTTTTCCTCCAGGTTTCCCTGTATTTTGATGCTTTTGTTTTACCCTCTACCTTCACAAGTCTTCCAGGGCCTGCTGCAGTGAACCACCCCCACAGCATGATGCAGCCACCACCATGATTCGTCGTGGGAATAATGTGTTTATGATGACTTGCAAAAGGCAAACTTAGCATTTAGTCTAATGGCCAAAAAGCTCAATGTTAGTTTCATCAGACCATAGAACCTTTTTCCAGCTGACTTCAGAGTCTCCCACATGGCTTCTGGCAAACTCTAACTGCGATTTCATATGAGTTTCTTTCAACAGTGGCTTTCTTTTTGCATTTTCCCATAAAGCTGCAATTGGTGAAGCACCCAGGCAACAGTTGTTGTAGGTGCAGTCTTTCCTATCTCAGCCACTGAAGCTTGTAACTCCTCCAGAGCTGTTATAAGTCTCTTGGTGGCCTCCCTCAATTGTCCCCTCCTTGCACGGTCACTCAGTTTTTGAGGACAGCATGCTCTAGGCAACTTTACAGCTGTGCCATATTCTTTCCATTCTTTGATAATTGACTTAACTGTACAAATTATATTCAGTGACTTGGAAACTTTTTGTATCCATCTCCAGTCTTGTGCTTTTCAGTTACCCTTTTGCAGAGTTCCTTGGACAGTTCTTTTGTCTTCATGATGTCATTTCCCCAGGCTACTGAGTCATCAGCTGTTGGACCTTTCAGATACAGGTGTAGTTTTACTACCATCAATTGAAACACTGTGACTGCACACAAGTCTCCAAAAACGTATCTCCATTTATCTAATTATGTGATTTCTAAAACCAACTGCCTGTACCAGTGATGATTTGGTGTATCATATTGATGAGAGGGAATACTTTTGCAATCAATTGTACTGTGCTTTGTAATTAACTTAGATCACTTTGTAGAGATCTGTTTCACTTTGACACGAAAGAGTCTTTTTTCTGTAGATCAGTGTCAACAAAAAACAAATTAAACCCACTGTGATTCAATATTGTAAAACTATAAAACATGATTCCCATGCAGGTGGGAGGAGGGGTCAATACTTTTTATAGGCACTGTATAAAACACAAGAGCAGAATTAGGCCATTCCGCTATTGGGTCTGCTCTGACATTTGATCATGGTTGATTCATTTCCACTCTCTACCCCACTCTTCTGTTTTGTCCATATAGTCTTTGACATCCTTATTAATCAAGAAGCTATCAAACCCTGCTTTAAATACATACCCAATGTCTTGTCCTCCACAGCTGTCTGTGGCAATGAATTCCACAGATACACCAACCCCTTAGCTCAAGAAACTTACTTTACCTTACTCTTCATAATATCTCACTCATTTTTCCACAAGTTGCTGACTCATGAAGATTCCACTGAAAATTCTCAGACTTGGTTTCAAAGTCCTCCGTATTTTTGAACTACTTGAAGCATAAATGCTCCAGTCCTATTTTTCACCCAAGACATCCACGCTGCAGAATTTCAACCCTTGGTTATTTCAAGGCTCAGTCCGTCAGCTGCCATGACTCTGGAAATTCCTTCCTAAGTTAATTGCCTCCACTTCTTTCCTCCTTTATGATGTTACTTCAACCAACCTTTTGAGCACCTGCCCCAATAACACTATACTATTCAGTTCTTAGTAATGGCCTCTATGAGGATCTTTTCAACATTGTCACAGGTTGGAATTAAGATTAGATCATCAAAACCATCATGTACTTCAAAACATGCAGTGAAAAGCTTTGCTCGCATCAACAACTAACACAGTCCAAGTGTGACGTACTTATCTTGGGTTGCCCTTTGTTGCATTCCCATCAATTAGGTTCATTATCTGAGAATTAGGAGTCATCCAGGAATGGGATACAGGCTTGCAATCTGTGCTGCAGATATACCCAACAATTCATCACAAGCTGTGTAAAGTAGCAAAGAACAGGCAGCAACATCAATCATGTAAACATTACAGATGAATTGTGAATTACAGCTTTCACTGAAACACTGAGGCAGAGACAGGACCTAGTAGCTGAGTGGTGCAGGATTTCAGAGCAATAGGGTTGATAAAAGTGGAGTAAGGAGGGGTGGGTTGTGATAGTGATCAAGGAGGATACCATGGCAAAACTTAGAGAGGGTATTCCTGGGGGAACATTCAGTGAGGCTGAAGAGGTAGAACTTCTAAATAAGAATGGTGCGATCACTTCAATGAGATAGGGTCCCCAACAGTCAGCTGGAATTAGAGGAGCAAAATGTAGCAGTATCGCAGATTAGTATAATAACAACAGAGATATAATAGTTGGGGTTTCTATCTTCCCTGTTATTGACTGGAACTGCCAGACAACTAAGGCAATATTTAAATGGATATGCTAGGGATAGGGCTACACTTGACCTCCTCTGTGCAAGTGACTGACATATTAATAAGGGAGCGCTTTGGGACCAGTGATCATAATTCCATTACTTTTGAAATAATTATGGAATAATTTAGGAATAGAATTGAAGCCCTAAATTTGGGCAACGTAAATTTAATGGCATTAGACAGGTTGATTGTGAAAGGCTATTAGTAGGTAAAGAGACATCTGGTAGTGGGCTGCTCTTTTAAACACGAAAGGTTAAGTTCAGAACCAACATGTTCCTGTCAGAGTGAAGGACACGTCTGGTGGGATTAGGGCATCTGGTTGATGAGGGATATTAGAGTTCTTGTCAAACTAAAGAAAAATGCATATGTCAGATATAGGCACCTGGGAGCAAGTGTATCCCTTGAAGAGTATAAGAAATATGGGAATATAGTTACGATGGAAATCTGGTGGGAAAAAAGAGGACATGATACATTTGAGTATCAATTTCTCCAACTTCCAGTAATTTTCCCCCACTCCCTTCCCTCTTCTTCAATACCCCACTCTGACCCCTCCCATTACCGCTTCTCTTCTCTTCACCTGCTTATCACTTCCACCCTGGTGCCCCTCTTCCTTCTCTTTCTCCCGTGGACTAGCAAGGCTTTTGCCAAGGTCCCACAGGATAGGCTGGTCTGAAGGTTAGATCATATGAGATCCAGTGGGAGCTGACAGAATGCATACAAAATCGTCTTGCTTGAAGGAGTCAGAGAGTGGTAGATGAGAGTTGCTTCTCAGATTGTAGGCTTGTGACCTCAGGGATCAGTGCTGAGTCCCCTGTGTTTGTCATGTATATCAGTGATTGGAAAAGTATGGAGGTGACATGATTAGTAAGTTTGCGGGTGACACTTAAATTCATGATGTAGTGGCCAATGATGAAGGTTGTCTAAGGTTACAACCAGAATGAGATCAACTGGGGAAGTGGGGAAAGGAATGGAATTTAAGTTAGACAAGTGGACAGGGAAGTATTTTGGGAAATTAAACTGGGACAGAATATACACAGTGAACAGCCGGACCCATTGGAGTCCTGGAAAACAGTGGGGCTAAGGAGTCCAAGTACATAGTTCCCTGGAAATAATGTCACAGGGTGGTAAAGAGGTGTACATCATGCTTGCTTTGAATAGTTGGGGTACAGTGTACCGGAGCTTGGACATTGTGTAGAAGACACTGGTGAGACTTCACTTGGAGTATTGGGTGCTGTTCTGCTCATGATGCTAAAGGAACAATGCATTTAAATTAGGGAGGGTGCTGAGAAGATCCACAGGGATTTTACTGGTTTAGGAAGGTTTAGGTTATATGGAGAGACTGCATAGACTGAGTCTGATAGGTGACCTTATAGAGATTTATAAAATCATGAGGTGTATAGATAAGATAGATTAGCACAGTCTTTTTTTCTCAAAGTAGGGGAATCTAAATCTAGAGAGCATTATATTAAGGAGAGTGAGGAAAGTTTTAACCTGAAGCAATTTTTTTTCTTACACAGAGGATGGTGAATATCCAGCCAGAGGAAGAGATAGAAGCAGTTACAATTACAACATTGAATAGACATCTGACCAGTAACATGGATAGGAAAGGGTTTAAGGGATATGGTGTGGCATGCTGCATAATTCTGACAAAAAAGCAGTAATTTTCTTCCTTCCATTGCTTTAATACCAAGGGATATTTAAATATAAAGGTAACTAGACCAGTAGAGGAAAAGTTCCAATGAATTTTGAAAATGAGCATTGCACAGTATATGATATGATAAACTGGGGACAGGAAGTCAGATATGGTGAACTTATTAAGAATATATAAGTTGCCATGTGTGAACCAGATTTTAAGTTAGATCCAAAATATCAGACATTCCTTGATGCTGAGATCATGCATGAAACTTATTTTTGAAAGCACATGAAAATGATAGGAGTGATTTTATTTGCATAGGATTGGTCATAAAGGGGGCAATAGGTCTTCAAAGGCCTCTGTGGACTACTAAAGGTCTCAGACTTCTCCAGGTTCACAAGCATTGCCAGAATAGGCAATGGCAGAATAGTCCTTGCTTCCCTTAAATTAGTCTTGTAATAACCAACCAGCCATTATCAAACAACAAAACTGATTAAATATGAAAACAATGGCATCTTTGAAATACCTGACTGTGCAGCCCATCCTCTGGGAGTATATTGGATGCCTAATGGCTCCAGTAAAACTGGAAGTATGTGGTCTTGAGGTGGGTTGAACTCAGGTTAGAGATTCTTAGAATGTTTCTATTCCACTTGACCTAGACCATATCTTTTTGGGACTAAGGTTACTCCCAGCAATTCAGACTGTTAATCCTTTTTGTTACTATTCTCATAAAAGGTAATTGACTCGAAATGTTGGCTCTTTTTCTCTCCTTCCATAGATTCTACATAACCTGCTGAGCACTATTATTATTTTCAAATTTTGTCTCACTCCTAAATTCCATGAATACAGAGTATGTTGCATCCTATTGCATTGAATAGACATTTGAGAATTAGTATTTAAGGGTTTGCAATCAGACAAAAATGTCTGACGCTCTTTTTTCTCACAAAAGCTGGAGACTTTGGAAGAAGTGCAGCAAGAAATGGAAAGTGAACAGGTATCTCCATCTGTGAACATCAATAGTCTAGAAAAAGAAAAACAAATCAATGATAAGCGTGTCTGTGAAGATAATAAAGCAGCAGATCAAAAACAGGCATCCTCTGTGGAAGAAGCTGAGGACGAGGAACCCAAAGCAGAGACAAAGATAATGCAACCCTGCTTGCCAGCCATTTGCAATGAGAAGTGCAATTGTTGCAATATAATTAGGAGTACATTCTTGACAGAAATCTTTCTGAAAGTGAGGACATTGATGTTCAAAGTGGTGAATAATCGAGTATTTGATGGAAGTGTATTATTTGTCATACTTTTGAGTACGATGACCCTGGTAAGTACTAACATATTTAAAGAAAATTCTATTATGGTGCTCATCTTTAACATCCACCAACAAAGATCACAGATCTGATGTAGCTTTCTGTTTGTATTTTTTGCCAACCTATTGCGCTTTTATCTGTCATCTAATCACATGCTTACTCATGTCTTAACTGCAAACATCCTTCTAATCTTAAAATGCAAAAGAAATCAGAATAGTAAGCCTTAACTGATGCCCAGAAATCTGAGACCTTGCTTAATTTTAATTCAGGTAATAAGGTAATAATCAGATCTTGTTCTTTTGAAAACAACAGGAAGAACTGTAACAATTTACCATTTTTATTGCTATGTATTGCAATGTACTCTTGCAGCAGAACAACAAATTTCATGACATATGCCAGTGATGTTAAACCTGATTCTGAAAGACAAGTCATTTACTCATAGATTATTCTTGATGTGTTGATGACTCACTGTTCTACCTTGGTGTTTCATTGGTAACTGTGGAGCTCAAATGAAACTGCACAATATGAATTATAAGGGTATTTGCTGTTGAGTGCAGAGTTTACCAATCATGGCTGAAGCAATCATAGTTTCAACAGAATCATTCCCTGTGCACCTAGGCTAAGAAGGGGCTGATGTACCATCAATAACTCTTGGAGACGTGAGGCAAGAGATAGGCTTTTATTATCTGGAAGAAAGTACTGTCAGCAGCAAGAGACCATCACACAACATCCTGGAGACTGAGGGAAGAGCAGTGACTCCAATCGACTTTATACAGGGGTCTGTGGGAGGAGCCACAGGAGCAGTCAGCGGTGGGGGGGGGGGGGGGGCGTCTCCAGACAGGTATATGAAGTTCACCACATTCACCCCCCCCCCCTTTGTTTTAAAAGTGAGTCCCCATGGGACAAAGTTTCTTACAAGTATATTTACAGGTTAAGTCTATCAGGTGGTCGAATCTGTCACTGCGATCTACGTAGCACCGGCGGTGATTGCACCGGAGACGGTGGTTGTGCTGGTTCCGGCCTGACTGGAGGAGTCGGCCCATTAAGCGTCAGTGACCCCTCATGCGTGTGTGAGGTGCCCAGTATATGAGTGTCGTGAGGAGTCTGTGTACGGCTTGGTGTGCGCGGTGTCACATCAGGTACAGGGTTCATAGTTACTGTGGAGTGTTCGGGGTAATGGTCTGCTGCTCCTGCGGGCGCCAGGTTGCAGACGGAGACCGTGTCCTCCCGCCTATCAGGTAAGACCACGTAGGCATACTGGGGGTTCGCATGTAGTAGGTGAACCCTATCAACCAGCGGAGAGTATTTATTGCTCCTCACATGTTTCCGGAGCAGCACTGGCCCTGGGGACGTCAGCCAAGCCGGTAGGGTGGTCCCAGTGACAGACTTCCTGGGAAAAGAAAAGAGGCGCTCATGAGGGGTGGCATTGGCGGACGTACATAACAGGGAGCGGATGGAGTGGAGTGCCTCGGGGAGGACCTCCTGCCAGCGAGAGACTGGGAACGCCTTTGACTTAAGGGCTAAAAGTGTGGCCTTCCACACGGTTGCATTCTCCCTCTCCATCTGTCCATTTCCCCGGGGATTATAGCTCGTGGTCCGACTAGTAGCAATACCCCTAGCCAGCAAGTACTGGCACAGCTCATCACTCATAAAGGAGGACCCTCTATCACTGTGGATATAGCAGGGATATCCGAACAGAGTGAAGAGCTGGCGCAGGGCTTTTATGACGGACGTGGCAGTGGTATCGGGGCAGGGGATGGCAAAAGGGAACCATAAGTACTCGTTGATTATGTTGAGAAAGTAGACATTGCGGTCGGTGGAGGGAAGGGGCCCTTAAAGTCAACACTCAGTCACTCAAAGGGGCGGGTGGCCTTGACAAGTTGCGCCGTTTCAGGACGGTAGAAGTGCGGTTTGCACTCAGCACAGACTTGGCAGTCCCTGGTCATTGTCCTGACGTCCTCAAAGGAGTAAGGCAGGTTCTGGGCTTTCATGAAATGATAAAATCGGGTGACCCCCGGGTGGCAAAGATCTGCATGGAGGGCATATAGCCGGTCGAGCTGCGCGCTGGCACACGCTCCCTGGGATAGGGCATCAGGGGGCTCATTGAGCCTTCCAGGCTGGTACAAGATGTCGTAGATGTAGGTGGAGAGTTCTATTCTCCACCGCAAAATTTTATCATTTTTGATTTTGGCCCGCTGTTGGTTGCTGAACATGAACGCAACTGAGCGCTGGTCGGTCAGCAAGGTGAACCTTTTGCCAGCAAGATAGTGCCTCCAGTGCTAACAGCCTCCACTATGGCCTGGGCTTCTTTCTCCAACGCTGAGTGCCGAATTTCAGAGCCTTGGAGGGTACAAGAGAAAAGAATGCTACTGGCCTGCCTGCCTGATTGAGGGTAGCAGCCAGCACAAAGTCGGAGGCATCACTCTCTATTTGGAAGGGAATGGTCTCATCCACCACATGCATCATTGCTTTGGCAATGTCCCCTTTAATGCGGCTGAAGGCCACGCAGTCCTCGGCTGAGAGGGGAAATGCGGTGAACTTGACCAGGGGGCGGGCCTTGTCTGCGTAATGAGGGACCCATTGGGCATAATAGGAAAAGAAGCCCAGGCACCGTCTGAGGGCTCTGAGGGTGGTGGGAAGAGGGAGTTCTAACAGGGGGCGTATACAGTCAGGATCAGGGCCAATGACCCCATTCTCCACGACATACCCAAGGATAGCGAGTCAGGTGGTTCCGAACACACACTTGTCCCTGTTATAAGTAAGGTTCAGAGCTTTGGCCGCTTGGAAAAATCGTTGGAGGTTGGCGTTGTGATCCAGCCAGTCGCGACCACAGATGGTGATGTTATCCAGATAGGGAAATGTGGCCTTAAGTTGGCACTGGTCTACCATCTGGTCCATTTCCCTCTGGAAGACAGAGACACCATTTGTGACACTGAAGGGGACGTGCAGGAAGCGAGGTGGCGCCAACAAAGATGGCCGCCCCCATGCCTTGCACAAGGCGGGCAGGCAAGATGGTGGCAACCAAGATGGCGACCCCCATGCCTCGCACGCGGCGATGCTCAACCCCGCTCGTGGTTTAGACTTACAGGCCTTGGCGAAATGGCCCTTTCCGCAACTGGTGCAGGTAGCTTCTCGGGCTGGGCAGCGTTTTCGGGGGTGCTTTTCGAGTCCACAGAAGTAGCACTGCACGGACTTGCGACTGGCAGCAGCTGTGGTTGATTCACCGGAGGGTTGCGGGGAGTTCACGGACTTGCAAGTGGCAGCAGCTGAGGTCAATTGGCCGGGTGGCGGGGTCTGCGGCGTCCACGGGGCTGGCGGGAGATCGTGCGGCTGGACAGCATCAGCGTTATGCAGAGCAGCCTCCAGTGTGTCGGCCAGCTTGATCGCCGAGCGTAAGGTAAGATTGGCGTTTTCCAGCAGCCGCTGGCGCACATACACTGACCTGATCCCCGTAACGAAGGCGTCTCGTACCAGGAGCTCCGCATACTGTTCCACCATCAGTCCCCTGCAGTCGCAGGCCCACACAAGTGTCTGTAGGACCCGGACAAACTCAGCGCTCAAATCTCTGGCCCGCTGCCGCTGCGTCGCTAAGCGTTGTCTTGCATAGACGGTGTTCACCGGCCACAGGTAGTGTCTTTTGAGGGCGTCCAGTGCCCCTTGGTAAGTCGGCAGGTCCCTGATGAGGGAGTATACCCTCAGACTGACCTTCGAGAGGAGGATATTGTGCATGATAACAGGCTCAGTCACGGGAATCTCTTCCAGGTATGATTGAAAGCATGCAAGCCAGAGTTGAAAGGCAAGAGCTGCTTCTGGAGCTTGAGGATCAATGTCCAATTTTTCTGGAAGTAAAATACTCTCCATGTTTTAAACTTCCAGCTATTAAAATTGATGCACCATCAATAACTCTCAGAGACATGAGGCGAGAGATAGGCTTTTATTAGCTGGAAGAGAAAGCACTATCAGCAGCAAGAGACCATCACACAACATCCTGGAGACTGAGGGAGGAGCAGTGCCTCCAATCGCCTTTATACCGGGGTCTGTGGGAGGAGGCACAGGAGCAGTCAGCAGGGGGGGCATGTCCAGACAGGTATATGTAGTTCACCACAGGGGCAAAAGTAATTAGTGCAGTTCTCCAAACTCTCATGATGGAAAAAGTTTGTATGAGCTTAACATCAGGGCACAGACTTGGTTTTATTTCCCCATTATTGAATACCTTTTCAATACTCACTGTGAAATAATTTCCATTTGTATATGATACCACAGTATTTAGTGAATACTGAGAAACAAAATATCGAAAAAATAAATATTAAAAGAGAATGTACAGTATATATCAACAAAAAATAAATGTGGGAAAAGGGAAGAGAGTGATTATTAGGAAAATGGCTGAAAAATTTATTAGCGGTTTGAAATTCTTGTGGAGTGTTCCAGTACAGACTAGCTGGATAGTTGAGCCTGTTTCTGTGCTTTGGACTCCCCATCAGTATTTATAATACTGACTGACAGAATTATAACGAGATCTAACGAGAATATTCCAGGAATGAGAGGGTTACCGTATGAGGAACGTCTGGCAGCTCTTGGGCTGTATTCCCTGGGGAGTTCAGGAGAATGAGGGGGAATCTCATAGAAACATTCCAAATGTTAGAAGGCCTGAACAGATTAGTTATGACAAAGTTATTTCCCGTTATAGGGGATTCTAGGACAAGAGGGCACGATTTCAGGACTGAGGGACGTCCATTTAGAACTGAGATGCGGAGAAATTACTTTAGTCAGAGGGTGGTAAATCTGTGGAATTTGTTGCCATGAGTGGCGGTGGAGGCCAAGTCATTGGGTGTATTTAAACCAGAGATAGATATGTCCTTGATTACCCAGGGCATCAAAGGGTATGGGGTGAAAGCAGCTGTGTGGGGATGACTGGATGAAGTGGGTCAGCCCATTTTGAATGGCAGAGCAGACTTGATGGGCTGAATGGCCTACCTTCTGCTCCTAAATCTTATGGTCTAATTGTGCAGGTTATCACTTGGAACTGACTTGTTCAGTACCAGAAAAGACACACCGAGCAGGTGAGTGAATAACTTGTTTTTCTTTGCTGTTTCTGACAATTATATGTCTTGCACAAGGATCAGCTACTACAAGATCCTTTTGCATGCTTATCCCTCATTGTGGAAAGGTTGAAGGTTCTCAGGTTGGTCATTGACTAAGTTTTTGGAATTGCAATGGACCCAGCCCTAGGGTTAGGTTTAAGTTACCACTAGAAAAAACTGGGTCCACAAATGTTGGATAAGGACATCAGGTGGGTGAGGGTTGGAGATTCAAGAATGAAGCCATGATTTGAATCTGGTAGTGGTGGGACCAAAAGTGACTCATACATGGGACAAGTTTCTAACTTAACGATCACTTACTGGCAGCCAGTAATGCAAAATAAGTTCACTTACAGAATGAAGTCTTGTTTCTGCATCACTGACACATGCAATCTGCAGGCATGGGAGCAGAATTGAACATCGCAAAAGTATAATTCAAACATTCCTTGACTGTTGCTGAATGCTACTGCACACGTCTGGAGATTTACATGCATCAATACCTCAAACACATGGAGGACCTGGAATTAATTTTTGCAGATGTTATTAAAGATGTAGTAAGTACCTGATCACATTCATAAGTAATTTTCAGATAAAATTTAATTCTGGAGCCCACAAAAACATTACCCAACATAATTGTATTTCCAGCCCAAGCTGTTTTTGTCGTTAGTTGGCTGAAGCACTGAAATACAATCAGGTGTACCTGGCTGTTTTCAAAATGCACATCAAAGCAACATTTTTCTACAAAGATTACAAACAGATTCTTCAAATTGCATTGTCCTTACAGGCATAACTATTCATACACATGTCTGTTGGCTTCTCGCAGGCAGTCTTGCCATTGTACTTGTATCTTTGAGGAAGACAAACAATGTGCAGCTGCTTGGTATCTAACAGCTAATCACTGTTGCTAGTAAATGAACATAAGCAGCTTTTGAACAATACCCAGTTTGTGCTGGTATTTCTAAACTGGATTGCATCCTGAGCCAACTGTGGGTTGGCCTCTTTATCACAATATAGAGCAGCCAAACTGTATAGATTTTCACAAGAATGCAACAATACATTTCATGCTGGTGTCAATTCAAATTCACATTTGCCAAGACTGTAAATTAAATCCCCACTAAATCAGACTTAAGCCTGTTTTACACAGTTCCATTTATGTAAATCATAGACTTAAATTAAAAGACGTTTCTGCTGCTTTCATGGCATTGTTCCTAATTGGTCCATTACATTGCGGCGAGATTTCCTTTCATAAATGTTGGTTTTAATCCTATTAAACCAGCTTTGAACATATTTCCCAAACCTCCACTATAACTTGAATTTCTAATCAAAGACTTTGTTATCGTTTGCGTTGTAATTTTCTACAATTTCTCCTTTCAAATTTGCAAAATTCATTTGTTAGAAAATACCTTGAGATATTGGTCCTAAATAGAATTCTTTATTTGTATTGTATTTCTCTCATTTTGTCTCTTTTATTCATATGTCTGAAACTTTTTTAAATCTTAAAATGCTAGCCAGTATACAACATGGATTTCAATGATGTGAGAAGATTAATTGGCAAAATCTTTTTAAGGCATATAAAATATTTAAGCTTATTTTGGCAACAAGTTATTTTTAAAGCTAGAAGTATATAGATAAGGTAATTCTTTGTTCAAAATTTCCTTGTCTTTCTCTTTATCTTTACCAGCTGAATAATCTGCAGATTATAAATTAACTACTCCATTAACTCAGGACAATTCCCCCATTCCATAATCTCATGTTTCACTGAACTCTTTCTGTAACCAGCATATCCTTCTTAATGTAGCGAGACCCAAACTGCACACAACTTTTCAGGTAGAGTTCTCCACAGGGTCCTTTATAATTGCAACATTTTTGTACTTATATCCCTCTGAAATAATGGCTAACATCCTGTTGGCCTTCCTAATTGCTTGTTGTGCCAGACGGCCAGAGTATCCTTATACACTAAACATTAACAGTGCAGTGTTTAGTGTATAAGTATACTCTAGTCAGTCTGAACACCAATACTTTTCTATTTCTCATTAATTTAAAAAATGCTCTGCATTAACTTCTTTTGTCAAAGTAGTAAACACTGTATTCTGCATCTCCTTGCCCGTTTACTAAACCTGCCCATATACCCCTTGGAACTTCTCTGCATTCTCCTCACAACTCACACTGCCATCCTACTTTGTACAATCAGCCTACTTAGTTGTATGCACAATAAGCATTGAGGGAGAGTGGGCATATTCAAGGGGTCTAAATTTTTTCAGTGAATAAAACGTCAAGTAAGATTAATAATTATCTCAAGGTCTTAGGCAAAGTAAGGGGGGAATAACAGACTCATAATATAATTTACCAATCCTCTTTAGCTACTGACATTGTGCTCAATAACCTAAAATCTACTTCTGTGTAACTGTTAATTAAAAAGGGAGAAAGCTATACTAAATGAAGATATAGGGCAGTCAACTGAACATCAGTGGTTAGTAAATATTGAAAGAAAAATCTGACTAATCAGCATGTTAAGAGAAGGTTGTTTGTGACTGTCATTTAAATATTTTCAGAAGATAACAAGGATTGATATGGACAATACATGACATATTCCACATGGATAAGTCCCATATGGCGCACCAACCGGACATGTAAGCCCATGTGATCCAAATTGAACCTAAAACTGGCTCTGTAGCAGGAAGAATAATGATCAGAAGCAGTGGTTTTCTGCAGCATGTGTTGCTATTGTATACCATGATTGCTTGATTTTCATGGTATGCAATACATCTCAAAGATAGTGGGGGAAAATTTATATGCTCCAGTACAACATCAATGGTCTGGAAAATTGTGTAGTAATCTTTTATGAGACAGCAAGCATGCTATCACCTTACAATCAGCTGGTATTGTGCAAGCACCGAAGATTCCAGTAGATCAATGGGTTTCTCACACATCAAACATGCAACATTCTATTTCTGCTCAGTGTGAAATACAAACTTTGTACGTTAGTATACCAACTAATAAAATGTACATCAGACAATTATAAATCATTAAAAACAAAGAAGTACAGTATATCTGAATCATTTTAAACAATTTACATTAAAACTAACTTAATAAGTTCAAAACAAATCTGCTTGCCCCCTCCATCTCACAGCTGTTCATCTCCAGTGAAATAACTGGACGTGCTGTTTTTACAATAGGTTTAATCTGACACAGGTTTAGCAAACAGATTTTCCCAGTGGGTCTCATATATTGGAATGCAGTGGGCTATGTCCATCAAGATCAGAACATATGCATTTGCTGGCACTTATAGATGTAATTGTCAGTTTTGTAGTGTGATACATTTCTGATCATGTTGATTACTGTAATATTGGGCCACAGATTCTATTGGCTAGTGAGCCACCTGAAGTCACTGGCCCACCTGCTCATGGTGTTTCCTCCAGTGTGTTCATGAGCACAATCTTCTCTAGGAGGCTAGCTCCCAGTTGATTAGCCAGGCGCTGCAGAATGCAGAGAGTCTCTAAGCATGAATACAAGGTGTCTCCACCTTCAGAAACAAATTTCACGACACATGCCGGTTATAATAAACCTGATACTGGTGTCATTGACTGTCAGATCGTTTGCATCCCCAATTCACCAGATGTCAAAGCTGTCATTTACATATTTTTAACATTTTCAAATATTCAAAAGCAGTCAGGAACTATTTTTTAAAAGCATTTTAAAGTAGAACTATTAAAATATGCTTTAAATAATATATCAAAACATTTTAAACCAACTGAATTAAATTAGATTTAAAAAGTCAACCACATTGTCACAGCAGCCATTCCTTCCCACTAATTTTCAGTTGGACCTTGATAATTTGCACCAGAACTAATCTGGCTTGGATTCAGCAGACAGATATCCTAGTCTGAGAAGGAAATCTGAGGAAGTCTGTGTTGCCCTGTTTAACTCCAGGTGGAGCCCACTGGCGCAGAGTAGGTGTTCCAGAGCCAGCAGTAACCTGGAGCATGTCACCCTGTGCTATCACACTTCCTGCCTATTAAGATTTGAGTAAATCTGCTATCTTTTAAATATTAACAATGCTTTTTATTCGATAAATGCTGCCAAATGTGCTGGGTATTACCAGTATTTTCCACTTTTATTTCAGATTTCTGGAATTTATTTGACTTTTGAATTCAAAAGTCCTAACTAAATTTGTATTATATTGGTAAACTTAATATGCTTAAGAATATCTTCTTTATCCTTGTAGACATTAGACGACAAATATTTGCAAAAAGATGAAAAGGTCCAGCTGGCACTGAAGTATCTGGATTACTTTTACACCTTCTTTTTCAATTTTGAAATGATTGTTAAGGTACTGGGACTTGGCTTAACAGACTATTTTACAAATGTCTGGACATTACTGGATTTCTTCCTTGTAGTGGTAAGTTTTGTCTATTGGTTTTAGTGTTAATGCTCTTTCTGGAGTAATTTTTCATGTGTTAGTGTTGCTTTGATTACTTTACAAGTTGTTAGTAAAGAATAGGATTTTGATTCTGTTCTCAGGCTTGTAATAATTAGTGAACATCTGCACACCATTTTTCAATATGTAGCATGGTTGTTTATTCAGATGATATTAGTGTTCAAAGGACAATGTGTGTTTCTTAACAAATGTAAGATGTATGGAAACTGCCTGGAGAAACATCTTCTTATAAACACCTGATACACATCTGTGGGTTAGTCGTGTAGCTACAGCAGTGAATTATCTCATTACATACAGATGTCTTATTCAAAGTAAACAGAATTGTAAACACCAGACAAATTATTTTGATGGGAAACATACTTTTTTAAAATGCTTTTGTCACTTAATTTAGCTATAATAGTTATATTGTGGCAACTGGAGTTTTGCCTTTTTTTAAAAAATATATAATTATTACTTCCAGATTAAAGGGAGCTCCTATGACCTAGAAACTAAATAATGTAACTTGCTCACTGATTTCATCTCTGTCCCTGAAGAGGACTATCTCTGATTTGCACCACTCTCCTCTCTTCACCATACCAAATAACATCAAATATTTATTGTGCTGGAATCACAGCAGTGAAGTCCAAGACCATGCACTTCATGTCAGCGAGCGAAATTGCATCAGTTCAATCTGTCCTAATTTCCACCAAAAACATTCTATCTTATATATCATACAATTTGTTTAAGTTTATCACTTAGTGTCCCCAGAAGCATAAAATCTTTTGGTGGCGATATGATTGGAACTAAGTCCTTCAGTACTTTTTACTTAAAGAGAGGAGGGTAACTTAGCAGAACTTCCCAAACTTACTGGGTTCTTAGGACTTCTGGAAAAATGCACATATGTCAGCATTAGGTGAGGACATATTCAAATTCAGAAAGGATATCTCGGCTCATATCTGGACACTACTAGGCACACATATGATGAGTAGTCACCTGTGATTTTAAAAGGATCTTTATTATCTTAATCCAATAGTGGATAAAAAGCATTTACTTATCCATTGTATTACTGGTGTGGTGTCTGAAAAACTGAGATCGGTTCAATACAATACTGATTTGTCAGTCTATTGTTTTCAATGTTGCAAGTTACTTCTTGTGATCATGCTACATATAGTTATGCTATTGTTAGAATAAGATTTCACTGTGAGGAGCACATCCATCCAATTATAAGATACAACATGTCAACACAAAAATATCTAAATAACATTAGAGATTTGAAATCTTTTGGAAATTAAACTATTTTCTCTTCCTTTAATTCCCTCCCACACACAATACTCCAGTCCCCTGTGGAGAGAAATAACAGTCATCTATCAAGCGAAAGGACCATAGCTGATCTCTCTTCTCTTTTTGTCTTTTGCTCAAGCTTACACAGTTGCTGATATTTTGGGACGTTCTCTGACTGAAAATTTAAAAAAAAAGATCTTCTAGAATCATAAAAAACCATAAGTCCACAGATAAAACATAGGAGTAATTAAAAGTACTTCTGAATTATAATACTATTAACAGCACCACCTCTAGTTACTCAGAGTTCTATGATGTATAAGAAAGAAGCATACTTAATTAGGGCACTGAAGACAAACAAGGAAATATAGACAAGAGGAGGGCTTACATCAATGGTAGATATGTTATTGGAGAATATTCTTAGGATAGGATTTACACACGTCTGGAGAAGTGTGGAGTTATTAGGGAGTGTCAGCTTATCTTCGTGTTGGGGAGGTCATGTCTTACAAACTTTGCTGAGTTTTCTGAGGAGATGAAGAAGATAATTCATAAGGATAGGGTGGTAGAATTTGTCTACATGGTCTTTAATAAAGCATTTGACAAGGTTTTTTATGGTAAACTTATCCAAAAGATTAAGACACGTGGGATCAATGGAAACATGGTATATTGGATTCAAAATTGCTTTACCTGTGGAACACGGAGGATAGCGGTGGAGTGGTGTCACTTTGACAGCAGGTCTGTGACCAGTGCTGTTGCGCAAGGATCAGCAAGAACCTCTGCTGTTTGTGACATATACTGTATAAATAACACAAAAATTAGAAGGGCTGTGGTCAGTGAGGCAAGTTTTCAAATGATACAGTGGGAATAGATCAGTTGAAAATACAAGCCAAAAAATGGCAAGTGAAATTTGATCTGGACAACTGTGAGGTGATACACTTGGGGAGGCAAAATGTAGGAGAAAAGTATGTAGTAAATGGTAGTACCCTTAGAAGCACTGATGTACAGAGGGATTTGGGATGCAAGTCTATAGCTCCCTGAAAGTGGCACCACAAGTGGATAGTGTGGTAAAGAGTGCAACATCTGTTGAAGCTTGGAGTACTATAATAACCTTATCTATTAACAACCAAAAAAGACCCAGCATTATCAAAATAAACCAAGGCATTTTACAGACAACACAAAATCAGCAGATACTGGAAATCTGAGCAACACACACAAAATGATGGAGGAACTCAGCAGGCCAGGCAGCATCTAGGGAAAAAAGTACAGATGGCGTTTTTTCCATAGATGCTGCCTGGCCTGCTGAGCTCCTCCAGCATTTTGTGTCTGTTGCAAGGAATTTTACAAAGTGGCTCTCTAAGCCCACAATGGTTTTGTCTAGCTTTAAATCTTCTCTTTAATTTACTGAATTGGATGAAAATAGAGTATCAAATCAGAGACAACCAAACAAGTTATACCTTGACACACATTCTATACATGGATGATTTGAAATTATATGCTCCTTCATTAGTAAAGCTAGAGGAATTAATTCAAATAGTAGAACTATCATCGAAAGTTATAAACATGAACCGTGGTTGAGATAAATGCAGAACAGTAAACGTAAAGAAAGGTGCAATAGATTTAGTAGAATATAAAACAGAGCAGCAGGATACAATACAACCAATGAATTAATATGAAATATATAAGTGTCTGGAATATTAAAAAACAAAGTAAGTAGATCAAAGTGCAATAAGGGGAAAACTTTCCACAGAATTTCTTCAAGGCACACGAAACTCTGCCAAACAGAGCTCAATTGTAAAAATATAACAAAGGCAATAAACATTTTAACTCTACCCATACTAACACATTCTTTTGGCATAATAATTTGGTCCAAAACCAATCTGGAAAATTTACAAAGAAAAATAAGAATAGAAATGACAAATTTTAGAAAATGCTATGTACACTCAAACACATTTAGATTAACAAAATCTGGACAAAAGAATGTACTTCCATCAATGAAAGCAGGATTATGGAATAAACATGAGCACGTGCAATTCAGATAAGAAGTACATGCCACTAAACTTAAATGAGAGCACAACCCAGAAAAATGAAGAAATGATCACTAATTTGAATGAATGTGCTTGGCTATGCCCATACCTCAAGCTTTACCAGCTGGAACTGAGAAAAAATAAAAATACAACAATAATAATAATAATAATAATAATAATAATAATAATAAATAAGCAATAAATATCAAGAACATGAGATGAAGAGTCCTTGAAAGTGAGTCCATGAGTTGTGATGGGTGATTGAAGTTGAGTGAAGTTATTCCCTCTGGTTCATGAGTCTGATGGCTGAGGGGTAATACCTGTTCCTGAACCTAGCAAAGTGGGTTCTGAGGCCTCTATACTTTCTTCCTGATGGAAACAGTAAGAAGAGAACGTGTTCTGGATAGTGGGGGTCCTTGATGATGGATACTGCTTTCCTGCAACAGTGCTCTGTGTAAATGTGCTCGGTGGTGGGTATGGTTTTACCTGGTGATGGACTGGGCTGTACCCTTTACTTCTGTTCAAGGACATTGGTGTTTCCATACCAAGCCATGATGCAGCCAATCAATTGAACATCTTCAGAAGTTTGTTAAAGTTTTAGACGATATGCCAAATCTTCACAAACTTCTAAGAAAGTAGAGGCACTGACATGCCTTCTTCGAAATTATGTGCTGGAACCAAAATGGATGTCCTGAAATGATAACACCAAGAAATTTGAAGTTGCTGACCCACTCCACCTCCAATCCCCCATTGAGGACTGGCTCATAGACCTTTATCTTGTCCTCCTGAAGTCCTTGACCTTGCTGACATTGAGTGACTGGTTGTGAGAGTGAGAGATGGCACCACTCAACTAGATCTTCTATCTCCCTCCTATATGCTGATTGATCTGTACCTTTGATTCAGCCAGCAGTGACGTCGTCAGTCAACAGGCTAAAATATGGCTTTGTATCTGTGCTTAGCCTCACAGTCATAAGTATAAAGCGAGTAGAGCTAAGCGCACAGCCATGTGGTTCTCCTTTGCTGATAGCGATTCTGGAGGAAGTGCTTTTGCCAGTCTTAACAAAATGGGGTCTGCAAGTGTGCAAATTGAGAATCCATTTGTACAAGGAGGTAGTGAGGCCTAGATTATGAAGCTTATTGATTAGTTTTGAGGAGATGATATTATTGAATGCCAAGCAGTAATCAATGAAAAGCATCCTGATGTATGCATCTTTGCTGTCCAGATGTTCCAGGGTTGAGTGAAGAGCCAATGAAATGGCATCTGATGTTGATCTGTTATGGTGGTAAGAAAATTAGAGTGGATCTCGGGCGCTTCTCAGGTAGCAGTCAATAAGTTTTATCACCAACCTCTCAAAGAACTTCATCACAGTGGATGTAAGTGTTATTCAGCTCTAGTCATTGAGGCAGGTTACCACATTCTTCTTAGGCACCAGTATAACTGAAGCCTGCTTTAAGCAGGTGGGTACCTCAGACTGCTGACGCAAGTGGTTAAAGATATCGGTGAACATTCCAGCCAATTGATCAGCACAGGTCTTCAGTGCTTGGCCAGGTACTCTGTCTGAGCCAGAGATGGATATTGGACATCATTGCTCTGATCCTTTTACTTTCTGCATGAAACATTCGAATTGCACCCAAAGAAATTCCAAAACTTTAAAAATGACAACTAATTTACAAAATAACAGTTGATTTTGTTTTAAAGTACTGACTTTATGTAATCATATGAGACCATGTAAGTAGTCAACTATATTTTCAATGTTTTTTCTTTTCCTTGCAGATTGGGTGGCTCAGTATGCTGGGCAGCAGCATTCAGGCCTTCAAATCCCTGCGATCCCTGAGAACATTACGTGCTTTGAGGCCCTTGCGAGCCATTTCTCGTTGGGAAGGAATGAGGGTTGGTAGTGCTTATTTTCATAATGTGTGCAAATTTTCAGTAATTTTACATCAAAGCTAAAGTTATAAACCTCTGGCAGGCATAATAATGTAAATACACTGAGGCCAAACTTCCTTTGAGGTGATAGATCAAATCAGGCATGATCATATTGACTGTCTGTTTCGCACAAGCCTGACATTCAGTTCCTCTGAAATTGAGTTACTACCCTGAAGAATTGACATGGATAATACCATAAAATTGTTGTAATATCTGTCTGTTTTTTTTTGTGATGTATGCATTTCCCTACCAATTAAGATCAGGATCCTGTATATAATCTCCACATATGTGGATAAAGGGCTCTGCGTGAAAAATCCTCTTTGACTCTTTCAATTATCAGTGTGCATAGATCCAGCTACCTGTGTGAAAAATATTACCTGTAGATGTAACTTTTAATCTGAAGTGTCATTTTCATGCTTTGCACCATTCACACCATGATTATCCCAACAAGTATCCCTCTCTTCCAATGATTAAGCATGTTTTTTTCCTGTGCACGACTCTGGCAAGCCAATGACTTCTAGCACCATGATTTTCCTGCAGTTATTAACATTTATATCTGGAAATTTATCATTAGAAATGCATCAGAATAGAAACTTTAACCAAGTATACCAGGCAATAATACAACCCAAAATTACAGGAACCAACTCACTTAAATAAAATTAGGAGCATGTATGCCACATACAGAACATCTGAGGGCACTGGAATTTCAGTAAAAAAATTAAGACTGCTGTTATGAAGAGAAATAATATGATTTAGTTCTTCAACTGTACTTTATGACAGCATACATTGTTTTAAACTTTGTATTATACTATGGGTAGTGAATATCTGAAATAAAATTAGGAAATGGAGAATGGATCAGGTGTCATCTGGAAGATCATTGACATTAATTATTGGGTGCTGCTCTCTCCAAATATGCAGCCTAACCTTGCTGTTAATGGTCAGGATTGATGGTCAGTTACTTAAGAGCGTGGATGTACAGAGGGACCTTGGGGTTCAGATCCATACATCCCTCAAGGTCGCTGCACTGGTTGATAGGGTAGTTAAGAAGGCCTATGGGATGCTAGGCTTCATTAACAGGGGGATGGAGTTCAAGAGTAGAGAGGTCATGTTGCAACTCTACAAATATCTGGTGAGACTGCACTTAGTATTGTGTTCAATTCTGGTCACCTCATTATAGGAAGGATGTGAAAGCTATGGAGAGGGTGCAGGGGAGATTTACCAGGATGTCACCTGGTTTGGAGAACAAGACATATGAAGCAAGGTTAGCAGAGCTGGGACTTTTCTCTTTGGATCATAGAAGATTGAGAGGGGACTTGATAGAGGTCTACAAGATTATGAGAGGCCTAGATAGGGGAATAGTCAGTACCTGTTTCCCAGGGCACCAATAGCAAACACCAGAGGGCATATGTACAAAATTAAGGGAGGGAAGTTTAGGAGAGACATCAGGGGTAAGCTTTTTACACAGAGGGTTGTGAGTGGCTGGAATGGCTTGCCAGGGATGGTGGTGGAGGCTAAAACATTAGGGGTATTTAAGAGCTTCTTGGACAGGCACCTGATGAAAGAAGAATAGAGGTTTATGGGGTAGTGTGGGTTTAGTATTTTTTTAAGGATTATATGGGTCGCCACAACATGGAGGGCTGAAGAGCCTGTACTGTGCTGTAATGTTTTATGGTTCTATGGTTCTATGGTTCATTTACTACATATTGTTCTTTCACTAAGGTAGGTGCATTGAATCTTCTACACTTAACAAGAAATCTTCACCACAAATTCAGTGTTTCCTACATACCTTATGTTTATAAATATTCCAAAAGATTTTTATATCTTTAAAAGATTGGAGAAAAAAATTGACTATCAATAGATATCCAATAATGATAAACTTATCGCATCAACTTAAGTAATTTCCTGATTGAGGGGCCTCCATCAGTCAGAGGTGACCATGGATATTGTGTCCTAACAGTCTAGATATACAAGTTTGGCCAATATGATATGGAGAACAACATGTAATTTCCTGATTAATCATTGGTAAAAAGTGTTATCTCTTAGATTATGTGAGCAAAGCCGATGACTTTTATTTCAATTAAGGCTTTGAAGAAAACATTTAACTACCATGCTTGTTACCCTAATTCTACTGATGTAATCGAAAGTGGCTTTTCAATAACGGCGCAGTCCTGTCATTTTGTCAATCCCTTCCTTTGCTTTTTCATTAACATTGGATTGACTTGGATTGATGTTACTCATGATTTTCCGACCTTCTTGTAATAAAGCCAGCTGTGCACCATTCTGACTGAAGAGCTGAAATGAGTGATTTGGGTGAACAGAAGAGTTTGTCTTTTTGTTATTGGTAACAAAATCATAAATGCATTCTTTATACATGTGTTTATAATTACACCAACAATAGCAAAATCTTCTTCCCATATGTGGAGAATTGTGGTCAAATGTTAGCATTCTATCATTCCGCAGCTCAGAGTAATGGTGCTCAAAACACTTTCTGCAACCACAATGGCCCTCACTTTTACAAATGTTTTTCCTTTTGTTTGACCACAGATTGATGTTGACTCATGTTCAGTGAACACTCAGTGCAGCAGATGAATCTACTGAGGTTTATGATCTGTTTGTGCAGATGGATTTAGATTAAAAATAACAGCATGCTCATTTCTTAGTCAGAAAGTTCAGCTTCAAAACCATACACAAAAACCATGTCCGGGGAATGCCTCACAACCTGAGTCAGAAGGTGCTGTACGCCTAGTCTTTCTGATGAACGTCAAAGAATACTTAACAAGAACTCTGGTGTTCTAAATACCTTAACATTACAACAATGCTAGCCCATTTTAAGTTAGCAGAAAATTTGAACATGGTATCCATTCAGGGAAGAGTAGACAATTTCATCTAGACATCAAAACTTAACCCTCAGCCAACATCACTAAAATAAATGTTCTAGTGACTATCACGTGGCTCCTTGTAGTGCCATGCCCAGACTGAGCATTGAATTATTTCCTGCAAAGCCACTTCAAATTAGATAACTGGCTTAAGGATATTCTGTGGTCAGGAAATGCCTTTATGAAAACAAGTATCTATTTCCACTTTTCTTTTTATATCATCATATCCCAAAGCACTGAAGCGTCAACTCTTTATTTCTTTCAATAGTTGCTGCCAGATCTGATGACTTCCTCCAGCATTTTTGTGTATTACTCTGAATTTCTAGCATCTGCAGAATCTGCTGAATTTATAACCTGAAATGAATTGTCTTTATACATGAAATTTTGCTGTTAAATATTTACATTGACATAGGCTTGTAAATCCAACCAACTATAAATTCACTCACTCTGGTTTCCTTTCTCTTTATTACAAACTATAACTTTTACTGTTGAACTATCCCTTTTACTGCTGAACTATCCAATCCAGGCATCACTGCTTCTAGTGGACCATTTCTTGAAATAGACTTCATATATATATTCCCCCACATTTATCATGCACTTGTTGCTTCAGCGTAATTGTCTTTATAATTGTAAATATATTACAATATACATGCAGTGGCCATTTTATTAGGTACATCTGTACACCTGCTTGTTAATGCAATTATCTAATCAGCTAATCATCTGGCAACAACTCAATGCATAAAAGCAAGCAGACATGGTCAAGAGTTTCAGGTGTTGTTCACATCAAACATCAGAATGGAGAAGAAATGTGATCTAAGTGGCTTTGACCATGGAATGATTGTTGGAGCCTGATGGGGTGGTTTGAGTATCTTAAAAACTGCGTATCTCCTGGGATTTTCACACACAACAGTCTCTAGAGTTTACAGAGAATGGTATGAGAAACAGAAAACATCCAGTGATTAGCAGCTTAGTGGGTGAAAATGTCTTGTTAGTGAGAAAGGGGAAATGGCCAAGCAACACACAGAAAATGCTGGAGGAACTCAGCAAGCCAGGCAGCATCTCTGGCAAAGAGTAAACAGTTGATGTTTTGGGCCGAGACCCTTCATCAGGATGTCTGAGTCCTCTTTTCCATAGATGCTGCCTGGCCTGCTGAGTTCCTCCAGCATTTTGTGTGTGTTGCATGAATTTCCAACATCTACAGATTTTCTCATGTTTGAGGAGAACGGCCAGACTGGTTTAAGCTGACAGGAAAGAGGCAGTAGCTCAAGTTAGCACACATTACAACAGTGGAGTGCAGAAGGGTAGCTCTGAATGCACAACACATCAACCCTTGAAATGGATGGGCTACAGCAGCAGAAGACCACAAACATACATCAGTGGCCACTTTATTAGGTACAGGAGATACCTAATAAAGTAGCCACTAAGCATATATTCTTGCCCACTATCTCCTTAGACTTTCTCTTGTACACATTAAACTGTTCAAATAAGACTTAACACCTGCCAATAACTCTCAGAGGTAACAATAATAGTAACAATTATACACTGTATTTTGTACATTATTGGATGCCAAAAATTCATTTTGACACTTCCTGTTAGTTATTTTCTTAAAGTTGTCCATCTTTGTTCCTCTGTATTCTCACTCCCACAAGGACCTCTTCTGTTTCCTGCTGTCCTGTTTGAAGTCACAAAATTATCTCCTCTGATTTTCTTTTTCTGGATCATCTCCAATTTTTTCAACTTCAATGTCATGATTTTTTAAATCCAACTTGCTGTAAACTGGTTGTAGACCATCAGGCTGAGATTAATAAAGACAGACCAATCTGATATCCTTCCTTGGATTTTCAACGGTTTTGAACTACTTTCTCATGGTAATGAAGTTCTCTATGAAAACTTCCAACTCAATTAATGCTTGAATAAGGCAATAAAGCACTTTATTTTAATGAACTTATCTTGGTCTGATTACAGGCAAGAGCAGGAATTAATGCTGATCCCTAACCGCCTCTAAGAAGGCGCTAGTGTTCTGGTTTCTTGAGTAACTCTAGTCATTATGGTTAAGGTATTCCCACACTACTTCTGGGTAGAGACTTCCAAGACTAGGGCCTAGCAACAATTAAGGAAAGTGATATACATCCAAATCAGGATAATGTGTAATTTGAAGGGGGACATGCAGATGATGGTATTCCAATGCAATCCAGTGCCTTGATACTAGTATTAGAGGTAAAAGGATGGGGAGGTACAGCTGAAATGCCTAGGAGAGTAATTACAGTGTATTTGCAACTACAGCCACAATGTGCCTATGATGGAAGAAGTTAATAGTTGGCTTGGTGGATGAAGTACAACTCAAACAGTAGTTTATGTGGGGTGGTGTTAAGCTTAAAGCTATAGGTAGGGTAGACCCAAAGTCTTTTATCCAAATTGGAAATGTCAAATACTAGCACACAAGCCTTTAAGAAGAGAAAAGTAAAGTTTACAGGAAATGTGCAATGCACGTTCTTTACACTGAGAATAGTAGGTCCCTGGAATGGGCTGCCCAGTGTAGTGGTGGAAGCAGGTACAGTGGATACGTTTAAGAGACTTTTAGAAAGGTGCATAGATGTGTGGGCAATGGGAGGGATATGGATCATTTGCAAACAGAAAAGATTTCGTTTAATTTGGCACAGACATTGTGGGCTGAAGAGTTGGTTCCTGTGCTGTATGTTATATCTTACATTCTTCAGTGTTATTGGATCTGCAGTCACTGAGGCAAATGGCAAGTGTTTCCTTACACACCTGATTTATACCTTGTAGAGATTTGGAGTCAGGAGAGGAGACCCAGGCTGCAAGGTACCCAGCTATTGATCCATTCCTGTAAATACAATTCAGCAGAGTTTCTACTCAAAAGTCACCATAGATGCTAATGGTATTGACATTGAATGTGAAGAATAGGTGATTGGATGTGGTCTTTGACAGAACTTCTATTGGACAAATATTTCTTTGGTTTATCAGCCCATTCTAGAACGTTGTCTAGGACTTGCTGCATGCAACTAGGGGCTGCTTCATTTGCTAAGGAGTTGCAAATTCAATTTGATATTGTGCACTTATCAGCAAACATTACCAATTCCCACCCTTACAAGAGAATAAAAGCCATTGAGAACAGCTAAAATGGTGTCCTGGGTTTGGGATGATTTGCCTCTAACAATTACAACCTCCATAACTTTCCTTTTGGCAGATCATGAGTTCAGCCATTTAGGTATTTTCCCTGATATTAATTGGCCAAAGTTTCTTGTTTCCATTCCTGACAAAATGCTGCTTTCATGTTAAGTGGGGTCACTCTCATCTCAACTCTGGAATTGAGATTTCCAATCATTTTTGTACCAAGGCTGTGATCAGGTTTGCAACTGAATGCCACCCAGAAAATACACATTAGTCATCAGTGCTCAGGGTTATTGGTGCCTACTGCAATTTGGAACCAGTATTAACAACACCTTGCTTCACTCTGCTGCTGACTGAGAGTAGGCTGAATAGGTGGCAATTAATGAGCTTGGTAAAAGGTACAGTTGGTTCTACAGTGCAGGTCTTTAACACTACAGCAGGTATGTGCAATAACCTTTGCTGTAATGAGTGCTGATATCTTGATAACACATGCTATGATTCAAAGAAGGTTGAAACCTGGCTTCTGAGATGGGGATCTCAGGAAAAAGCTGAGAAAGATCTACCAAATGTTATTGAACAAATCTCCCCCACATTAAACAATACCGAAAGTAACAAGCGTAAGATGCTATTGGAACTCAGGCAGCATCTCTGAGGAAAGGCAAGATGCTTGTAGATATTCTTGGTATTCACATTGATAGTACGTTCTTATAATGGCCAAGTCAAAATACTTTAATTAAGTATTTTAATTGCAAGATATTTTAATGTCTCAAATGATGCCTCTGACACAGGCAGCTCATAATGGACAGACATCCACTGGCTCCAAACACAGACTATCTCCCTTGAATCATTATCCTGGTCTGATTCTCTGAATGAGCTTGTTTCTTTGCTCTGCAGTTCTTTTCTTCCATTTCTTGGTAAAGATTCTTGAACCAGAGGATGCTTCATAGCCAACAACTTCTGCCCAAAGTTTAGTTGAACATTGTTTCAGTTGTTGAGCCATGCTACTTACTCCACAGTAGATCGTTATTCTGATACTGCTTCAGCCAGCAGCATCCCAAACTCAACACCAACGTAGTTTTTACTGGCTTTTTACTGTTGCTACTTGCATAATAAAATACGAAGTCAGAGCTATCAGTGGCTCAGCTCCAACAACCTCGGTTCAATCCTGACCTCCAGTGCTTTCTGCATGGATGAGCTTCCCCTGGGTACTCCAATTTCCTCCCACAGCGCAAAGACATGTGAGTTAGTAGGTCAATCGGCCACTGTGAATTGTTCCTATTGTGTAGGTGAAAGGTGGATTTGATGAGTGTGTGCAGGATAAAATGGGTCAAGGTAAGTTTAATGTACTGGGTGTATGATGGTCAAGACAGACTTGGTGGGCTTATGACTCACTTTCAACAAAAAGAAGTTCTCATACAATCTTGTTTCAAAGTCAGACTAGAAGGTTCACTTACATTTATATGCACTACACTTTGTGCGGTAACTGGAATACTTTAACATAGCTGACCTTGGGTGTGTGTCCTGTAATAACTTCCAAAATCTGAGAGTTCAACACATGCTTAAATGACAGTGCACATTAGGCTTAAAGATTAATAAATTCTTGCTCATAAGCACATAAGAAACAACTTATAATCAAAGGAAGAGAACTGGATGTTACAAAAATTAATATGAAGAAAGCTCATCATCTTGAAGGTTCAAGGCTTAAACTCTGCTCTGGGAATAGGCATTAAGGAATATACAAAATCCAGATGTTGTTGTAGCAAATGTTCTGCCAATGTAATTCTTAGGAAAATGATTTTAAAAATTTAATTTACAAGAAAATACATCTAGCTCGGGGACATGAAGTAATTTTCTTTGTTGGCTTTATAACACTACTCTGAGCTGACATCTGATTTGTACATGCTTGGCACTGAAGGAGATAAGCATGGGTTTATAGTACTCTTGTGGATTCTTAAGAATGAAAGTTAAATTATTTCCACTCTCACTTTATCACATTGCATTGGTGACATCATTAGCCTCAAAATATGGGATTAATCAGAAAAAAAGTATTTTGAAGTACAGTTGAAAATTTGCTTTGTTTGTTCTACATGAAAGGTTGCACAAAATCAATTTTAGAGCAAACAGTGGGAAAAGTATTTCCTCCAAATACTTTATTAGGCATCAGTCAGTCCACACTTGGAATAGTGTGAGCAAATTTGGACATTATCCAGAAACGTATGAGCTGGCATTGGAGAGCATCCAGAGGATGTTCATGGGAATGATTCCAGGAATGAAATAGTTAATGAATGAGGAGTGCTTGATGGCTCTGGGCTTGAACTCACTGAAGTTTAGAAGAATGAGCTTCAGTGGCTGAGATGGTAGAGGTGGCATACAACTATTGTGCAGGTGCTTCACCAGTCTCAGCTTTATGTGAGAGTGGTAGAGAGAAAGCCACTGTTGTAAAAACCTCACATGAATTCTCAGCTAGAGTTTGCCAGAAGGCATGTGGGAGACTCAGAAGTCAGCTGGAAGAAGGTTCTATGGTCTGATGAAACTAAAACTGAGCTTCTTGGCCATCGGACTAAACACTATTTGGCATAAGCCAAACACCACACATCAAAAATAAACTATCCCCACCGTGAAGCATAGTGGTGACTGCATAATGCTGTGGGGATGCTTCACAGCAGCAGGCCCTAGAAGACTTGTGATAGTAGAGGGTAAAATGAAAGCAGCAGAATACAGGAAATTCTAGAGGAAAACCTGATGCAATCTACAAGACAACTGTGACTTGGGAGAAGATTTGTTTTCCAACAAGACGATGACCCCAAGCACAAAGCCAAAGCTACACAGGAACAGTTTAAAAACAACAAAGTTAATGTCTTGAAGTGGCCAAGTCAGAGACCAGATCTCAATTCAATTAAGAATTAGTGACTGGACTTGAAAAGGGGTGTTTGCTCATGATCCCCATGCAATCTAACAGAGCTTGAGCAGTTTTGTAAAGAAGAATGGGGAGAATTGCACATGTCCAGATGTGCAAAGCTGATAGAGTCCTATCCACACAGACTCAAGGCTGTAATTGCTGACAAAGCTGCATCTACTATTTACTGACTTGAAGGGGTGAATACTTATGCAATCAATTATTTTCTGTTTTATATTTCTAATTAATTTAGATCCGTTTGTAGAGAACTGTTTTCACTTTGACACAGAAGAGTGTTTTCCTCTTGACCAGTGTCAAAAAGCCAAATTAAATTCTCTAGATTCAATGTTGTAAGACAATAAAACATGAAAGCTTCCAAGAGGGGTGAATACTTTTTATAGGCACTGTAAGTAAAATAAAGAACAGACAGGATAGATTGCCAGTGTCTATTTCCCATGATAGGGATTTCTACAACCAGGGAACATAGTTCTAAAGCATGATAGTGGATGTTAAAGGGGAGCTGAGGGCTAACCATTCATACTGTTACAAGAATCAGCCCTTGTAAAAATTATCAGGGAGGCGCAGAGAGAGAACCTGTAATTACCGATAAGTACCTTTATTTTCTCAAGCAAAAAACATGTGAACTTACACAACCAATAGCTGTGTGCACACCATTTAAGTTTTCCTGACTTTCCATGAACAGTCAAAGAACAGAAAGGATATTATTAATTAAAAAGGAGTTTCTGCTGCTGGCCACATCTTCCTCGTAGTCTCATTTGAATCTCCACATTTCTGTGGGGCACCCCACTTCCTCGATTGTTAGTCTCCTACAGAGTTATCGCTACCAGAACACTTGAAGTGTCTGCCTCTTTATCCATTTCTTAACAATTAAAAAATTGCATTCCGGTGTCAGAATGCTGCAGGCCAGGTATCTGACCTTTAATACCTTTTTATTTGCTCTGCTCCAGACCAGCATCCATTTATTGCCCTCTTCCCAGCAAATGATAGTCAGTAATTTATGGCTCTTTGTTTGTTCTCAATCAGCCACATGCTTGAATCACACTGACAAATATTCACAAACGTGCATGTTATATCCAACCAAAGAACACCTCACAATTTGGAAATGATCCCTAGTTCAGCAAATTACCTGAGGCATCAGTGTGTCTACTTTAAAACACTGGTCAAGACAAGTGACTGACTCACAAATTGGCAAACTCCATCTTCTTCATATAGTGGCAACCTCCATCTCCTCACTCATGGCAAGAACAAAGGCAATTGGTCTGTCTGTTTCCACTGCCCTTGATCCATTCAAATTCACTGATTTTCAGATTGTAGTTCTTTCTGGCCAACATCTCCCTCCTCTTGATCCAGATATTTAACTTAAGATCACTATCTTTCTCTAGTATATTGACTATTCATCGGACTTCTATGAACACCAGCATTATATAAAGATAAAGGTACCATTTACTTACTGAATTCATACACTCTGTATACAGGCAATCATCTTCTCTGTGTTGCAAAACCATCATCCTCTTCCTTTTACACAACTTCAGCCTTTCACCTTCTGAGTTGATACACATTAAACAATATCAGCATACATAAAATTGATATTACCACAACATACAATACTATCCTCACCCATGGATATATTTGAACATTTGATCCCCAATTACAAAGCTTTTCCCAGGAGTCTGAGTCACTCAATATTTCATTTGTTTTATCAACATGTCTGAATAACTTTTGTATGTTTAATCCATTGATCTCCTTTGTCTCCTCCACAACTTGTATCCAGTCAGCGGTCAAATGAGTAATTGGTGACAACTCAGTAATAATACAGTCCCACAAACATCTTGGTTTGATTGTAAGGTTCTCCTTCGCCATATTCTCCACTGCTTTTGAGGGAAAGTTCATCCTGCAATAGCCAAATCTGGAGTCATGCTCCCAATTGCAACATTGGGATTCTCCAAGGGACACTCTTTTCGTCCCTCGGTATAACCCATGGCTGCTTTTTCTATAATACATCAGTCCCACCAATGCACGTTGTAAGAAGAACTCATTAGTCACAGGTAGAACGTACAATAAACAATTTCAATAAGTACTGAAACCACCAGCCAGAAGTTTATGTCTTGTAATCTCTTCTGGACATGCCCAGTGGTTTTCCCCTTTTATGCCATCTTGATAAAAGATATCCCTTTCCTGGCACCATTCATAACAATAGTATGTGTTGGTGCATGACATAAGAACTTCTAAGACTCATGATAGTTGCCCCGATTGTGAACTCTTTTCAAAGATTAGGTTAAATTATTTCCATGTCAGGGAATATGAAATGCCACACTGACATAAAACCTTCCTTTACCATAAGACCATAAGACAGAGGAGCAGAATTAGGTCGTATGGCCCATCAAGTCTGCTCCACCATTCAATCATGCCTGATCTTTTCTTTTTTTTTCCTCCTCAACCCCAGTTCCCAACCTTCTCCACGTAACCTTTGATGCCATGTCCAAAAAAGAACTTATCAATCTCTGCCTTAAATACACCCAATGACCTGGCTTGCACGTGGAAACAAATTCACCTCCCTTTAGCTAAAGAAATTTCTCCTCATCTCTGTTATGAAAGGGTGCCCCTCTATCCGGAGGCTGCGCCCTCTTGTCCTAGACTCTTCCACCATGGGAAACATCCTTTCCACATCTACCCTGTCTAGGTCTTTTCAACATTCAAAAGGTTTCAATGAGAACCCCCCTCATCTTTCTGAATTCCAGTGAGTACAAGCCCAGGGCCATCAAACGTTCCTTGTTTGATAACCCTTTCATCCCTAGAATATCCTTGTGAACCTCCTCCAAACCCTCTCCAATGCCAGCACATCTTCTCTAAGATGAGGGGCCCAAAACTGTTCACAATTCTCAAGGTGAGGCTTCACCAGTGCCTTATAATGCTTCAGCATCACATCCTTGGTCATAACCATCATCACATGTATCCGGTACTCTAGTGGTTAGTGTAAGATTTCTAATGCGACACAAGGGCACTTGTCCACAACTCATTGTTTTAGTTGCTCATCTGATACCCAATTTGATACTTGATGTGCATCAAGCTGTAATAAATTTGTACCAGTCATGGTGAGTAACCAACTAGTGTATGTAGCACAGATCTGAGCTTTATGTCTTCCCTCTGATATGAGGTCTATGCAGTCAATTATCAAATTCATGGTATCTTGAAGGACTTCATTTCAGATCAGAGATTATTAGGAATTTCCTTAGCCAAAGGTTTGTGAGTATGTGGAATTCATTACCACAGAAGGCTGTGGAGGCCAAGTCATTGGGTATACTTAAAGCAGAGGTTGATAGGTTCTTGAGTGGTAAGGGTGTCAGCGGTTACAGGAAGAAGCAAGAGAATGGAGTTAAGAGGGATAGTAAATCAGCCATGATGGAATGGCGGAGTAAACTCAATAGGCCAAATAGTGTAGTTCTGCTCCATGTCTTATGGTCTTACGTACAGTTTCGTAGGTTAATTGGTCACATGGGTGAAATTGGGTGGCACAGCTTCATTGGACTGGAAGGGTCTGTACCATGCTGAACTTCTAAATAACTAAAATAAAATAAAGGACTGATAGGATAGAGAGCCAGTGTCAATTTCCCATGATAGGGATTTCTAACAACCAGGGAGCATATTTTTAAAGTGGGAAAGTGGATGTTAAAGGGGAGCTGAGGGCTAAGCTTTCATACAAAGAATGGTTGGGATCTGGAATATGATTCCAGAGGAAGCGGTGGAAGCAGGAATAATAACAACATTTAAGAATTATCCTGATGGGTATTTGAATAAGCAGAGATGGGTGTGCAATTAATGTAGTCAAGATGGACATGATAGATAGATGATAGATTCTTGATTGGTCAGGGGATGAAGGGATACAGGGAGAAGGCAGGAGATGGGCAGGGGCTGAGAGGAAAATTGGATCAGATAAAATGAAAAGGCAAGTAGACTCAGTGGGCCAAATGGCCTAATTCTGCTCCTATATCTAATGGTCTTATGATACAGACTTAGATGCAGTGGGCTGAAGGACCTGTTTCTTTGGTATACAACGCTGTGACTCTATTTGTCTCAGCCGACAAGAACTAAAAGTTAAAGACATTGAACAATGTATGGAGATATTTTGGGGAATTAATTCACTTAAGACCTAATGTACAGATCTCCCAAAGTACCAGAAAACCATTTAATGCAGGGAACATAGGCTGTTAAGAATCCCTGAAAGTGAGTTTGTAGGTCAAGGAATTTGTTCAGAATATGGATAAATAAGTTGATCCATGTCAGTTCTGGAGCCAAATTGTTGTCGGGTAATAACAGTTCCTGAACCTGGTGTGTGGGAGCTAAGGCTTCTGTACCTTCTACCCAATGATAGTAGCGAAAAGAGGGCATGGCCTGGATGTTGGAGGGGATCTTTGATGATGTATGCTGCTTTATGTGGCAGTGCACCTTATAAATGTACTCAATAGTGGAGACGGCTTCACCTGTGATGGACTGGGCTGTATTTCTGTTGCCTTTACTGTTCCTCAGCATTGGTATTTCAGTACCAGGCTGTGATGCAACCAGTAAGCATACTCCCTACTGTGTATCTATAGAAGTCTGTCAAAGTTTTTGGTGACATGCTGAATCTACACAAACTTCAAAGAAGCTAAAGGCACTCTGGTGTCTATTTTTGTGCTGATACCTCTGTACAGGTCCCAGGACAAATCCTCTAATATAGTGACACCAAGGAATTTTAAGCTACCAACCCTCTCCAACTCCATTCCCCTCTTGAGGAATGGCTCATTGACTTCCTTGAACATCTTCAATGTTACCCCAGAATGCTACAAAATTGTCTGGCTCAATTGCAATAACCATTTCTCCTTTCAGCAATGCATTTTCGATTATACTGCAGCTATTTAGCCTCTTCAGTTCTTTTGTTTTCATAACTGACACAAATGTAAGTCTTCCAACCAGATGCCTGGGATACCCATGTCCCTTCAATGAATCAAAATCCTTGTCCTAAATGTACAGTGGAAGCTTATGCTCAGTAGCCACTTTATTAGGTCCACCAGCTCGCTAATGCAAGTATCTAATCAGCCAATCATACAGCAGCAACTCAATGCATAAAAGCATGTAGACAAAGTCAAGAGGTTCAGTTGTTGTTCAGACCAAACATCAGAATGGGGAAGAAATGTGATCTAGGTGACTTTGACCATAGAATTATCATTGGCACCAGATGAGGTGGTTTGATTATCTCAGAAACTACTGATCTCCTGGAATTTTCATGCACAACAATCTGTAGAGTTTGCAGAGAATGGTGCAAAAAACTAAAAAGATCAGTGAGTGGCAGTTCTGTGGCAAAAATGCCTTATTAATGAGAGAGTTCAGAAGAGAACAGCCAGACTGGTTCAAGCTGACAACAGTAACTCAAATAACCACTCATTACAAAAGTGGTGTGCAGAGAACATCTCTGAATGCATAAAACATTATACTGGGTAGGCTACAGCAACAGAAGACCACATGGCAATTAAGCACAGCACCTCTAAACGTCATTGCCATGGCCAGAAATGCAGCAAGAGAGGAGGGATTCAGTCAGACTGAAGCCCAGAGGGATGAGGCCTCCTCTACCCAGAATCTTGTTGGCGACCATGAATGGCTGAAAAACAAGATTGACAATCTCAGGGCAAGGCTGTTGTATCAGAGGTAGATGAGACAGATCTCAATTGTTTGCTGCACGAGACCTGGGTATCAGTGGTCACAACAGATGCAGTGGACAGACAAGAAGTTTTTACGATTTTCAGAATGGATCGAACTGCGAAGTCTGTAAGGAAAAAGGTGATGGCGTGTATTTTTAGTTAGTCTCTTTGGTGCTTGGATGTGGGAGTTATGTCAACCTTTTGCTTCCCGACTTAGAACACCTAACAATCAAATGCATACCATTCTGTTTGCATCAGAAGTTCTCATCTGTGATCCTGCAGATTATCATCTGCAGACAAGAGACAGCCCATCCTGATGCATTTCAAATTATAGTTGGTGACTTCAACCAGGCTGGTTGGAGTTATCATCAGCATATAACCTGTTGCATCAGAGGCCCCAACACACTAGACCACTGTTACACTACAATAATGAATGCCTATTGTTCCTTTTCTAGACTGCATTTTGGCAAATTGGACCATTTGTCTATTCTCCTACCAACTGCATAGAGACAGAGCCTATAGAGCAAAGCAGAGATTAAGACAACTAAGAGATGGTCACAGGAGGCAGAGGAACGGCTACAGGTTTGCTTTGAGTCAGTAGACTGCTCCGTGTTCAAGCACTCATCTGTGGATCTGTATGACTACACCAGGGTTGTAGAGACTTTATTAAAACAACTGTAGATGAGTGTGTCCCTGTGAAATCATTCAGGGTCTACCTCAATCAGAAGCCCTGGACAAACCATGAAATCTGGAATTTGCTGAGAGGCGGATCAGAGGTATACAAGACTGGAGATCAAGAATGCTTCAAGAGGTGCAGGTATGATCTTTGGAAAAACCTCTCACAGGCAAAGTGGAGATTCTGGACTAGACTGGAATCAACGAGGGAAGTTCAACAACTGTGGCAGGGATTAAATTCCATAACCTTCTGCAAAGTTAAATCGAGAGACGTGGGGGACAGCAGAGCTTTACTTGAAGATGAGCTCAATGCCTTCTACGCTCGTTTTGACCACCAAAACAGGGAGGAACCATCACACACCCGCATGATCCTTTGGTCTCAGTGTCTGAGGATGATGTGCAGGCTGCCTTCAAGAGAGTGAATCCAAAGAAAGCATCCAGTCTGGACGAAGTACCTGGCCAAGTACTGAAGGCCTGTCTTGACCAATTGGCTGATATGTTTACAGATGTCTTCAACCTCTCATTTTGGCAGTATGTCGTGCCCAACTGCTTCAAGCAGCCTTCAATCATACTGGTCCCCAAGAAGAGCGTGGTAACATGTCTCAATGACTATCACCCAGTGGTACTTACATCCACAGTGATACAGTGTTTTGAGAGGCTCCTGTCTGAATGGCAACTTGGATCCACTCCAATTTGCCTTCCCGTATAACAGGTCCACAGTTGACACCATCTCATTGGCTCTGCACACAACCCTGGAACATCTGGACAGGAAAGATGCATACATCAGAATGTTCTTTATCAATTAGAGCATGGCATTTAACACCATCAACCCCTCCAAGACCTGGGCCTCAATACCCCTTGTGCAAGTAGATTTCCTTACTTGCCGACCCCAGTCAGTTCGGATTGGCTAAAACATTTCTTCCACAATCTCTATCAGCACAGGAGCACCAAAGAGATGTGTACTTAGTCCCTTGCACTACTCACTTTACACCTATGACCGTGTGGTTAAGTTCAGCTCCAAGACCATATTCAATTTTACTGATGACACCACAGTTGTGGGCTGTATCAAAGGTGGGGTGATGAATCAGCATACAAAAGGGGTATTGAAAATTTGGCTGACTGGTGTCATAACAACAACCTCTCACTCAATGTCAGCAAAATCAAGGAATTGATTGTTGACTTCAGGAGAGGGAAACCAGAGGTCTATGAGCCAGTAATCATCAGAGGATCAAAAGTGGAGAGGGTCAATGACTTTATACTCCCACGTGTCACTATCTCAGAGGACCTGTCCTGGACACATCATATGGACCAAGCTTTTTTCTAGCTGCTGCCATCAGGATTTGCACCACCAAGTTCGAGAACAGTTACTACACCTCAACCATCAGGCTCTTGAACAAAAGAGAAAAACCACATTCATCTATTGAGATGTTCCCACAACCAATGATCTCTCTTTATCTGATCTCTTTTTTTTATGATCTGTCCAAGAAGCTCTTAAATACCCCTTATGTTTTAGCCTCCACCACCATCCCTGGCAAGCCATTCCAGGCACTCACAACCCTCTGTGCAAAAAAACTTACCCCTGATGTCGCCCCTAAACTTCCCTCCCTTAATTTTGTACATATACCCTCTGGTGTTTGCTATTGGTGCCCTGGGTAACAGGTACTGACTATCCACCCTATCTGTGCCTCACATAATCTTGTAGACCTCTATCAAATCCCCTCTCATTCTTCTACGCTCCAAAGAGAAAAGTCCCAGCTCTGCTAACCTTGCTTCATATGACTTGTTCTCCAAACCAGGTAACATCCTGGTAAATCTCCTCTGCACCCTCTCCATAGCTTCCACATCCTTCCTATAATGAGGTGACCAGAATTGAACACAATACTCTAAGTGTAGTCTCACCAGAGATTTGTAGAGTTGCAACATGACCTCTCTCCTCTTGAACTCAATCCCCCGTTTATGAAGCCTAGCATCCCATAGGCCTTCTTAACTACCCTATCAACCTGCGCAGCGACCTTGAGGGATGTGTGGAATTGAACCCCAAGGTCGCTTTGTTCATCCACACTCTTAAGTAACTGACCATTAACCCTGTACTCAGTATTCTGGATTGCCCTTCCAAAATGCATCACCTCACACTTGTCCGGATTGAATTCCATCGCCATTTTTCTGCCCAACTCTGCAGCCTGACTATATCCTCTTGTAACCTGCAACAACCTACAGCTCCATCCACAACTCCTCCAATCTTCGTGTCATCTGCAAACTTACTCACCCATCCTTCCACCTCTACATCCAGGTCATTTATAAAAATCACAAATAGCAGGGGTCCCAGGACAGATCCCTACGGCACTCCACTAGTCACTGACCTCCAGGCAGAATACTTTCCTTCCACAACTAACCTCTGCTTTCTCTCTTTAAGCCAATTTTCTCTGATACTCTGATAATAATTTTTACTTTAAACTTTATGCATGGAAGGTACCTAATTAAACGTCCACTGAGTGTAGTACATAGAACAGTACAGCACTGTAATAGGCTCTTTGGCCCACAACATTGGGCCAAACTAATTGTGCTAATAATCAAAAGCCTAACAAAACTAATCTCTTCTGCCTACACATGTTCATTATCCCTCCATTCTCTGTATATTTAGATGCCTATCAAAGAGCTTCTTGAACACCTCAATTGTATTTGCTTCAACTTCCACCCTGGTATCACATTTCAGGCATCTACCACTCTCTCTTTAAAAACTACTTGCCCCAAGCATTCTCTTTGAGCTTACATCCCTCATCTTTAGCATCCTGGCAAACCTCTCCTGCACTCGCTTCAAATTCTGCAAATCCATCCTATAATAGTGACCAGAAATGAATGCAATAATCCAGATGTGGCCTGATCAGTGTTTTTAAATCTGGAAGATAATTTCCTGACACAAGCTCATTTCCTTGACTAATAAAGGCAAGTGTGCCATATGCCTTCCTTACTTCTGTTTTAACTTGTGCAACCACTTTAAAGGAACTACGAACTTCAATCCCAATTTCCATTTGTACATCAACCCTGTTAAAGGTCCCGCCATTAACTGTTCTGCCCCTTTATATTTGAAATCCCAAATGCAACACGTCACACTTGACCAGATTATACTCCATCTGCCATTTCTTGTCCCATATTTACAACTGTATCCCATATCCTTCTCAATCTTGAAACCATTTCAAGATTGTGACCACCATTAGATCACCATTTGGAAGAAGTTTTAACAACATCACATAAAGATTTATCAGAATCTTTTATGGAGAGAGTGGGAAAAAAATTTATTAAGTGAAACAAGATGTCAATTTGCTTAAGGCTTGAAAGTAAGCCATTGTGGTGGGCAAAAGTTGTGCATGAATTTTTGGCATAAAATAGGCTAATATCTGAATGCAGGCAAGGTGCTTGTAAGAGATTGTGGCCCTTAGTACTGGACATTTCAACCAGGTGAATCATCAACTCAATATCTACGCTGACAAGCTCTGTAAGAAAATTGAATGTTTCAGTGACATCACTTCTCAATCATCTCAAATCAAAGTCTACATGTCTAGTCTGCTTAACTTCTCCTTTTAGAGCAAACTTGCCACCCAGGGATAAATATGATCCAAACATTCTTGCCAAGTTCCTCAAGTCGAGTCTGAAGAAGAGCCATAACCTGCCTGTAAGCCTTGTGAAATTAGTAGCAATGTAACCTGCCACATCCTTCTCAGAAACAGGGACAGAATAGGATATTGGAATTTGGTGTGATTCATCCCACCCCTCTCAGCTCGTTGTCAAATCAGAGGCTGATTCAATAGATTTTTTCAGAACAGATGGACAGTTTGTTACATATTCCATAGAGGTTAGACTGCTAGCACAAGGACTAGAGAATGCCTTTTAGAAAGTCCTGTCTTCTTCCATTAATTTCCCATTTGAAACTTTTAACTCAAAATGTTCCTATATGGCTAACCTAATAGTAATCACTTCTTCCCTGTAGCCACTCTTTGTCGCATTACAACTTATTCCCTGAGCAAATTTCTGTGTTGCCAAGCAGAATGAATAGTGGAATAGGCTGAGGTTAAACACTTTGTTCTAGCCCTTTTCCCAAGAGATCATTAAAATAGTTTCAGGACCTCAATACAGCAGCATCAACTGTCAAAAACACAGCTCCCTTATAACGCCAATGAGTGAGTTTCAAGTCTCGCATTTACTCATTAAGTTTTAACCCCTGTACTACCAATTTCCTCAAGGCAGGGTTTTTAAGTGTACTGTTATATTCCTTTTAAATAGTTGGACAAATACAGGTATCCACCTGATATTTTTGTCACTGCTTATATCAGACTATTTGTGGAAATGATCACAATATTTTTGCTTTATTTTAAATTTAGACCTACATTTGACATACATTTTAACTACAAAAACATTAATTTATGATATTCCTGGGTTAGTAACAAATCACATTATTATTGCAAACATAATTTTCTATGTCAAGAAATGGGCTGTCAAACTTGTCCATTATATTAGATTTGTTGGTTTACCAATATAATCCTTTTCTTTTGTCTTACAGCTTGTGGTTAATGCTCTGGTTGCTTCAATCCCATCAATTTCAAATGTTATGTTTGTTTGTCTCATATTCTGGCTGATATTTGGCATTGTTGGAGTTCAGATCTTCGGTGGAACTTTCTTTGAATGTGTGGATAAAAATAATGAGCGTCTTCCCATAAGTATTGTAAATAATCGATCCGAATGTGAAGCAAATCAGGATATTGGCTACCAATGGGTCAACCCCAAGATTAATTTTGATAATGTATTGGCAGCCTACATGGCACTGCTGCAGGTGGTAAGTAAACAAGAAGGCAGTTCGAAATTAATTAATGTCATTTCCTGTACACATGGGTAAGGAGAACAAAATAATTGTTACTCCAGATCTGATAGAGCACAAAAAAGACACAAAAATTAAAGAGCACGATAATATTAATAAAACACAAAATAAATATATGTACATAAGATAGCTTATATACATAGACTGATTGTATGTCCATAATGTGACACTAGGCTGTACGTAAGGTGACTGACAGGAAATAATAAAGTAGGGGTGGAGTTAGTTGGTGGAGGTATTGATCAGCCTTACTGCTTGAGGAAAGTAACTGCTTTTGAATCGGGTGGGCCTGGTGTGGGTTCCATGTTGCATCCTCCCTGATGGGAATGGGACAGACATGAGCAGGATGGGTGGGGTCCTTCATGATGTTACTGCCCTTTTCCAGCACCTTCCTGTGAAAACATCCTTGACGGCACACTTCTTGGGTGCCACGGTAGCATAGGAGTTAGTGCGATGCTATTACCACTCAGGGCATCGGAGTTTGGAGTTCAATTCCGATGTCATCTGTAAGGAGTCTGTACATCCTCCCCATGGTATGCATAGGTTTTCTGGTTTTCTCCATAGTCCAAAGTTGTACCAGTAAATAAATTAAGTGGAGATTGAAAATTGTCCTGTGAATAGGCTAGGGTTAAATTGGGAGTTGCTGGGCGGCTTGGCTCAAAGGGCCAGGAGACCCTATTCTGCGTAGTATCTCAAAAAATAAATAAATGTAGTCATCGCAGACATTTCACTTCTCCCTCATCTCCCATAACTCACAAGAGGAGCATACCATACCACTGACTACCGAAAAGGAAAAGAAGATGGAACTAACTTTGACTTACCATACCTTATCTTGGCTAAGCCTCCCTCATCAAAGCAGCTGAACTTAGACAACAAGCTCAGAACTTTTACATCAAGACAGCATTTCTCAAAGTGGTCAATCCCATCAAACTCTGCTTCCCTTTTAAACTGTGTCCTCAACCTCAATGCTAAACCTGTCAGGAAGAACTAACCAATTGGCCTTACCTTGAACCACCCTTGTAGACTCATTCCTTGGTCTCATTGCTAGGCCTGGCTGAAGGCCATATAACTTCCCTATTAATAGATTACAGCATTTTTCCTCTTAGTGATCATAAAGCTTGTTGCCCACGTCAATTAACAATGTTAAAATTATTAATTTTATGCATGTTGTCAATAAATAGATTTGACATTAAATAAATAAATATCAAAACGTTAGCTGCAACCTTATAGTGACCAGCAATCCAACTGAGCACACCAGTCACAACCCCATTAAACTCTGTCTGACCTGGAGCAATTCTGCCGGAAACTATCTTCCATCGGTGACCCACAGGGAGCTATTAGCGAGGCCCAGTCCAGCATCTGAACAAGGCCAACCCACTGAGTATTTTGACAGCAGTTCAGCCATACCACTAAGCTTACAAGCTTTCCAAACAAAATCTCTAACATTGAAATTCAAAAGTATTAAACTGTTCTATTAAAAAATTAGTGAAAGGATTACAAATAAATTAAAACACTAAAAATGCAGCCATTTCTTCACATTCAAATTCTCTTGCTGTTCTTGCACAGCCCAACCCTGCTGTAAGAACAGTGGGTAGATTTCCCAGCATAAGGGCAGGGAAATCTGTAGAAGGTTATATTATTCTACAAGGCTCCTTGTTCCTCCCAGGAAGGACCACCTGAGTAAAAGGTCAACTTCTGAATTTGTGTATTTCTACATGATTACTTGTGTAAAAACACTGCAGTTTTGCACAAACAACTGAATGCTTAACTGAAGATCCAAGCTAGAATCTTTATGCTTGACATACACTATTAGTAAAAAAATGCTTATACACTTGGGTAAATCATAGGCCAATTGTAGGATAATTACATAGTGAAATCTGTTTTTACTAACATAAATATTATAATTACTAATGGCATCTTTTGTGTTTAAGTATGACTTTCAACTTGTTTGAGCTGTAAACTACAAGTTACACTGTCAATAATGAGGAAATTCTAAGTTCACAGGTGTAGATTTAAATCTATGGGTTGTATATATGTGACATTTTCTAACGTTAAAGAACAGTCAATGTTTATAATATACAGTGTGCAGATCCATTGAAATCATAATTTTTTCCCAAAGCCTTTTCACAGTCAATGAATAATTTTCTTCAGTGAAATCACTGTTATTTAAAAATCTGGGTTCACTTACAATCCAGCTGGTGTAAAGCACTAGTGGTGTGATAATTCCCTATTCGAAATTTTCTAACACCATTTGCCAAAGGAAAGGTTGTTGAATTAATTTGGATTTTTTCATGATCTTGCACATTTTAAACCACTTCACATCTGAAGAATTGCTGTTGGTTTGTATGCAAACATGTAGCCAAGGTCCACATTGAAAGTATGGTCCCACATTTAGTAAGTGGCCCCTTAATCTGGGAGTTTGGATCAAACATCAGCCAAGAGTTAAGAAGAATTTTAAGTTCCTTCTTGCAGCAATGTGGCGATATCTTACCCATCCACCTCAACAGAGAGGCAGCGAAGCCAACTATAAAACGCTCCCTAAATAATGAACTGCCTAGTAATGGCTGCCTAGTAAAACTAAATTTAATCTTGATCTCAAAGATTTCTAAACAAGGATAACAAATTTCACCAAATGATGAAACTGAAAGAAAAAAGACTTAGATAAGCAGGATCTCTCAGTTTTGATCATAGGGTCAGAGTTATACAGCACAGAAACATGCCCTTTGGCCCAACTCATCCATGCCAACCAAGGTGCCTATCTGAGCTAGTCCCATTTACCAGCATTTAGTCTGTACTCTCAAAATATTTCCTATTAAAGGACCTGTTTGAACATCATCGGCACTGGTTGTATATATTCTTGGGGATGCTTACGTATAACCTTTTGGTTTCAACCACCTGCCCTACATTCTTGATGCTGGTAGCCACACATACATGCTATAGTCCATCACCTTTGGGGAAATTCATACAACGTTTAAAAACTTAGTGTTAAGAGCAAGAGGAAATTTTAAATATTATATTATTTTGAAACAATTCCTTAAGCCATTTGTCTAATGCTAATTATGTTCAAAGAACAATCTCTTTCATTTGTTGACACCTGTGGCTTAGCAGTCATTAAATTTGCTTCTGAATCAGAAGTTTATGAGTTCAAATCCCACTCCAGGTACTAAAGACAAAATTCCAGATTGGCCTCGTGGTTCTAGCATCCCACACAGTTTCAGATTTGTTACCCTTTAGATGAAAAACTTAGATATAATTTCCTACCTTAAGTGGGGTTACAAATGCCAAGGAACTAAGCTGAAGAAGATCCGGTGAAGTATCCCTAGAATGCTGGTGGATAGTTACCTTCAATCAATGTAATTGAAAACGCTCATTGCAGCTTTTAGAATTGGTTGCTGTATTTTCTACAGTATAATGATGAAAAAGAAATGACTGCAAAGTATTTTGAAAACTTTTTTTCTTCTCTATGCTTTGCTTAAAAGTGCTGATGCCTCATATTCTCTTTATAATTCCTCTCTTCAAGAGTAAGAGTAACTTCCAGTGGCAGGTTCGGTTTTGTCATTAAAAAAAAATTGGATAGGTATCTGGGCAGGAAAGGAATGGAGGGTTATGGGCTGGGTGCAGGTCGGTGGGACTAGGTGAGAGTAAGCATTCAGCACGGACTAGAAGGGCCAAGATGGCCTGTTTCTGTGCTGTAATTGTTATATGGTTATACAGTTATAAAATTTAGTATGTGGAAAGGGTATTCCTAATTTAGATGCAAAGCATTACAAGTGGTAGTAGAACTTCTAATTGTGTTGCCTCATTTCATAAACTGAACTCTTCTAGGCACTGAATGTTGCATATTTTGAGTGGTTTGTCTGAAAACCTGCAAAATGTAAATATGGTACATGTTTGAAGTTGGTGGGAGTTGCCACATTTAATATCTTCCCAGGAACTCTCTATGAAGCTTCTTTGAAGATTGCAATTGAGAGGCCACAACTAGGATCCTGTCAAACTGTTCTTTGCATTGGTCTGCTTTATAACAAACTTAACTTTTTGAATAAAAGACTAAACAATTAATTTTCTCCTAACTGCACAGTTGGGGCATTAGCCGTCCTTTCAAGTTAGCAAAATTATAAAACAGACAAGATGCAGCACACAGCTTGTAAAAGGGGCTCAGTCATAGTAAGTGAACCTGGCGAGTGTTAGTATCCATGTTGAGATCGGCGCTAAAGGAAACAGTTTGCAAAATCAGAATGACTGAAATGAATCAGAGTAAAATCAAAATACTCAGCAAGTTTACAACATAAAATGGAAATGCTCACTACGTCAGACAGAACCTGTGGGAAATGAAACAAAACGACGGGCCAGTTTGTACTTTATTGTGAGTTGCCGCTCCCATCCACCTCTGCCATTCAGCGTGTCTCCAACAGTTGTGCACTCCTTAATGCTGAAATATAGAACACATGGAGGTTAAAGATTAGTATTTCTGACTGCAATCTTAGCTGAGTCCAGGTTACTCCCAGATCATACTGAAACAAGTACTGTAGCTGGATACACTCTGTATCTGACCTCTCAACTTCACGTCCACCTACCTAGCACAGAGCCATTCATTTGAATGAGATCACCAATCATGATGGAAGAGATAGCTGAAGAAAAACAGTTTTTTAAAAAATTTTAATTAACATTTATGTTTAAATTTGCAATTTAAAGACAAATATTTTTTTAAAGTTTTAGTTTTTAAATTAGCTGAATCTATTTGAACCATCTTAAATGTCTCTGATTTTCAAAAATATTTAAAAATTACTGGACACAGAAGGCCCACCAAAAGAGCCTTGGGTTCCAGCTCCTAAGGTGCAATCACTGCCTAAGGGTTGCCTATTCCATTTTGAGGTTTAGCCAAAGTAGTGAAGTCTCAAGTGCATATGGACCTGCAGAGCTCCAAAACAATAGTGCAGCTATAGGTATCACTTGGGTGATGAAAACAAGATTAAGACTGGGTCGAACATAATCCAGTTCAACATTTCAAATCAAAATACATCATCAGAGAAACTATTACAAAGTTACAACTTAGTTCTATGGCAGTGAGCACTTATAATAATATTATTCTCATGCTTACAAAATTCATGTTAATTACACATTTCTCTTATTCTTATATCTACAGGCAACATTTGAGGGTTGGCTAGAAATTATGGCAAATGCTGCGGATACCCGTGGGGTAGGTTTTTTGATTTTTTTTTTAGCTTCTGAAGAAAGCACCCCACAAAATGATCTCTGCAATATGAATTTCTCTTTTTATGATATAGGTATTGTGATAACATTATTAAGTTAACTTACAGTGAAATAAATTCACAAATACTTAAAACCCCAGTCAAATCATCCAATTTCTTTTGATTTCAGTGAAGTCCAGCTATGCCAAAGTTGGCGGAGAAGTAAATCATTAACAAAACAGAGTTAAATGCTCCAATGGATAAATGATTAAATTAGTAGATAAATTACCAGATTAGTATATCAAAGATCTGGACTAATGTTCCAGCAATGAGATAATATTCGACCTAGACAGCTAATGATTTTCATTTGCTAATTGGATTTTTAAATAAATGCTCAGTGCTGTAATGATAAATATCTATTAGATGGGTTGTTATTTAAACAGATCTACTTCACCAATCTGCAGTGCTTTCCTGATCTTCCTTATCAATAAATTGAAACCATTCAGACACCATGCAAAAAATTAATCCCAATCCAACATTTCTCACAGCCTGATCAACCTTCCAGAGTCCCCCTCAAAAATATCTGGACAGTGGTGTCTAAACTGGGACAGATCAGTCAGGCAAAAATCTAAAAGGCTCATATTCTCAGAATCATACCTTTCACCCGGCTCCCCAGATACTCTATCACAATTCCAAGAAATGTCCTGGCCCACCAACAGGACAGAACCAGTAGGGATGGCAGTATAATTGCATACCGGAGCAACAGAATTGGCTCTGGGAGTTTTCAGCATTAACTTCAAACTCCATGATGTTTCATTGGATCAGATCAAACATGGGCAAGGAATCCCCCTCCTCCTTACAATGTACCAAACCTCTACTAGTCCTGCCACTTCTGAGACCTCAACACTGTTCCAATCCCTAAGGACACCACTCCCTCTGCAGCCTCCAGGGCCCCACCTTTCAGCCAATAACATCTGGAGCCTTGTTACCTTTGCAGTTGTCACTCAGCATCACATCTCCCACAACATCTATTCCCTGGTTCTTCATTTCCAATCACTAAGCCCCATTTGGAGTTTTCCTGCTTTGAGGAAGCTGCAGTATGGTGGTGCATGTTGGAGCTCAGGGTTCTGCTTGCCAAATAATGTTCTACGATCAAAGCACATTTATCAAGAATGGACTTCTAGAATTCAGGACTGTCCCACCCAAATGGGATAGGTGGTCAGCATAGTTCCTACTTTGACAATGACAGCAGCTTCCAGATTCCAACATTAACTCACATATGTCTGGAAATGCGAAAGATGATTTCAGTTTCAAGACTTAACAATGGGAAACACCACCAGTTCAGCCATCATCACTCCAACAAAAATGGTGGCCATCATATCCTTTCACTCTAAAGATTCCGTAAAGATCTTTAAAAATCCAGACTACCAACCAGACAAACAGAATTGTGAATACCTATGCCAGCAGTGGTAATCTCCACAATATTTTCCCTATTTTAAATTTTTAAACTCCAATTAGAATGTGTGCAAAGAATAGAAATCCAGCTTCCAATTCCATTGGAGCTGCTTCCTTCTGACATTATCAGAATGCATCCACTTTATATAAGATGCACAACAGTGAGAAATCACCGAGCTGCTTATCTTTCAGTAATAAGTTATTTTTGAATCCTTAATCTGAGGTATAGATAGTTCTATCTATTTACCAGCTGAAGATTTAATATTGTGGTATTTGTATTAAGGCATAATTTGATGATCGTGTAAGTTGATTAAATAATTAAGGTAATCTAATTAATGTCTACATCTGAAGAAAGTAATTTTTGCTAACAATTCAGAAAATTAAGATCATTTGCCATTTCGGAAGACTTTAATGGCAAAGTAAGATCACCAAAAGAATTGCAGGGGACTGAACTCAAAGGGGAAAAGCAAAACCCTCATCATATTTAAAAAGTATTGGATATGCAATAGAAAAATTGTAACTTGTGGGACTATGGCTCTAGTGCTGGAAGATAGGATTAAGCTGGAGATTTCAATTTTGACTAGCATAAACATATTGGGCTGAATGCTGTGGAATGGAATTTAAACTGTTACAATCCTATTGGAGAATAAAACATAAAACAATACAGCACACATAATCTTATAAACCTCTATCAAATCTCCCCTAAGCCTCCACCGCTCCAGCGAAAACAACCCACGTTGGTACAATCTCCCGTTATAGCATGTGCCCTCCAATCCAGGTAGTGTTCTGATAAACCTCTTCAACATCATTCCTATCATGGGCACCAGGACTGTATGCGATACTCCAGCATAGCCTAACTAGAGTTTTATAAAGGTGCAACGTAACTTACTGACTTTTGACTCAATACCTAAACTAATGAAAGCAAGCATGCCATATCCCTTCTTAACCATCCTGTCAACCTGTGTAGCCACTTTCAGGGGGCTATGAACATGGACCCCAAAATCCCTCCGGTCATCAACCCTATTAAGGATCTTGCCCTGAACCATGTACTGTCTCTTTATACTTGACCTACTAAAGTGCAACCACTTCACATTCAGCTAAGGTAAACTCTTTCTGCCATTTCTCTGCCCATATCTGTTACTAATCTACAAACGTTTGCATATCCCACTGTATTCATTGCCCATTATCTATGCTATTGATAACACAGTAAATCTTTGTATCAGCTGCAAATTTACTAACTTACCCATTTTCATCCAGGTCATTTATATACTGTACATCACAAACAGCAGAGATCCCAGTCCAGATCACTGCATAACACCACTAATCATAGACCTCAAGCTAGAATAAGTCTCTTTAACCAGTACACTCTATCTTCTACAGGCAAGCCAGTTATGAATCCAAAGAGCCAATTCACCATTGATCCCATGCATCTTAATGAGCCTCCCATGAGGGACCTTGTCAAATGCCTCACTAAAATCCATGTAGAAAACGTCCGCAGCTTTACCTTCCATCAATCAATTGCATCACCTCTTCTGAATACTGAATTTTGTAATATCTCCTACAGATTGACCTTCAACCAGAAATGGGTGCAAATCCATACAGCCTCTTCTACTTCGTAGCTTTTATTGTCATTGGAACATTTTTTACTCTAAACCTTTTCATTGGTATAATTATTGATAATTTCAACACCATGCACAAAAGGGTGAGTACTGTATATTTTTTACTATAGAAATAATTGTAATTGTTTTGTTTGTACATGAACTGAGAATACCAATTTTGGGTTTTGGAATCCATGGACTCTAGGGTCCACAACTACGTAATGGTTGAAGTTGTAGTTGGACATCCTACTCTTTCTTTTCCTCCACTATCCTCTCCATATTTAAAAAAAACTTTGACGGCACCTGAAGAACTGTAATACTCGATTTTATTTTTCCTTAATATGAACTCCAGGAGGCTTTTCACAGACTTTGGGCTTCAATGTTCAATCACTCATGAAGCCAAAGGCATTTTCAAACAGATTGGCCTTCTGCATCTCAGCAATTCCTCTGCAAACTTCCACCAGAGGGGATGTTGGAGGATGCAAAAGAAATGTTTTGGAACCATATTTTGGTGAGGGTGAATTCCTTGGAAAGCCTGGAGAGCTGATCTTGCTGTTGAGACAATAATGGGAAGGAAGGTCAAAAATGGAGATGATCATTGGCACTGGAGGCTTTGCAAGATGTTGTTAGTTCTACACAGGTTAGTCAAGGGTTTGACGTGGAGATTCTGAGGAGATTGATAGGGAAGTGGTGTGAAGAAAAGAGTATAATTAGGAATAATTTTAATCTGAAAGTGAATATTCATGAAAAAATTGAAGCTTTTGATTCCCTAAACAGTAGCTCAAAAATCATCTCGTGAATTTAGTCACGGAAATCCATCTCATTTATTACAGTGGAGGAAACATGCCTTCTTACCAGCTGTGGCCTTCCTGTACCTGCAGAAATATTAAAGTTTGTTGGCTTTAATATGGCCTAACACATCATTCAGTTCAAAAGGAATTAATGATGAACAATTACTGCTGACCTTGCCAGCAATACAGAGAAAAAAATAAATAAACATTTTTTTTAAAATCCCCAGCTATTGATGTTTTTACTGGACAAATGAGATCAGAGAATAGCATGACATGGAAAAGCAGAAATAATAAGCACAATGTGAACATTGTAATTAAATGTGGTTGCTACACTAAAGAGAAAATCTGATAGCTCCAAAACAGAGAAGATATAACCAAAATCAGTAACAATTTTAATACCACTAGCATATGTCATGAAGTATTTTGCTTTTCAGCTGCAGTACATTGTGATATATAGTTTAAAATGATAAATTTCAATGATAAACCTATATAATAATTTAATTTGTATTTAGTATTTAAATTAGATTAGTGCAAATAGAGAGCAAAAAAAGAAAAAAATGTGAGGTAGTGTACATGGGTTCACTGTTCATTCAGAAATCTGATGGTGGAGATGCAAAAGCTGTTCCTAAAGCATTGAGTGTGTGTCTTCAGGCTCCTGTACCTCCTCCCTGATGGCAGCAATGAGAAGAGGGTGATGGGAGTCTTTAATGATGAATGATGCCTTTTTGAGGCATCACCTTTTGAAAATGTCATTGATGCTGGCACGGCTAATGCCCAAGATGGAGTTTTCAGCAGCTTTAGCTGATCCTGTGCAGGGTCCCTCCATACCAGATACAGCCAGTTAGAATGTCCTCCATGGTTCATCTGTAGAAATTTGCATGAGTCTTTGGCGAAATACCAAGTCTCCTCAAACTCTTCTTCATCTTCCTTGTGTTTTTAATGGCGGTTTGTGTCCACACTGCCATCCTCAGGATTTATTGTCCCTCATTGTCCATTCACTTGACTGCCTAAAGTCGTCTTTCCAGTCCCGTCACCCTTAAAAAACATTAACAGCCATTTCCTCCCCTGATCACTCTCCCCACATTGCAATAAACCTTTAACACTGTTCTCTACCAGTCCTATTTTGCATAATTGTTGCAACATTTGTTGTTTCTCCTGTGCAAATTTCCTGCATGAAATAAAGATATGCTCTAAAACTCTTCATGAAGTATAATCACTGTTGTGCCTTCTTCAGAATTCTATCAATATGTTGGGCCCAGGATAGATAGATCTTCAGAGATGTTAACATGCAAGAACTTAATTGAAGATTCAGTTAATTCCAGAAGAGTTAACTGATAGAACAGTAACTGAGGAGAAAGAAGTGTTAACAACAGCTAATATTCAGGGTAACAATTAATGTTGATTGATTAATAAATTGGGGTGAATTTGGAGTGAATTAGATCAAGGCATTTAATAGTGGGCTCAATGAGAAGTTCTGCAAGGGGAGATAGGAGAAACTAGACAAAGATGCAAGGCCAGACGTAGGAGAACCTGACTTGCTCATAAGAGAGAGGAGTGGCAGAGACTGCTGAATGGATGGCCTAAATCACAGTGACATGTTGATGAACTCCTCAGACTTGAAGTTTTGCATAAGGATTTTAATCAATATAATTAACCAGACAAATTGCAAACTAAATTGAATGCTGATAAATGTGAAATATTGTTCATGAGTTCTGAAAGCATGAATAAGTTGAAACTGAATGGAATTAAACTATCAAGGGAAGATTTAGGGAGCAACATTGGAGTGATGGCAGATTTATCACATTCAATGTCTAGACAAATTGGGAAAGCAATTAGAAATCCAATAGTGTAAAGATAATTGAGTGCAGTCTCCAGTGGCTATACTAAAAGTTTTAAAGTGCATTGGCAGAGCTCTCTTAAAGTTTTGCCTGAATCATGATTTTCATAGCACATATTTATGTTTTGAAATGGATGTAAAATTGACCAGCCAGGCTCAGAGCAATTTTGTGAGTAGAGCAGAAATAGAACAAATTTGAAAGTAAGTATTTAATTGAGACCTAATTTAAATCTATAACATTATAAGATTGCCCAAATTAATATAATTGACATAATTATTTCAGATTTAGTCAAGAATATTTGAAGAAGTGATAAGTAAACTTAAAATAGTCATGGAAAATTACAACTCTTTCATATGGTTTCCAAATTAAACTGCAAAATCATTGGGGATGCTTATACTTTTAGAGATGATCAAACTGAACCCATTCATTTTATGTTTTTATAATTTTATGCTAAGAATTGATTAATTTAGTCAATGAGTGCTGCAATAGTCAGCACTGCTGCCTTGCAGCTCCAGGAAATCTGGTTCAATCCTGATCCTGATCTCTGGTGCTGTCTGTGTGGAGCACGCAGGATCTCCCTGTGACAGGGGTTTCTGCTAGTTGCTCTAATTTCTTCCTCATCCCAAAACTGTGCCAATAGGTTAATTAGCTACTATAAAACCCCCACCACCATCAATGGCAGAAGAATCAAAGGGGAGTTCAAGACGTACAAATGTTGATGAGAGAGGAGGAACTACCTGGAGGGTTAAATGGGTAAAGGGGAAGGGGACAATTAGAATTTCTCTGCATCAGGCCAGCATGGAACTAAAGGCTGTATGGCCATTTTATATTCTATAATATCTAAGTGTGTAAGCTATTTTCCTTTCAACCAAACCAAATGTGATGCTTGAACACAAATATTACAATATAGTTACTGAGATTTAAAAAAAAGCTCTAACCTAACAAAACAAATGCTTGGCACAATTTTAAGTAGCACTGGCTGCTCTTTATATTACAACTCTGAAAGTTTGTTCCATTAACTTCAGGTACATTTAAGTAACACTGACCATAACCTGCCCAGTTTGAATTCCAGCAGTTGACATACAGCTTCAGATCTCTTTTCATTGTTGGACAAAACATGGGCAAAAGAGTTCAGTTAGACAGAGGGAGAATAACTGCCACACTGACACCATGTGTGGGACCTAGTAAAATCATAAAATCAAATGTATTGGCAGTCATGGGTAAACTCTTTACTGATTGACTGGTTCCATTGGTTACATAAACATGGGTGACTGTTGTTGCAAATCAGTAACTTCAGATCCAGACCATTTATTATAGGAGTTTAATAATGTAGTATTCCATGCTCAAACATCTTTAACTTGTTCAACAATGACCTGCCCTCCACTATAAGGTCAGAAGTGGGTCAACTGCCCAAGATTCCACAGATTTCCATTCCAATTGCAACTCCCCAGTTAGTGAAGCAATAAGAAATTTGCAACATTCAGTATGGCATTGATAAGTGTCAAATGACTTTCATTTTACATTAGTAGATCTCTTAACAGGAAAAAAACTGAACAAAAATGCATTTCATTTAAATAGCTCCTTCGTCCTTGCAAGATATCAAAAAGTGTTTCATGTCAATCAGTATTCCCAAGAGGAAATACTGTTTGAAATGAAAACAGAAAATGCTGGATATACTCAGAGGAATTCGACTGCATCTGCAGAGAGAGAACCAGAGTTAACACTTCAGGTTGATGACCTCATTCTGTAAATGTATTTGGCTGCTGCTGATTATAGGGGACCCTGAGTATTCCTCAAGCAATCCAACAGCTTTGCATTGACTCTACATTCCTCATGTTTTCCAAGCAAGTAAATTTGATGATTTTTTTTAGAGAAATCACTGATTAAGATTTAAAAGAAATGGATTTGCTCCAACGTCCAGGCAGGTACCAGTTGCAAATTTTAAAAAGCAAGATTTGATGCACTTAACCCATTAAATATTTCACTACCTGCCAGTCTTGCCAAGGCCTTTAACTTTGCTGGGTTTTACTACCAAACTTGAAACTTGGCATCCAACACACCCATGGGCATGAAGATGGCATACACTGTCCAACAATCCTTGCTGAAATACTTCTATGAAAACCAGATAGGGAATTAAGTGAGTAGGAATCTGGCAGAACTGACTGTCTACTGTCCCACTAGCATCCCAACTGAGACGAAAATGGCCTCTATTATTCCTCCCCAATCCTACTGTGAGCCAGTGTGATGCATGCTAATTCCATTATTAGCACAATAAGCCAAAAACAAAGTTTTATTAGAATTGAATTATATAGTCATGCCTACTTATTTATTTTTCATTGAATGTGAACTTTAGCTACAGTAATTAAAATTAACATTATTTAGTCGAGGCTCATAGACAGCATTGTTTGTTTATTTCTGTTGAAGTTGGGAATTTGGTTGAACTATGGGTTGACATATATGATTCAGTAATTGAAAACAGGCATATACCTCTTTGTTACTGATATTCTCAGAGGGAGTACTGCTAAGTCAAAGAAAACACAACAGAAATTGTATGTCTCACTAAAACAGACAACACTTTGTTAAAATGCTGTAATCACAGCTGAAATCTATGCTGCAATAAGTAAAGATTTTGTCTAAGTTTATGCATTTCTGAATTTCCCATTGACTTTGTTGCAGTCACGAAAAGAAGGGGCTTTGGTTACAGTTCTCACAGAAGATCAAAGAAGATTTTATGGCACACTTAAACGTCTAAGTAAGACAAAACCAGTTAAGAAAATCCCAACTCCAAAGGTACACTTTTATAATAAGAAACTGCATTATTAAAAAAGTGTTCAAAAACTTTTACATGACTAATATATTTAACAGCTAACAATAAATTATCATTGTTATGGAAGAACTGTATTTATAGAATTAAGCAGCATTACAAGTTATATGTTTGATGCCCATGATAGCTTTAGGACCTCCATCTGTGTACATCTTTACTCGAGTGAATTTTGATTTCCAGCAGGAGACTTCCTAGGACAAGAACCAATCTAAGGGAGGATTAAAGCAGAGTGACAGTGGCTCACGCTGGTTTTGTACAGAACAGAAAGGCACTCCAGCTCCCTACCAACTCCTCAACCCTAACACAAGCCGACTTGCTGCTGTCTCTTCCCCATCTGAGCTACTGGTGATATGGAGACAGCAGCCAGTCTATAACCATATTGCAGGTCAATGATTTGAATTTTAGTGGGTCATCTGACTCTGGTGGGTATTCAGAGTTTTCAAACATCATGGTGTGTTTAGCACATGAGGATTGTATCACTAAATCCTTATTATTTTCCATGCTCATCTCCCCACGTTCCTCCAAGTCTAAAACATGAACAATTTCCTCCACTTATTTTTTGAGGAAAATTTCCACCATTACACAGAATCAACGGAATGCTCAAAACAACTGCCCTTCCTGAAGCCCTTCCAATTCCACCTATGATGCTTTTATGACACTTGGGCACTACTCATTGGGAAAAAATGCTGAACTGTTGAGTTACACTGGCATAAGATCTGATGAAATAGTTGAATTCTTCCAAAACCAATTTATAAATATTTTCATTGTAAGGTACAAATTAAAAATGTGAACTATTATGTTATATTTACAGGAAAACGATTCCTTTTCCACATGCTTAACAACACCTCTAGTAGTGAAAACATAAGCATTAACAGCTGTTAGGTGATAATGGAAGAGGCTGTGTGTAAAGCAAGTGTGTACTTCATTACTGAGTCCTTGGAAGAATCTTTCTATAGTAAAGTATAGAACATTTCTTTGTTATTCTTTATTTCTTTGGAAGGTTATGTAACTAATCATGTGTGCACTCCATTAAAGAAGGAAGAAACTGGCACTTGTCCATCCTTTAACCACATTGATTTAATGGTTTTGTACAAATAACTCCTACCAAACCTTTATTGAAAATCTGACCCAAACCCACAAACTGACAATGCAACACAAATTTTGATTTATGTCATAATTTATAGCTTTACCCCCACCAAAAGTCAAGGGTAATAGAGAGTTCTTTAATTTTTTTGCCCCTCATCTGTCCCAGGAAAATGCAAACTGTGTTAGAATGAGCCATATCCATAGGAAAAAAATGGCAAGTTTTGCTGCCCCATCACTCCCTTTGTAAAGTCTGCAGATCTGATTCTTTCAGGATCACTACTCAGGTAGTTTACTTTCCATCAGCACCTTTGTTGCATAGTCCTCCAGGTTTCAAGATATTGTAACTATTAAGTTGTTATATAAGCATATTTTCTGTACATTCATAAGCACATTTTTTTTCATTTTATGGCATCTGAACAAGTAGGAAGAACCTTACCTACATATGCAACAGATAACAATGGAAGTTCCTATCTATACAATTACTGCTTTTTCATTAGAGTAATGTTGATGGGACCATGACTTCAATGTATCAGGGTTGTCCTAGTTCAGTGTTCTGCCTAACATGAGTACATTTTCCATCATGGGCCATGCTTCTGTTGTAAGATCCTGATTAAACAAAGTATCCGTTATAACATAACTTCAATGTCATGTTCAATGAGATCTGTTGCGTAATTTCCTCAACTGAGTTTTACCAAAGGGCGTATCTGCCAGGAGACCATTAAATGTGCATACTTTTGAAAAGTCCATCTAATTGTATTTGCCTGTAGCCAAAACATGTTGTAAACATGCTAATATATTTTAGCTTTCATAACAGTTAACATTTTTTAATGATCTGTTTGGGATAATGAGATGCTTGTGGCTCTATATTTTCTGTATTTTCTCATTTCCGCTCTGTAAGTTGACCACAGCCGTTATGCTCCTGCCTTCTTTTTCATATAATTGATGTTTTGAATTTGTATCTATCTCATTCTGAATTTAGTCAGAGGGGATAAATGTCACTACCTTTGATGGGTGAGTGCTTAATTGTACACTTGCCTCTGCTGTCAAGCCCATGTATTATAAGTCTCTGAATGTGTTAACGTTCTTTTATGAACTTATTCTTAATGACTGCTCTATTCTTTAGGTTTGTCTTCTTGTTCACATCTGCAAATGTTCATGGATTGCCTACACTTTTGGTCTATAATTATAATGATGTACTTTGATATTTTTTGTATTTCACAGGCCACAATTCATTTTCCATTGGCTTGATATTGTCACTAAAATATATAACAAAATTGCAAATGATTTGTGGACTGCATCTGGCTTCTTATGAGAGTGGCATAATATAAAAACAGAGAAAATAGCAGTCCAAAACCACACCTTAGCCCATTCTATTATTTAATATCATTAATGATCCTCAGCCATGAACCACTATCCTGCCCTGTCCTATGTTTCAGTCCACTACTCTCCTGCCCCAATCCCAATATCTTCTAGCCATTTAGTGTAAAAAGCCTTCCAAACTCAGAACTGTGTATAATGTCTATATTCCAAAGATTTAGGACATTCTATAGGAAGAGAAATATCTCTTCATCTTCTTCTCACCTCAGTTTTAAATGTCCAAACTCTGAACATAAAACTTTGCCTTATTCTGGAATTCCCAGCTGAAAGAAGCTAACTTTCTATAACGCTTCTGTCAGTCTTCAGAATTTTATATGTCACCATCCTATCACCATTTATTCTTCTAAAATCCAGTGAATACAAATTAATCTTATTCAGTCTCTCTTCGTTAGATGACTACCTTGTGAAAAAAAGCTGCTCTGAACCCGAAGTAAAAATATCCTGCTATATATATGGATACCAAAAAAGTGAGATTTCACCAACATTCTGTACAAATTTAATAACACCTCTCTGCTATTGTAGTCTAAACCTAACTCAAGAAAGACTAACATGGCATTTGCTTTCCTAACCATTTACTCTACTCACCTGCTTATATTTTATATCTCACAAAACAACACAATAAGCACTAACATTGACTAAGTTTTCAATTCTTTTAATTTTATTTACCAAAGAACACAATCTTACATGTTCCAAAATTATACTTCATCTGCCTGACTATGTCATTCTTTATTCACTTTGCATCCTCCCACAGTTTAAGTTGAAATCTTGCTTGTATCTTCAGTAAAGTTAGATTTTTTTTACAATTTTAACTTTCATCTAACCTATTAACATGAACCGTGAGCAGCTGAAGTCTCAGTACTATTTCCTGTGTATCCCTGTTGGTAGCATTTTCCGAACCTGCAAATGTTGGAGACCACCAACAGCAGGGAAAGACAAACTTATTCCTACCCTGCTTTCTGTCTTTTCTCCTGGTACTCAATCCATACATGTTTATTATAAAGCCAAATCAATAAAATGATTGAATTTGAAATAAACTTTTTTATTGTTCAAGTGATCAACTAGCCATATAATATCACCACTTGCCAGACATCATCATTCATATTATTTTCACTCTTATCTGTTTTTCCAAGCTCTTTTTTATTCCTTGCTATCCGATATGGATGGCATTCTGTAGCAAATAGTATTTTTTCCATTACATACACACACATTCAGCTGGAGGCTAGACATTGGCCATTTTATCCAATTTCCCTCAATCTCTACAGTTCACAATCTGTTTGACCAGCTGGATTGGATTATTTCACTGTATGAAGTGACATCTCTGTTGCACTCATAACATATAATGATGCTGGTATTGCTTAAGAACTCTCACTATCTTTTCCTGGCTTCTGCTATACTGCAAATATCTCAAGCCTTCTAAAGATCTGAACTCTTTTTTTTCCTCTCTCAGTAATCTGGCTTTAATTTCATTAACTTTTATCCTAGCTATGACCGTCTATCTAATGTGCTCTCAACATGATTTGGCAACAAGTCTATTGTATATTGGTCAATTCTCTCTCTCTCTCTCTCTCTCTCTCTCTCTCTCTCTCTCTCTCTCTCTCTCTGTCTCTCTGTCTCTCTCTCTCTCTCTCTCTCTCTCTCTCTCTCACACACACACATACTATCTCACACTCTCTCACACTCTCTCACACTCTCTCACACTCTCTCACACTCTCTCACTCTCACTCTCTCCCTCTCCCTCTCCCCCTCTCCCCATCCCTCAGATAGAAACATAGTATTAAGCAAATATTTTTCATATATAATATGAAATGTTTTTCAGATGTGCTTATTATTGCCTTCAGGTTCCATATCTTTGGTTATTCCTTGAACAGAAATAAAATGCACAGCTTCATTTCTTCCTCATCAGATGAAATGCTTTCTTTGGTGTCCAAGATCTATAGATTGCCAGAAACAAATCAATTATTTTTCTTTTTAAATCTTCTTCACACCATTGCAACACTTCCCTGAAATTCAAGTGATCTTGGAGGTTTAAACCTTCACATTCTAACAGTGTGCTAAGCATTGTGCCTTATTGCACAGGAACTGTCAGAAATTGCTTTATGTCTCTGTTTCCAAATGTAAGCCTTCTTCTCTGAGCACATTTGTCAGGAATTTCCACAGGGGTTCTCTAGATTTCCTGACATAACTTTGGCGGAAAGTAAGTAAAATCGACAAACAGCATAACTAGCTAGAAACTCCCATTCCTGTCATTACTGCACCATCTCCAATAAAGCTATAGAGGTAGTTCTTGAGAAGTTCCTACCATGAAATTATTTCAGTTAAGTGTATGTTCATTAAGTCCAAAATTTCAAGAAGTTCAAAGTAAATTTATTATCAATTTACATATAGATTACGAAATACTACCTTGAGATTCATTTTCTTAGAGGTATTTACAAGAAAAAGGAAATGCAATAGAGTATCACAAAATACTATACATAGACAATGGTTTAGTGGGAAAATAAATCATTTGTGACTGAATAGCTAAGTAAACTAGATGGGTTAAATGACCTAATTCTGCTCTGACATCTTATGTTCTTATGATCTTAAAGATGAACAAATGTGCAAAAGAAGGCAAACTGCAAATGAAAACAATGCTGAGAACATGAGTGGTAAAGAGTCCATGAAAGTGAGCCTGAGGTTGTAGTATCTGTTCAAATTAGTGGTAAACTAAGTTATTCATGTCAGCTCAGGAACCCGATGGTTGTAGGGAAGTATCTTCTCCTGAACCTGATGGTGAAGAAATTAAGTCTTCTGTACTAGTTGTAGCAAGGAGAGGGTGTGACCAGGATGGTGAATGTCTTTGATGATGAGTGTTTCTTTCATAGGGCAGTGTTCAATGTAAATATGTTCAATGGTGGGGAGGGTTTTGCCTCCACTGGGTTTTATCCATGACTTTCATTTGGACCACTTCCATTAGGATGATCTTCACCAAAATCAGCTAAAAAGGAAATTAACGCTGGTCCATTTAAAATTAATTGATAGGGTGTAGATATCTATCTGATGCAATCATAGTTTCTCAGTGGATAATAATTAACTCCTTTATTCCAATTAAATGTAAGGGAATATGAGGAGGTGAGTCAGAGTTCACTTTGCAGAACAATAACAGTGTCATCTTTGTCAATAGGTTTGATGACAATTCTGGGGGTTGATTAATGAACAGAGTGTTTCCTCTATAGATGGAGATAGGTTAGAGCAAGCAATACCTGTGGAAAAATATTGATTTGGCCAATCACCCTGTAACGTAAAAGGCTATGAGTCTGTAATATTGACTTAATTTTACTCTTTCCTCAGATTGTCTGCCAAAAAGAAACAAAAACAGATGCTGTCAAAGCAGCTGGAGATTTCCAGAATCTCTTTAATTTCAGACTTCGAGCAACAACAATGTACAAGATTTCACAGTTTCAGCACTTTCTTCTTTGTCTCCTCTATCCTCATTCATCTTCTTCCCAAACAGATCATCTACAAGTAACAAGTGCTCACCATCCTTTCTTAGCCAGCCACACCAACATTTGCATCACAGTTTCCCTTGTTCTCCAATATATCATAAATGTTACTCTTTGTTTTTTTTCAACCCACCCACATCTCCGCAACTTAATACATGTTTGATTTCTAGTTATCACCAGTTCTTATGAAAGGTCCTCAATCTGAACTGTTAGTTCTGTTTCCAATACGGCTAGATCTATGGACTATTTCCAGCAATTTCTGCTTTTATTTCAGATTTCAAGGATCTGCAGTTTTAGGTTTTGACCTTCTGTACTGTTCATCATCAGAACTGGGGCACATTGTTGATTAAAAGGATTGAACGTACTGTGCTTATCATCTGGAAATAATCAGCTGTTGGATACTTCCAGCTTATATCAGCTGTGCAAAGTTCCACAACTTGAATATCAAGTGTGTGAAACCACATGAAGTAAACTAACTAAACCTAGAGAAGTTAACTTCAAAATGTCCATCATCTTAGAACAGAAACAGCACACCCTTGTCCTCAAATTCAAGCACCTTAGAGCCAAAGTTTATCCCAACTTTTTCAAACTGCTTACATTTTTATCATATGCTGCCATGTCCAATGCATCACATATAACTTTCACTTCCAGTAAATCATCCAAGCCCATAACTATACAGTATATGTCATTTTGCTGCTGAAATTATCAGCCCTGCTTTTTGCAATCTTTAGAGTTGACTCTGCCAAAATTGTGCTGATTAGACCTCCATCTTCCAAACAGCTAATATTAATTCAGCTAGATCTGCAATTTTCACATCCTGTCCTCCATCCTGCTTGCCTGATACACCTGTTGAGACTGTTCCTTATTGGCTTCAGATCTCCCATTAGATTCAAAACAAAATGGTCATGTATTTGTTCAATGTTTCTATCTTTATATTCAATTCCAGCTGATAAACCACACAAAATTTGATTTCTCCTACTCCAGCAACTTGCGCTTTCAATCCTTACTTCTCCTTGAAATGATACAGCACAGTGGATGGACATTGTATCCAGGTTGCCTCTTTGATAGTCAATTAGGAGCCTTTACAATTCAATTAATCACACTCTTATGCATTTCTTATTGTCCTGCAATATTTTTCATCTGAAATGTCCATCTAGTTCCACTTTAACATTTGTTCCTTCATCTGCCTCACAATCTCTTCATGTGGTACCTTCCAGGCCACAAATGACTGTACAAAGTTAAGTACAGTAATCCAAATGGGGCCAAAAATGTAACATAATCTCCTCATCTTTGTAATCAGTGCCTTTTTAATACAGCCAAGATTCCATCTTTACTGCCAGACTTTTCAATATGTCCTACTATTTTCAAAGATACCCCAGATTATCTCTGTCTTTACATGCTGCTAAGACTTATACCATTTGCTTTAATAATTATCGATAAAAGGGAATAAAATCAAAGGTTAGCGGAATTGCAGAATATAGTGATGCCCTGAGAAGAACAGATTTTCTCACCAAAAGCCAGGCAACATATCCTGATGTTTATTTACAAAGAAGCCAGTTATTTGAATTTAATCTGAAACTGGAAAGAACCTTTGAAAAAAAAATTCAAGTGTGATCTTAAGAGCCAGATGATGAATTCTGAAAATAATTCCCTAAACCCCTCAGCTTCTCTGTCTGCCTCACCTCATTTAGTATCTTCCCTGTATTTTTGGTCAAGTTGATGGTAGCAATATTATTCACATGGCAGTCTTTCTTTGTCGCTGGGTTATTACAGAGCATTCCATACAAAGCATCATATAGCAATTACAATTTTCTGTGAGTAGAAATCATGACTCATAATGTCAACAGACTACTTTGATCTAGGACAACCCATCTGCTGGAGGCACATGGCAGATTGAGCAGCATCTATGGGAGGAAAAGAACTGTCAACATTTTAAGGGTCAAAACTCTTCAACAGGATGCAGATTAGGCCAGGCCCTGGTACATTGTTTCAATGCAGAATGTGAACAGATCCTTTCCTCCAGCAGATTGCTTGTTGCTCCAGATTCCAGTTTCTGCAATCGTTTTTGACGTAAATGCTGACAGGGTTCCTGAATATTGCTCCAGGTGTATGATAAATGTTTCACAACATTCTTAATTCGTTTGATGATTCATATGCCACAAGTTACCCAGTCTCAAAGTACACTTATTATCAAAGTATGTATACCATATACTGCTTGGAGATTCATCTTATTACAGACAGCCACAAAGCAAAGAAACACAATGGAGCCCACTAAAAAAGCCAACACAATAAAAACCATCAAATACTCAATGTGAGAAAAAATAAACACATCATGCAAAAATATAAAATAAAGTAAACCAATGCAGCAAAGAACATGAACCACAGAGTCTCTGGAAGTGAGTCCAGAGCCATGGAACCAGTTCAGTGCTGCAGTCTCTGATGTGCCCTCATTAAAACCAAACTATTGCACATGGTGACCAGTAGATGCTGGGGCTTAGAACTGAGGACATTATCGAAGGTCACAGCAAGGCACTTGGTCCTTTATTTGGTGGAAGTATTCATTGCCTCTCACTTGGTGGCTAAATCCTACTGTAGACTATTATCAGCTGCATCCCTAATAGAGAAAGTTGTGAAAAAAGCTAAGCATTGTGAGGGTTTATTTCTTTCCCAGCAAATTATTTTGTTGTGCTAGGCATGCAGAATGGCATGCATACCTCAGCTTTTAATATCTTACTAGGGGAAAATCAATACTCATTCATGCTGGATGGCCTTGCAAACTGAAGGACATTTGGAACTGTGCACTAATATTGCAAGTGTTTTTCCAAAAAAATCAAATGAATATGCTAGTGATAACATTATATTGATGGTCCTAGCTCTAATATGCATTCCTTTATTCCAGGTTATCAATAAAAAAAAATCTGACATGCAGCCTAGAGGAAAGAGGCTATGGAATTGTAAATAGTGCTAGAAATTACTCAACAGATGGCAAAATCTTTCTTGCAATCTTCATGTGCAGAAAGACTTTGCACTTGGAATTCCTCAGTCTTTGGTCCAGCCATCATCTGATGACTCATTGCTTCGAACATATGCAGTTGATCTGGGCCCAATTTTACAAAAGCAGCATGAAACAAAATGTTAAACATGGGTGGAAACTATCTGGACTTCACTGGTATAATTAAGCAAAATTTGGTTTCATATCTACATACAAACAATTTGATAGGAATTGCCAGTTTTACATTATTAACTTCATTATTACTGTTTGAGAAAGTTTCCAGAGGAGTGGGTCAGAGAAGGCTAGAGAGAGTGTGGACAGAATAAGGGATAAGGTTCAATCCTGATCTCTGTAGAATTGATAGAACATTTTTTCATGCTTCACTTGAAGATATTTCTTAAAATAAAGTTTATATCTTACTCTTGATTATCACAGATAATGAGAGTATAATCACAGTTGAAAAAGAGAGAAAGACCCAATTGATGCAACTTAAATCATTTGGTTCAAATAATATGACACTTTAGACTATTCTCAATATGGTGGGATTGAATTACCAACAATGTTCTAGCAATCATACTTTTCTTAAGGACATGCAGAAATCCTGAACTCTCCTCATATGCCTATCACTTCCCCTAATGCCCCTCATCCTTCCCTTTCTCCCATGATCTACTCTCCTTTCTTGTAAGATTCCTTCTTTGCCAGCCTTTATCTTTGACACCTATCACCTCCCAGCTTCTTACTACATCTCTCCTCTCCCATGCACCTGGCTTCACTTATCACATTCTAGATTGTCCTCCTTCCCATCCCCCCATCTTCGTATTCAGACATCCTTCCCCTGATCTGACATATCTCACTCCTGTACGCCCTCTTGTCACCTCTGAAATTCTACCATCAATGGTTGTATCATCAGCAAATTTACAGATGGTACTTGAGCTATACCTAGTCACACGGTCATGGGTATAGAGAGAATAGAGAAGTGGGCTAAGCACACGCCCTTGAGGTGCATCATTGTTGATCGTCAGCAAGGAGGTAATGTTATCACCAATTCTCACAGATTGTGATCTTTCAGTTAGGAAATTGAAGATCCAATTGCAGAGGGAGGTACAGAGACCCAGATTCTGTAACTTCTCAATTAGGATTGTGGGAATGATTGTACTAAATGCTGAGCTATAGTCAGTGAACGGCATCCTGACGTAGGTGTTTGTGTTGTCCAGGTGGTCTAAAGCCATGTGAAGAGCCATTGAAATTGCATCTGCCGTTGACCTATTGTGGTGATAGGCAAATTACAATGGGTCCAGGTTCTTGCTGAGGCAGGTGTTTAGTCTAGTCATGACCAACCTCTCAAAGCATTTCATCACTGTAGATCATTAAGGCAGCTTACATTATTCTTCTTAGGCACTGGTATAATTGTTGCCTTTTTGAAGCTAGTGGCAACTTCTGCCTGTAGCAGTGAGAGGTTGAAAATATCCTTGTATACTCCCGCTAGATGGTTGGCAGAAGTTTTCAGAGCCTTATCAGGTACTCCATCGGGCTTTCCACCTTGCAAGTGTTCTTCCTCTTTAAAGACAGCCTAACATTGGCCTCTGAGACAGAAATCACTGCGTTATCAGGTGCCACAGAGATCTTCACAGCTGTAGTTGTGTTCTCCCTTTCAAAGTGGGCATAGCAAGTGTTGAGTTCATCTGGTTGTGAGGCATTAGACTGTATGCTAATACTTGTTCAGTATCTAGTGAACAATAGTAGCTGTCAGCCAATTCTAAAGAGAATTTTTACTGCGGTTTAATGGCTATTGAAATGTCTTATATGCCATGCCATGACTCACTTCATCATTAACAGATAAAATGAAAAAAAAAGCATGCTACACCAAGGCTTAACTCACTATTCTGTACAGAATAAAGAAGGAACAGTATTCTGCGTAAATAAAAATATACCACTACTGTACATTCTTGTTTCCTATGAGGACATTAACAAAGCTTCTGCCATAATTACTTTCTAAATTTAATAGTTTTTGATCATTTTTTGCCTTAATTCCATCACTGAGTTTCTAATCAATCAGTTGTTTGGAATCTATTTGACCCGTGCGTTAAGGGCATAACACACTCCTTTATTGCATTGAGCCACCAGGGAAAACATGCCTTACCGGTACATGCACACAGACTCATTCTAAAACGTTATGTAAGATTTAACCACCCATTAAAAAAACTTCAGCTTAGGCTGAAGATGCATCAGTCTTTGAAGATAAAGCATAAGAAAAGTTGTGCATAGACTTACGTCCTTAGCCTGACTATCGATTGCAGTGTTTTGGAATCAAAAATTATTAACCAGCAATTTTAAAAATAATGAAACAAAATTCCATAGTATTCATAGGAAAATAACTTAGATATGCATGCATATTCCGGTAGTCTATCAAGGTTCAAATATTCGCCAGAGCTTTGGTTCTGTCTCTTACTACCGAATATCGAAAGGCCTGAAATGAGTGGATGTGGAGAAAATGTTTCCAATAGTGGAAGAGTCTAAGAGCATGGGTGACATTCTCAGTATAAAAGGATGTCCCTTTAGAACAAAGATGAGGATAAATTTCTTTAGTCAGAGGATAATGAATCTGTGGAATTCTTTGCCACAGGCAGCCATGGAGACCAAGTCATTGGGCATATTTAAAGCCACGGTTGATAGGTTCTTGTTTAGTAAGGGTGTTAAAGGTTACAGGGAGAAGGCAGGCAGGGGAATGGGATTGAGAGGGATTAATAAATCAACCATGATAAAATGGTGGTGAAGACTTAATGGGTTGAATGGCCTAATTCTGCTCCTATATCTTTCGTTTGAAAGAGAGCATCTGAGTGCAGTACTGTAAAGTCAAATGAGTATGTGCATTCATTAACTTAATTGGGGATAAAATCAATAACATTCAGTGTCTGAACCAAGGATTGTGATATATTGTCAAACGTTTAAATTAGGCAAGTGTAGATTCTGTAGTAAATAAAAATGATCAAATACATACTTCATAAGGGAAAATTTAATTGTATTAGAACATATGTCCATGGCTTGCAACCTACATATGACTGGCACCTGTTTGAGCCTACAAAGGTCATACAAAAGACTCGTGTATGATGTTTTGCATACTTGGAGAGGTGTGGTAGCATAGTTGTTAAGTTAATGGGCTGATAGTCAGAGACTTGGCAATGAATCAAAGGACTCAACAGCAGGAGGAGAATTTAAATTCAAGTCATTAAATACCTCTGCAAATTCAATAATAGTGACCATAAGACTAGCAGATTGTCACACCTTTGAGTCTATTAATGTTCTTCAGATAAGGATTTCCGTCATTAATATACATGACAACAAAACCACCAACGAGATTGCTTCCTCTACGCAAACAATGGCCTCACAAACTAAAGGGCACTCAGAATTACATTTAAGAAACCCTAATAATGTCAGTTATTTTCCAAAAAACTCAAACAAGCTAGTGATAATATTACTATTGCTGTTCTTAGAACTATACTCCTTAGTCATAGATATCAGCAAAAATCTAAAATTCCCCTTGGAGGAATGGGTCTCTTTGGACATTACTCAACAGATGACATGTCTTTCAAAGTGATGATTGTCAATAGAAGAAAGTGATTCCCCATTTCTGAGCTGCCAGTGCTTGTAGATGAAATGTGCTCTCTTCTCTCCCAGGGAAGGAAGTTCTCTGGGCACGCTATTGTCTAAGAGAAAGCTGCAGAGCAACTGACCAGCAGGAGTCCAACCCTAAGTGCTTGGATCCAGTGTAGGGAGAAGTTAAGTGGGGTCACATGCAAGATGTCAGTGAAGGCAACTTAATCTCCCTGCCCTTATATAAAATAGGTCTCAGAAATGTCCTGGCACAGACTGCCATGGTAACAGAACTCTAATACTGATACCACAGCTTCCACAGGCTGATTAGTTTTCAGCAAAGGAAGGCACACCAACCAAATCATGCAGACTAATTTCCTATCTTGCCTCTTACAAGTAAAAGTGGCACATGACTGCAGGTAATAAAGGCAGACTGGTAGGAATAAGCGACAGCAAGGACGCTGATCAAGCTGCAGGCTGGGATGCAGGATGCATTCTGTTATGCTGAAAGGGTCTACCAGCTCCAAGGTTCCCAAACTACTCGCACTCCCCTGATGTGCTACGTCACTGATTTTAGTAACCTGTCAGAGGACGTCATGTCTTGCGCTAATCCCAGTCCAGTACTCGTACCTGATTCCATGATGGCAGTCATGTGAGCTTCCAACAGTGGCATGCAGGCTTTAAATGATTTTGCTTTAGTGTAAGGAAAGACATCAGCTTTCAGACCTACAAGGTGATTGGATCCTCCAGTAAAGACATAGGTCTGGCCAGAATTTCTGTGCTGGAAAGGTGGTCTCCAGCTCTGAGCAAAGCCTGTGTGAGGTTGGACCTGGACATTCCAACAGCTCTCCCCTGTAGAGAGGAAAACCCTCTTCACAGTGTTTCACCTGGCTTTCCTGAGGCCCATATATGCTTGGTAATAATCCTTCAGAATCTAGCATCAAATGCACAGCTCACTTATGTCTCATTTTGCTTCTCCAAACATGAGACCAAATGGCAGAGTCGCAAACACATGAGATTCTGCAGACAGTGAAAATCTTGAGCAACATTCACACAAAATACTAAAGGAACTCAGTAAGTCGGGCAGCATCTGTGGAGGGGAACAAACAGTTGATGTTTTAGGTTGAGCCCTTTCATCAGGACTGGGAAGAAAGGGAGCTAGCATAAAAATGTTGGGGGAAGAGATGGTAGGCGATATGGTGCTCTCCTATCAGATTCACCTTCTTCAGCCTTCAGCACCTCCACCCATCACCTTCCAGCTCCCCACTTCAAATGGAAGAATGTCTCCTTCATTCCTACTCAATATTTGGCCAACTCTGCTGGGCCAGAGTAAATTTCTTAATGATCCTAAATGAACCAAAAAGCACAAGGCCAGAGTGATAGGGTAGAGAAGGTGTAAGTATACAGTCTAGGCTTCCCTTAAGTCCAAAGAGACAGCAGGAGTAAGGAGATGTGGAATGTTTGATGGAGGATATGTCATAAATCATTTCTGTGGTCCTTGCTTCTCCAGCAGTTTCAGCTTCAACTGCAATAACAGTGAGAGTTCTCTTATCTGGGTGAGTGAGCTGATACCAACATGTATGGCCTGTCAGTCTGCTACTGTTGTTGGCAATTCTGTCCACCCTTGGCCTGTGTGTGTGTGTGTGTGTGTAACAATGCTGTAGTTGAACAGCTGGCAGTATATGTAAGCTGTGAAACATATTGTAAGCAGCAGGTGGTAAGCGTGGGGATGTAGTGGAACAAACAAGTGCTATTCCCAAATCCTACTCCAGACAGATTGAGGTTAAGTGAGTAATGAGGTTATTACATAATAAAATTGTATAAAGATTTTGCAGAAGGGAAATGGAGTTGTACCAATTCTCCAATACTTTGCTTAAGTATTCACCAGTGAGAGAGACCTTGACAAATGTGAGGTCAGCGTAGACCAGGCTGATATGCTGGGAAGTGATGCTAAGGAAAAAGATGTACTGAAACTTTTGAAAAACATTAGGGCAGATAAGTCCCCAGGCCCGGACAGGACATAACCCAGATTACTATGGGAAGCAAGGAAAAAGATTCCTGTGCCTTTGGTGATGATCTTTGGCCATGATGATTAGATCAATATAGAAGCATATTTAAGGTTTAGGAAGCAAGGATCAGAGAGAGCTTATAAAAATTACAAGGTAGCCAGGGAGAAACTTATGAATGAACTTAGGAGAGCTGCGGTAGAAAGGCAGATGAAAAGGCTTTGGTAAAGTAGAATTAAAAAGTGCCCAAGGTGTTCTATGCATCCACGAAGAACATAAGGATGACTAGAGTGAGGGTAGGCTGATCAGGGATAAAACATGCCTGAATCGGAGGAGATAGAAAAGGTCCTTAATAAATACTGTGCATAAGTATTCACCAGTGAAAGTCACCTTGACAAATGTGAGGTCAGCGTAGAAGAGGCGGTTATGCTGGAACATGTCAAGGTTAAGCAGAGGGTACACTGAAACTTCTGTGCCAATAGCAATGATTTCTTTGCATCCTTACTGGTCACTTAGATAGTACCAGAGGACTGGAGGGTGAACAATGTTATTCCTTTGTTCAAGAAAGGTAAAAGGGATAACCCTGGGAATTATAGACCAGTGAGTTTTACATCAGTGGTGGGAAAATTATTGCAGAGGATCCTTGAAGAAGCATAATCCATTCAGGGATACTCAACATAGCATTGTGAGGGGCAAACTGTGCCTCGTGGGCCTGATTCAATTAGATTGATTTTAGAGTAGGTTAAAAGATTGGCATAATATCATGGGTCAATTGGTCTGTACTGTGCTGTAGTGTTCTATGTTCTATGTTCTAATTCTTGAAGAAGTGACAATGCAAATTGGTGAAGGCAGAGAAATGAATATGGTATTCATGGATTTTAGTAAGACATTTGACAAATTTCCTTATGATAGACCAATTCATAAAGTCAGGATCCAGGGAAACATGTCTGTGTGGATTTGGAGTTGGCTTGCCCATGGAAGGCAGAGGGTGATAATAGATAGAGGATATTCTATCTGGAAGTATGTGACTAGTGGTGTTCTGCAGAGATCTGTTCTGGGAATCCTGCTATTGAGTGCATCTACATGAAATGCTATTGTAGGAAAGCAGTATCAATATCAAAGATCCTCACCACCCAAGCCATGCTCCTTTCTTGCTTCCACCATCAGGCAGAAGATACAAGTGCCTCAGGACTCACACCACCAGGTTCAAGAACAATTACTACCCCTCAGCCATCAGACTCTTGGACAAAAGAAGATGTTCCCACAGCCAATGATCTCACTTTAAGGACTCTTTTTTTTTGTTATTTCATGCTCTCATTATTTATTGCTATTTATTTATTTATAGTTGTATTTTAACAGTTTGTTGCCTTCTATGCTCTTGCTCTTTCATTGATCTTGTGTACAGTTACTATTCTATAGATTTGCTGAGTATGCACGCAGAAAGAAGAATCTCAGGGTTGTATGTGTGGCATGTATGTACTCGATAATAAATTTTACTTTGAACTTTAATTGATGTGGATATTGTAGGTTACATTGGGATATTGATAAGACGCAGTGCTGGTCTGGATGTGGCAGATGGAATTCAATTCTGGACAAGTTTGAAGTGATTCATTTTAGGTCAAACTACAGAATACAAGGTTAATAGCAAGTTTCTTAACAGAAGAACAGTGGGATCTTGGGATCCTATCTAAAGATATTTCAAAGTTGCAGTACAAGTTGATAGGATGGTTAAGAAGATATATGATGTGGTGATCTTCATTAGTCATGGACTGAGTTCAACAGCTATAAAGTAATGTTGCAGTTCTATAAAACTCTAGTTAGACTACTCTTGGAGCATTGTGTTCAGTTATGGTCACTTCATTATAGAACAGGGAGGATGTGATAGTTTTAGAGGGGTTGCAGAGGGGATTTACCAGGATGAAGGTTGGATTACAAAGCATGTCTTATGAGGATAGCTTGAGCTAGGGCTTTTCTTTTTGAAGAGCAGGAAGATGAGAGTTGACTTGATAGAGGTGTACAAGATTATAAGAGGCACTGATCAAATGGCAGCCAGAATCTTTTCTTCCCAGAGTTGAAATGGCTAATACAAGTTGGCATAACATTTAGATATAATCTTTAGGTGTATGGAGGAAAGTATAGGGGGAATGTCAGAGATGGCTATCTTTACACAGAGATTAGTAGGTGCATGGAATGGGCTGCCAAGATTGGTGATACATGAGGAACATTTAAAAGACTTTTTTACTGTACAGACACATGAACAGAAGTAAACTGAAGAGTATGTGGGAAGGAAGAATTACATTAATCTTGGAGTAGGATAAAGGTTATGGGGTAAATGATGGGCCAAGGGCCCTGTACTGTGCTGAACTGCTCTATAAATGTTTTCCCATATATAGATACATTTCTCCGGAGTTTGATCTGCAATTCACTCCTTCTTCTGGAACTTCTTCTGCTGATGAACGGGGGCTTCCTTTTTCTCTATCAGTAATGAACATCTCTCCATCTCCTTTTCTAGCTGTGGTTCTTCTCCTTTGTCTACTATTTGCCATAGTATTCCCTCATCTAAGGTATGATTTCCATAATATTTGCAACTCCAAATGATTTCCCATTTTAGAGTAAGGGTTGGTTATTGTTGGCAGGTAGTTCAGACAACTAGGAGTATGTATCACTACTAAAGCTCACAATAGTGATGATTAGTCCCAAAAATCACATAAGGAGATCTGAACATGCAATTCCCATACAACCATCACAATTTCATATTTGCTCAAGTCAATTGCATATTGAGAGGAGAGCATTGCTTTCTCTGTCAGAAAATTTGCTTTACTTTACAGTGGACATCATACTGTTGCAGGGTTTTATATGTAATATTTTTGTATTAGTGGAATATCAATCAGCATGAAATGATTGCAAAATCAACTTGTTTTAAGTATATAACAGAAATTAATGCAATACTTAGTTACTAATTATTCATTTCTTTTCCCTAGAATATAATACTTTACAAGTTCTACAAACTTGTGAGCAACAAATGGTTTGAACCATTCACTATTGCTTTGATTACATTGAATGTGCTGGTGATGGCATGTGATCATTATGGCCAATCAAAAATGTTTGCTTTAGTATTAAATCGGTTCAACGTAATATTTGCCGCTCTGTTTACCGTTGAAGCAATTTTAAAACTTTTGGGCCAACGACAATACTACTTCACTCAGGCATGGAATATCTTTGATTTTCTAGTCGTTGTTCTTTCCCTTGTAGGTAAGTCGCATTTACTATTAACGTTCTTCTGTGATAAATAAAAATACTTTAGGCAAGGTTTTCTAAGGAAACCTAAAATAAAAAGAGAAAAATGTTGGAAATACTTAACAGATCAGGCTGCATGTGTGGAAAACGAAACACGGTCCATGCTTCAGGTCTGAACTGAAATGTTTCTACTGATGTGGCTTGGCCTGTTGAATATTTCCAGAATCTTCTTGTTTTATTTTAGATTTCCAGCATCTGCAGATTATTTTAATATCTCATTTACATGTGAATGGGAGTGAAAGAAAACTGATTTTGGGGTGATGGAATTCATGCTACGTTGTCAGATGGGCCAGGCAACCACAACCCAGAAGGAATCCAAGACTGCAAGCAAACTGGATCTTCTTCACCTCCATACAAAATAAGTCCTGACAAAGGGTCTCGGCCCAAAATGTCGACAGTGCTTCTCCCTATAGATGCTGCCTGGCCTGCTGCATTCCACCAGCATTTTGTGTGTGTCGCAAGACTTTTTTGAAGTCAGTTTTCCATTATCATTGTTTTATATAATCAAACTTATGTTGTTCTTAAGGGAGTGATGTCACTAACATGTGCATTTCTTTGGAAAATATGCTGTTGACTCTTGATATTTACTTTGCAGATCTAATTTGTAAAATACCAGACTAGATTTACAATCCACTATTACAAAATGCACCTATTAAAATGTTATAAATCCCATCCCTCTAAGGTACATGGAGCACTCAACATCATATAAGGTGTTGGACTGTGGCGACCCATTTCCTGGCACATCCGAACCGACTCACAATTAGATAGCCTACGGGGGTTTGCGAGCACAGAGCTTTGGAGCCTCTGCGCCACGGGGGGCAGGTTGAGGGAGGCTTAAAAGTGAGGCTGAAGATTTCGAATAAAGTTTTTTCCTTCGACTGCAGTTACCGACTCCGTGTCGTAATTTTAGCGCTGCGTGTAGCACACCGCTACAGGATCGCATTTGTTTCATTTGTGGTTAATAAGAAAGATAGAACATGGAAACAGGCTCATCGGTCCCCTGAGCAACAATTCCCCCATTTAAAATAATCTTACATTGATCCCGTTTTATGTTCTCCCCACATTGTCATCAGTTCTACCACTCATCTACAGAGGAGATGCAATTTACAATGATCTATTAACCTGCCAACCCATATGTGTTTGGGATATGAAAGGAAAGTAGAGCTCCTAGAGCAAATCTACACATACATAAGGAGAACATACAACTGATTGACAGAAAGGATTGAAATCAGGTCTTTCTCACTGTGTGGCAGCATTTCTACTAAATGCAAGGGGTGCCACCAAATGATAGTGGATTCCTTTTGGTATACAAATTTTATCAAGGGAATACCTTGGCTATCTATATATTTTAATATTGTGCAATCCCTTCTGCTTGAATCATTTAGAATTGCCTGGATTTTAATTTTGTTGTGCCTTCAGCCGGATGCGGAAGATAAAAGCCAACATAATATATGTAAAATCATGTCCTTTATTCTGTACAGTGCAGACATTGTTTCAGTTTGTTTTTCAAAGGGAATACCTAAGTCTTACTGGGAATCATCAGTCACATCCTGCCAATTTGAGTACAATCACAATTACATGCATTCCAGTCAATAATTTGCCTGAATATTCTGACGTTTGTTGAAGGCAATTAGAAAACACATATAAACAACCTTCATACACCTTTTAGTAATTTTTTTGAACATTCTGATTATTTTACTCAGGCACAACCTATTGGCACATCAATTTTGACTGATCATCCAGATCCAATGCCCTGTTCCACCCTTTTCCCATATCCTTTGATCCTGCTAGCCCCGGAAAAAAGTAACATATTTCTTCTGGAATATGGCTTCATTCACCATCTGTGGTACAGAATTCCATAGGTTCACTACTCTGGGAGGAGAAAGTTCTCCTCATCTCCACCTTAAATACCTTTCCCTTTCCCTTTTTTATACATCTAATCTATCCACTCTTGTTAGGATTTTTGTAAATTTCTAAAATATTCCCTCTTGATCTACTAAATTTTAGTGAATACAAGCTTAATGAATACATATCTCTTTTCATATGTCAACCCCACTATCTCAGATATCAGTCCAGTGAACATAATGGACACTAGCAATTTCCCTAGGATAGATCTCAGCCTAACTACTCTGTTACTTTTTGGTTTTCATCCTTCATTTTTCTGACATTTGTACATTTCCTATCCATAGTGATTAATACTGAATCAAGATAAATTTGAAAAAATATAAATGTGGTTATATCTAAATATTTATAGAAAAATAAATAAAATGATATATATAAGTAAGTATTATAAACCTGCAGTGTAAACTTCCTAATTTTTGGAAATTCTAACTCTTTTACGCTTTTACTTTCTGCCTTACTGTTAATTTGCTTCTGTTAATCTTCGTGAGTTACCATTCCTGATTTAATGCTAACTTCCTTTTATACCAGCATATTCTCCCCTTCCTCTACCATATATGCTGCTGTGAGGTAATAAAATTTTAAAATTTGCTGTTCATGATTGAAAAGGCCAGGATTTAATGCCAATTTCTGTCATTAAGAAGGTGGTCTTGACTTTCTATATTGTACCATTGTAGTTCATGACAAAGTGTTATCAAGTAGAGTTGTACAGGACTTTGATTCATCAGTGATGAAGGATCTACTTCAAGATCACTTGAAAGTTGTTTTCTAGGTGGTGGAATTCCTAAAAGCCTGCTACTTTTGACCCTTCTCTTAACTCTTTACTCATACTGCTCTCATTGATTTATTATAATGTTCACACATTTAATCCAATTTAAATATTCAACATTGGACTTCTGGAATATACAATTATTGTTGGAAGCTCTCAATTTGTTTTCCCTTTACTCCCATCCTGTTAAGGTAAAAAAAAAATCTCTTCTTTGAAGCATCAATTTGATGACAAATTACATTTAAGGCATAAAGACCAATAAAAACAAAACATAACTTAGAAAGTGAAAAATTATTTTAACAAACTTTTAAGGTTAAGTATAATTCTGTTCAATACCTCTACCAATAATTAATAGTACTTGTTTAGTACACCCTGTCAGAAGTCACTACACTCACTGTATCTCCTTTCTAACCAGAAAATTGTAGAAATAAATATATCTGGCAATTATTTTTAAATATGCAAAAAATTTGTTATGGTATTTTTCTGTTTTGTGGATGTCTACAAACAGTAATAATTTCAGCTTGTATACTGATACATTCTCAGATATTGAATTGAACCATTGAATACTTTCAAAAACTTTTATTATAGGGTATAATAAGTGTACATCATTGTTTATCTTCTTACTTTTAGATTCAGTTTGCTTTGATTTAGTCAATTCTAAATGTGACACAAATTCACCTTTACTGTATGCTTTGTTACTTTGGAATTTAACCACTCATTTTCCCCTTTTACTAATATTTTGCTCTCTTCATTCCTTCAGGAATTGCATTAGATTCATCTGCATCCAAAAAGCAAGGTGTCTCCCCAACTATTTTGCGAGTGTTCAGAATTGTAAGACTTGCAAGATTGTTGAGGCTGGTCCGATCTTTAAAAGGAATTCGGAAGCTGCTCTTTACTCTAGTCATATCTATCCCAGCTCTTTTCAACATTGGACTCCTGCTGGGTCTCGTAATGTTTATTTATTCAATATTGGGCATGAGTTTGTTTCGGGATCTACCAAGAGAACCTCCAATAAATGACATGGTAAATTTTGAAACTTTTGGAAACAGTATGATGCTTCTGTTTAGATTGACAACGGCTGCTGCATGGAATGAGATCCTTCATGTGATGATTAATTCTCATGTTCAACGTCAATTTGTATCATTCATGTACATGACATCATATATTGTTGTTGCAAATATTGTGATCATCAATATGTATGTAGCTGTTATATTAGAAAACTTTCATGAAGCCCAAGAACAAGAACTCGCTGGAGTTACTGATGAAGATGTTGACATGTTTTATGAAGTCTGGAGTAACTATGATGTGAAAGCTACACAATTCATCACATACGATCAGTTATCTGATTTCCTAAATGAGCTGAAATCTCCTTTACGAATACCAAAGCCCAATGCAGTTAAACTTGCAGCTCTGAATCTGCCACTAATTGATGGCAATAAGTTACATTGCTTGGATGTCCTCGAAGCGCTAAGTGCTGTAATTGTTGGAAAGGTAACTCAGTCGGAGCCCTTGAAAAAGCTAAGTGGTGATGTTTTTAAAATGTCAACGAAAATATTCCCAATTCGTATCACCATGGAAACAACCACAACTACACTAATGATACGAAAAGAGATCAAGGCTGCCATGACAATACAGAAAGCATTTCGGAAATTTCGAATCCATAAAACAATCAAAACAAAGGTCGATAGATCTCACAGCTCCTTAAGAAAATCACAACGAAGTCTACAGTCCAGCAGACCTAATTCACCTTTAACATGATCCGCAAATGCTATCAGTAGAAACTTTGACAGATGTAAACTGAGAACATTTTATTGGGTGCCTTTGGTGAATAAAGCAAAACCTTTAAAAGGGTTATATTCATTGCCACTGCACTTGTTGATCCAAAGTGCTTTCATTCCAGTCATGGAATTCATGTGCGTTCATTTAACTTTATAATCTAAATGTTGTATTTACTTGGAGAAGCTCACCTCTGGCAATTGAACTCAGTAAACAAATAATGTCGAAGGAGGTGCAATATCTTCACAATTAAGCATCAATCATGAACTGCTGTATGTTGGGTAGAAGGCAACAGGGATAAATTACCAGATTATGATTAATAAATATGTTCAGGCTAAATGGACATGAAGGCCATAACCAAAATACATGAAACAGATGCAACATAATGAGCCTTGTATGGTGCAATCAAGTGTGCTGGTAGGCTAGGAATGTCATGTATCCAACTGCTTGTCAATGAAATACATATTTGTTGAGCTTTTATGGTATTCATATGAGAAACTGATCATAACACTAAGTATTCTTCACATAACACAATTGCCTCACCTTGGTCAATGATCAGGAATAGTCCATTTTTGCATTTCTACAGACTTGGAAGTTATATTTCCTGCTCTATTTTTTCCAGATCAGATTTTATTTGTAAATTCATAAATGTGTCTGACTTGAGCCTCAAGTTACCTCTTTTTAGATTTTTATTTTAACTTTACATCAGGTTTGTGTCACAATAAATGTTTTAGAGATGCTCAGTTAATTTCCCAAAGCTGAGATGATTTATGATAGAATCTTTTCTTTAGCAAGAAAGATTTCTAGGATATGTAACTGTGATGGTTTATTAAAAAGTTCAGGACTAAATCTGCAGTTCTACAATTTTCTTCACTTTATGCCATTCCCTTCATAGCTAAATGAAGGCATTATTGTTGTCTTCCACTCCCATAAAAGATTGTTTGATAATAAATGAAATACTGCTGATAATTGTACACTGGATCATCAGTTGAACTGAGCTCATCCTTCTGTAAACCAGATTCCTATTATTTTATGTGTTTTGAGGATTTAATTCTGTGCTTCTACTCATTTTTCTACTAAAAAAGAGAGACAGATTTTGTCTTGATTACACCAAAGGTTTGCTATTGAGTATTATCGGGTTGTGATAAGTCAGTAACAGAAAGCTGCATTTTTTTTTTGGTTTCAGAATTTTGAATTCTGTCGTTTTCCCAGTGATTACACTTCAAGAATCCAGCGGCTGGTGCAAACCATTACCGTGTGCTCAGTTACGTCCGATTACACTGAGGTCTGACGTCAAATGTATTTTGTTCAAGGTTTATGTTCAATAAAGCTCTTTTATTCATTTTAATTTTTGCTCTGGTTCGCTTTTTTTTCCCGTCTGATTCGTCCTGTCGGTAATCGTTTTGCTGTTCTCTGTCACCTTATTGGTCTGTTAGTGGAACCCAATTGGTTTCCTCGGCTTCCAATTGGATCCTTCGCTTGTCGGATCAGATGTTAAAGTATGTTCCATTAAACACAGTACGAGTATTAAAGATTAAAAGAAAATAGCAGTAATAAGTTGTAATGAAATGTTAATGGCGTTTCACAAGGCGTTATCTGGAAAACTTGATTCACTAGTGCTTTGTTGGGGTGGGGGAGTTTAACATTGCAGCGTCAGTTTAAATCAAATGAGACCAGATACAAGTTATGCACAACCAAAGTACGCTGTCCATAGTCTATTTTCACATCCTAATCTATTGAGAAACTACATCCAGGTTCTAATGTTGTTTTAGGATTAAACTCGGCTACCATTTCCTCCAAATACCATTTGTACTCTGAAAGCGTAACTATTACATTTCAATGGTCAGAAACTAATTAAAGTTCATTATGATTTTGGGTATAGTGGTCCAATCCTTTTTAGTCACTTTAATAAGTAGATCAACTTTGACATGAAATTAATACATCATACAAGAGCGGAGATGCAGTTTGTCGAAGTTCAGATAGTTATCTGGTTTATTGACAGCAGAAATGTTAAATAGTCCTGGAAAATGTCACCGATAAAATCCTTGCCTCAGTTTTCTCTGTGTTTACTTCCGTATGTCCTTCTCTTTCAGAAATGAAGCAACTGTAATAAAGACCGGGACTGACCTTAATGTTGCCAGTGGCACGTTAGTTACTCGTTTCTATGTTTGTTTTATACAGACGAATAATTAATAAGAATTATGTCGCAGGATGAGTAAAATGGTCCTCTGAACACATAATTACCAGATTTATTTCATAATGATTTACAATATCCGAATATGCCCACTCAAATTAATTGACTCGTGTGGAATTCTTCTTGATCTCGAAAACAAGAAATTCAATAAAGTGGGTGTTAGATAAAACAGTCCGGAGTGTAGAATCAATTTTGATACTGGATATAATTGCGTACCAATCACAGGTTCCTTTAAATAGTACACGCCATCGGAACAAATTTCCTACTTCATGTGAGGTCGCACTGGTCTGCTTTGAATTTATCATTAGTTGATTAGTGGCCTTACGTTTGCTTCCATTTCTACTCATGGGTGATGACTGATATGAAATGATTTGTGCTTTGGACGTACTTAGATCGGATCTGATCAAGTCTGAATAAATTGTGTCAAATGAACAAGCATTTTACTCCGCAAACAGTTTGGTAACCTATTCTACTTGAGAGCGTGTGCCCTTGATACGCTGTATATTTTCATAACAGTACAGGACTGTAAGAAGATAATACCCTCTGAAACCAGAAAGGGAAACGCTTTCACATTTAACTGAATTTGATTTAGCCGATCTTCATTACCTCATGTTCACATTACTCTTATTTTTTGAATGATTTAATATTTTGAAAGAAATATTTCCCGTGGATATAACTTAATAAATATCACTCTTGTGCGTGCGGAGCAGCAACAATAATAAATACATTTTGTAGCACTAATTTGATATCGTCTAGAGAAGAATATTTTCAAATATATATTTTGAATTACTTACAAGGAGAAAAGTTAAACGCTTGATTTCAATATAACTCGATTTTAAATAATACTTTCCAACTAAATAATAAAGCACACAATCAATTATCAATAAAACTGTTATTTCTGTACAGCCAATAGGCAATAAATTAAGACGACCTGTCGACATTGAACTTCTTTTTTGTCAGTAATGCATAAGAATTTACGGTGCAATATTTGTACAGACTTCAGCACACACAGTCGATAGTATTTTATGAGGATTTGTTAATCTGTATCATCCATTCGACTAGGCCTCTGTTATCAAAGATTTATACTCATTAAGAGGTCCGATGTAAAACGAATTGATAAATAATTTCGATCTAGCAAAGTTAGGACTTCAGGAGAAATCAAGTTCTGTCGTATTTTAAAAATGGGGAGTAGTTTAATTTATAAAGATGTATTAATGATCCAGATATAGAACCGGGAATAACACAAAAAGTTCAATAATTTGTTTTATAAATTGTGATGGGGCGCATATTACACACTAAATCTTAAACTATTTGCAGTTAAAAAAATAAACCCGGTCACATAAAATAGTGGTTTTAATGCAAGTTGAAATTCATATATAGAATGGTATTAACTGAAATTGGAAGCGTACCTGTCGAGTTCCTGAAATCACGTTGTAAAGGTGGATGAGCGCATGCAACTTTCGTCCTCCAGATGTCTCACTTTGGTTTTACACAAGACCCACACAGTGGCTGCGTTTCAATCTGAATGTTTTTATCCGAATTTTCAGCGCTCCCCATCTCTAATAGTCTATCACATTTCTCAAGCTTCGTGGCCATCTCTCTGTATGCAATATCCTTGTGTTTTCCTTTTCGTGAATCCTGCTTACATTTATCTCCATTCATTTTCTCTAAACTTGATGTTATTCTCTGCTTGCACCGTTCTATCCGGCCACGACCATCCCTAACTAACACATAATCTCCAGCTTCAACTCTAGTTTGCACTTCCATTTTTCTGTCAATGTTCTGCCTTGGAGGAGTTCCCATAGTTTGATTCAAGTTTCTGATTTAGCTACAGGTGCTGATAAGCAGTGCTGTGTGGGATTTATCAGGCAAAAATATTAAATTTGCGCAGTAAATATTCCCTGACCAAAGCTGATCACCTGCCCGCTAAAGGGTAGTCAAGATTCTGATTAGAAGCCATTTCCCTCCCTATGAAACAAATTCTTAATGACACCACCGAGAAGCATTGTGTGCAGTGATAGTCGATCGATCACTTATTAGCACCTTTTAATGGTTTTATTTAAAACCGTAAATTAAATCCTGTGAAACTTATTTCGCCTCAGCCGAGTGCCATTTTCTAAACCTAAAACCGATTTAGGAATGGAAGGCTGTTCGTGCCGTTAAGTATAATTTCATGTTGGTCGAAATGAATCCAAACTCGGGCCTCCGAACTGCAATCTGAAAACGTGACTCGCAATATTTCCGCTTTCATTTGACTCTCCACTGCTATGACAAAGCAACGAAAACAGTTGTTGAGAGTGGAAATCATTTAGTCATTTGGGTCCGGGAGTGGGGTGGTGGGGGGGGGGGGGGGGGGGGACTGGCTCTTTCAAAACTGGTCCTTTCTGTTGCAGTTACCCTATTTGAATCGTTAGGGGGCTGCATAACGTTTTCCCAAAAAGAGAGAATTAATGCTGTAGGTCAGAATTGCCATGTTGTGGAACAACAATCCAGGATGCTCCAGATGCTGGGACTGGAGTTCCGAGGCGCTGAGCCCGAAAATGATTTACATGGAATTGCTGTATCGAGAAGGTGATTTTTTTTTGCTGTATATATGATGATGCCTAGGGCCTTCTTTTATTGGGATGTCTATTTTGAACCCTCTTGTGTGATAAGTATTACGATCATCCAAACAACTGTCTACTCTAATATTAGAACGATTGCATTTCTGGCATTTATTATAAAGAGCCTATTGTAATAAGTCTTTATTAAAAGATTACCATTATATCCCGCAGCTGGTGGAAAACGTCTGTTATCACTGAGTTATTTCGAGTGAGGTCCATACACCTATCACAACTAAAAAGTTGCCCGGGATTAAGGGCGATCACGATTTAAATCGGATCATGCGTTTTATCTTTTCCTGGAGGAAGGTTTCCCACATACTTCTCCTTCCTTGCCAAAAGTGACTTCATTGAGCAACAGTAAGATTCGACTTTCGATGTCACAATCTCCTAAATGAGAATAGGAGACCGCCTACGGCATTTCATAGACACGCGAAGTCTGATCCAGTAATAGACGTGAAACTTTGCCAGTTCTGCATATTAAATCTAACTGCTTTTCTCATACGAGACAGCAGAATGCATGCACGGTATCCGTTTCTTTGGTTTCATTTCTGATTCCCTATTTTATTATTTAATACATTGATTGGTCCCACCGAAATAGTCAGATGGCTCTGATCTTCTAAGCCAATATTGCAGCAATAAAAAAAATTCTCCCCCTGTGTGTTTTGAGACTAAACTTAAGGAGGTCAATTATGATAGTAACTTGCTTTCCATGTAAACAAACCTCCTACTCGTAGATTTTAGACGAAACATCAATATTGACCTATATGGCTTGTTATTATTGCGCTACGAAAGGAACCGTACCTTTAAAGCTGGAATTCATTAAATATGATAATGTTTTGTTGGGGGGGAGGGTGATAATCAATAGACAGGACGGATTATATTTGCCCTCAAATGGTGCATATCTTGCTGAGAATGTAAACCCCTGGGAAATAAAGTACATACTGTTTTTTTAGTATTTATTCCATCGTTATCATATAATGCTAATACTGGCACGAGAGCAAAACAAAATCAAAGATCGTACTACAAGTAAGTGAAGACTAACAGTCGGGATAAGTTCGTTCATTGCCACATTATCTCGCCATTAGCTTATGGTGTCGTGTCACCTGCAAGCCGGCGCGCAGATCATAATTCTGTATCTTATATTTGTGGTGTAATTGACTGAGATTGTATAGAACTTTTAGGGAAGGCGGTGAAATGTCACCTGATTAAGTTTCTGTCCACCTTAACTTTGTGATCACTTCCTCCTCCCCCCATCCTGCCAAGCACATTACCATGCCATCAGAAGACCGCCCACCAAACAGACCAGCCAAGACCCTTTTCAGCCAAAATATTTAAGAGTGACTGCATTCACAGTTTGACGTTCATTCAAGTCTGCGATCAGACTAGACTGGTGTTCTCAGATCAGTACTTATCTGCGGCGAAACTGAGTGCAACAATGTTAAGGATGCTAAGCAACAGAGCTGTGTCTCGCGTTTTTTTACTTTATATCTTCCTCACCATTGGAGACGAGCGAGTGCAGGGTAAGTTAAAAACAGAATGGGAAGAGTTCGCTCTCTCATGTTAGATGTGTAAATATGGCTCTTAGTTTCAAATTTGTTTCAATTTGCGCTTCGTCTCTCTCTCTCTCTCTCTCTCTCTCTCTCTCTCTCTCTCTCTCTCTCTCTCTCTCTCTCTCTCTCTCTCCCTCTCCCTCTCCCTCTCCCTCTCTCTCCCTCTCCCTCTCCATCCCGAAAACCCTGACAATAATCCACAAAGCGTACTTACATTTTGTTTCTAGTTCAAGACTCGCAGCATACAATGCGATGTAGCAAGTTACCTTTCGAACACGTGTTTCTGTACTTTATTCACATTTATTGGAACACCGTCGCGCTGAAGAGTAAGGTGCAAAATCGCGTTACCTGTGCGGGCATTCCATGGACTCAAGCAGAAAGTAAATAGGAAATTGAGTCTGGACCCTTGGAAACAACGTTGTGTAGGTCTTTATTCAATTAGTAAAATCAAAAGGGTATTACTTAGAGGCAAAACGCTCCATTGATCGGCATATGAACCGTCGCGTAAGCGTCCGGTAGGGTGAGTGGAGGTGAGGTACATCACTGTATCAGGCGAAGCTGCAGCGTTACTTAAACACTGAACTAATATTTTTGGCCCAGTGGAAATAATCGCCACGTGTCTTATAATAAGCCCCGCTTATATTGCTAACATAGAAGTTATAGTAGAACCAAACACGCTATACATATAAATAAAGAGATTTATATTAGGCGGTATCAACTGTGTCTAGACTCTCCAGAAGAGGCAGCAGAGTTCAGACATGCTTAGAATACAGGAATACTGTGATCGTTTCTATTCCTGAGTGACAATGTCGATAAATAAAGTCACGAGATCATGATTTATCGATAGCTGCGTTAAGGTTTGGGATGCTTGGTATAGATGCTGTCAAACTGACAGCCCCCAGGTTTTTTTTCACGCCCAAATGACGAGTAGCTCGTCATACCATTCCCTGCCGATGTGGTTCTTTCTGGAACCTCAGTATCGATGAGCCTAATCGACTGTGCTTTTCCTTCAACGCACGCGTATGCAGCCCTCAGCTTGTGTTGATTTGGAGCCAGATAACTTAACAATCGTGATATTCAAAAACGTCACAAGCTTACCGCTGGGGAATATCGATTACTTCAGCTTCTGTGCTTTTCATGGACTGATGCAAAATACTTGAAGTACACATTATTGTAACAGTGCACGTGTTAGATCAGTAGACCTGACAGTAATATGACTGTGCGTTGCAGCTGGGAACTGCTGGCTACAGCAAGCCAAAAATGGCAAATGCCAAGTCCTCTATATGACTGGGGTCAACCGGGAAGAGTGCTGCAAAAGTGGAAGATTGGGTACGGCTTGGACTGAGGATGACGTCCCGTCTAGCACGCTTTTTCGGTGGATCATCTTTAACGGAGGAGCCCCTGGCTGCACGCCTTGTAAAGGTACACCTTTGTTAGTCTCCGTGAATCGAAACCTTTTGCATCAATACATCTTAAAATCAAATTTCGAACAATGTGTATTATATTCTGCGCGTAGTGGCTAAACAATTCTAATACATACTTTGATATACACACTTGTCGTTGACAATTGCTCAGTCTAACATGCTTTAGAGTTTAATTTACATGGAATAGCTTGGATCTTTTCGGTGTGCAGAACTAATAAAATGGCGGCTGCTTAATATTAAAAATCAGGAAAATAACATTAAAGCACATTTCTCATTTGCTGGTTATGTGATTAGTTTGGCAAACAAGGACAATTGACTCAATTTCCCTTTCTTAATTGCTGCATTGAAACGGTCTGCAGACAATTGCATCTGTGTCATTTTCTTTCCAGAAACGTGCGATAACGTCGATTGCGGGCCCGGTAAAAGGTGCAAGATGAACAAGAAGAACAAGCCTCGATGTGTCTGTGCCCCCGACTGCTCTAACGTCACCTGGAAGGGATCTGTGTGCGGGACCGACGGGAAAACTTACAAAGACGAGTGCGTTCTTCTTAAGGCGAGATGCAAAGGACATCCCGAACTGGAGGTCCAGTACCAAGGCAAATGCAGAAGTACGTGTGCGACAGGATTACGCTCAATGGCAACGTCTTTCAGGAACTGAGAAAGAAGCTCTCTTAAACTGTACCAAATAACGAATTGCTCGACTCAAATGCAGAGTCGACTTTTGAATGATTTATTATACACATATTTGATTTTAAATATGCATGTGGTTCATTCTTTTGGATAATTATGGTTCAAATTCTTGTCTACTAAATAGTTTCTGCATAATTAGGATTGCTGTGCATTTGCTATAAGCACATTTTGACCTTAAGTCGGTCCTCACAAAGATCAACGCAGCCGACTGCTCGTGATTGTTTTCAACAGATGTACATTTCACATTTTTTTTAGTGTTTCCTTTCTTTTTCAGAAACCTGCCGGGATGTCTTATGTCCAGGCAGCTCGGTGTGTGTGGTAGATCAGACCAACAGTGCCTACTGTGTAATGTGTAGCACGAGGATTTGTCCTGAACCTTCAAGTCCGGAGCAGTATCTGTGTGGTAATGATGGGATCACGTATGCCAGCGCTTGCCATATCAGACGCGCCACCTGCTTGATGGGAAGGTCCATTGGAGTAGCATACGAAGGGAAATGTATAAGTACGTACTCAAATCCTAACCAAGTGCAACCCGCATAAATTTGCAGAGGCTGAAGACCACGTGGAAGAGTTTTCGTTCTGTTGGCATAATTAGTATGCAGTGGACAAAATGAAATGCAGATGAAACACTGTCTCACCAATTATTCCTAATCACTGATACCGTTTAGATCACTGGCCACCTACGTAGCACAAAGGTCATCTTTACTAATCACGTTATCTTTTCAACTTCCTAAAGCAGAGCAGTGAGTCTGTTTCATAATGCAATGGCATGTTTTCCATATAGAAAGGACAGTCAGCGCCTTTTTCCCAGGGCGGAAATGGCTAATTAGAGAGAGCATAACGTTAAGGTTATTGGAGGAAAGTGTAAGTGAGATGTCAGAGGTGTATGTTTTTTACACCGAGAGTGGTAAGTGCGTAGAATGCACTGCAGGGCTGATTATGGTAGAGATAGGTACATTATGAAGATTCGGACGCTTCTTGGATAGGCGGGTGGATGAAAGAAAAATGGAGAGTTCTGGGAGGTAAGGGTTAGATTGATCCTGGTGTAAGTTAAAAGGTTGGCACACATCGTGGGCCAAAAGGCCTGCACTGTCCTGTACTGTGTTCTATGTTTTGTTTCCAAACTATATTTACATAAAGTAACTAAATCCAAAATTGCAATTGCATGAAATTCAAAGATATTCAACTTTTAAGTTCTCATTCTGAAGTAATAGTCTTCAAGCTATGCTTCGAAGGGGAGAAATATTTCTCAAACTCTTATTCCGTGTCTTTGTAAAAGAGCCTTTTAAGGAACCGAATCGTTTTAAAGGAGTTCTCAAGCGCTCCCATATCAGTAAAGGTGCATGACGTATTCCCAGGGTTTATTAGCCAGCCAGCTGTGATTTCGGGTGACGATGGAAGCTGGATTTGGTCACGTGAACTGCTACTTTGAATGACTGGCGCAGGTTTCTAGATATTACGGGAATCGATGGACATAGGTTTAGTTAAGGAATACAATGCTGGGGTAAAAGTTTAGCCACGAACTTGTTGATTGTTGGAGGGGATACAGTGGACCGAATGGCCTATCCCTACTTCCATTCCGTACATTTTTATTATCTCTAAGAATTGGATGATGCAACGATAAAAGTATATCTCATCGATGTCTAATTTAGAAAATCAGTTTCTAAAGTTGTTAACGTTTTATTTTTGTATCTGATTCAAAGGAAAAGTTCAGGGATGCAGGGCGCTTCCTTTTAAATTTTATTTTGCATTAACTCTCATATATGATCGTAGCGAAACATACGAAACATCTATCCTTTGAACCTGCGAAAGCCTAGGGATCAAACTTGAGTTAAGAACAGTTTTCTTATGGTTGGACTCGTGGCGTGCGAACGGCTGGCTCGTACACAATGCATGAAGACTTCTTATTTGCCTGTTTCAAAGTAGAATTTGGAGGATGACGATGTTATTGAAGACTAATAGGACCATTTTTAAAATAAATTTGTTTTCTTTCTCTTATTCTTTTAGAAGCGAAATCCTGTGATGACATAGAATGTAGCTCCGGAAAGAAGTGTTTATGGGACAGGCGGCTCGGCAGGGGTCGATGCGTACTTTGCAATGCTTGTCAGGCCGGACGTTGGGACGAGCCAGTCTGCGCGACTGATAACACCACCTACCCCAACGAGTGCGCAATGAAAAACTCAGCCTGTTCCTCTGGTACCCTGCTGGAGGTTAAACACACGGGATCTTGCAACTGTAAGTAACTTTTAGGCCAAAAATAAGATTTGCTCTTTCTTCCATATTTCGGTGAAATGGTTTTCAATTGCCGGCTCGAGCTCTCCGATGACAAGGATCTTATCAAATGTATCGCCACCTATTATCTACCAATTAAGACTATGCATATGTTCCTCGTCATTTCAAGGGACAGTGGAGGGAGATTTGATTTGTTCGTTGGGGGTAGTCAAATGATAAGCTCAGTCTTTACACTCGCATTTAAGATTATGTCACATGTCGATATACCGAAGAAATTATCCGCCTCTCCAAAAGTGCAACTGCGTTCACTAACGAAATGGGAGAATTTAACGCCTGGACTTGCGGGGCGCGTGATGAGCGTTTCAAGCACACGCCTTCTTCGGAGGAGCAGATGAAATATTCTGACCAAGTGAATCTTCTTATTCCTATAGATATTATCCTTTTTTTTAGCCCACGTCACTCGAAACCTCCCTTCCGCATATTAAATGCTGCCTTTTTTTTGCTGTGGTAACAGTAGACACTTTAAAAATATATACGTAACAATTGTACATTTATTTTCCGAACACTGTTTGCATGATTCCCAGAGGGAAGAACATCCAATGATATCGGTATGTCAATGGATTATGTAATATTCCTTAAGAAATAACTGGGCATCAACTTATCTTCAAATATGATTAAAAGGTTCGCCAGGAATTGTTGTGTTTCTGCTTCAGCTCTGAGTAAATGTTAAAGTTAATAAATAGTGAACACTTTCTTGGACAACGATGCTTCCTGCTCCCGATCAGGGCAAGAAGATGCCATGGGAGATTAACATGCCATGATAGTGATAAATTTCGACATTGATTCCAATCGAGCCTGATGCCTTCTTATCAGTAGTGATCTTCCAAATGCTTCACTGTTGTAAAGGCTATTTAAATAGTTCATGGATAGGTTTATTTCAGTAGCAGTGAAGAATACAATGGATGGAAAAGCTGTAAATGTTAGACTGGAAGAACACTGCCATAGAACATGATCATTGAATATTCACATCCCTGTCAGTAATGGTGTTATAAAACATTACTTCATAATAGTAAATGACACAAATTGCATCCTTGTGCCTCTTTAAAAGAAACTCTATTGGGGCTGTAAGAGAGATTTGAAAACATGCACTGAGTTTCCGTGCTGTTGTGATCCTTATTTATACAACAGCTACCCTATATTCTCCCATAGCAATAACTGAAGAAGAAGAAGATGAAGAAGACGAGCAAGAAAATAACACCTTTCCTAAATCAGCGTTTTCGATTTGGTAATTTTCTCACCCTGTGCGAAGAGGAAGGAGTCGGTGTACTTATTTGTAAATAAGTGTACGCTTATTTATTTTGAAGAAGTATACATAGTTGAGTTTAGTAGATTTTTATTTATACTGTCATGTTTATAATTTATACATAAAATAGGCCAACATGATTTGGAAATATATTCGTCAAAAGAACAGTGTTATCATTAATTTATTGTGACATATGATGCCTGTAAAGTATACTTTTCCAGTGAACTGTAAATTGCATTATGATAGCTGTAAATGTGGCTGATCATTCTCCTTTTGTACTAGAGATTTTAGCTATAATAGCTGCATGTTTTACCTTTTATATTTATTTATTGGAATATGTTACACATTGTAAATAAAGCTTCAGATATTGTTTATGGTAACTGATCAAACATGCTGTGTCTGGAATGTGCTGTCAACTGGAGATGTTCTGCAACTGTAAGGTTACAGGTTCATCTTATGGAATTATAATCAGGTTGACTTTTACTGGGTTGTTGCTGTAAAGGTTTTGACAAATGCAAAACAGTTCAGGTTTTTCATTTTGCTTAAAATTATGTTGCAGATACAATTTTATATTTTCAAACATGACAGATCTAAATTCATCCAAATATATAGTTTTGTACTTTTTCTATCATGTAAATGTGCAATGTATATAAAAAGTGATAACATGGAACTGTAAATACATTACAAATAAACAATAAAAAGCAATACAAATTTTCATTTTGTTGCTTTCCTATATGAAATTTCCCCTTGCCAGAAATAAAGGCCTCATATAAAATTAAAGTATGTTAGTGTCTTCCGTCTTAAATCATCTCATCCATGAGTAGAATTAAATGCAAGTAAAAGAAAATCACTCCACCATCTGAAATCTGGAGCTTTTAGATCTAACAAGCATCTTGAGCAAATAGGAAAGTGGGCAAAAGAATGGTAGATTGAATTTAACCCGGGCAAGTATCAAGTGATGAAGTTGAACTAAGGTGGACATGCACAGTTAATAACATTAACCGGAGGCTTATTGTTCAGCAGAGTGACCCGAGGGTACAAGTACATTGTTTGCTGTAGGTAGTGGTGTAGGTGGACAAGGCCGTGAAGAAGATATATGATGTGCTTGCCTTCATCAGATGGAACAAGAGTTAGTGCATTTTGTTATCTGAAATCTGGAGTAAGTACTTATACTTGGATTAATTTTGGACATCATGATAACCTTAGAAATTTGCAATGTTTAATTCTCTTTTTAGAATACGATTGCCACAGGGCAGGCAGGTAGAAGGTACATATTTTACATTTATTACAAGTACAACTGAATATGATCTACAGCAAAATTTACAATTGGCACAATGTTTATTACAGTTTACATTCACACTGCTAACATACCCATAATTATTGTTCCATCATATTAATAATAAATTCTTAACAAAAGGGAAAGGAAGCAAAAGTCTCCAATGAAGTATTATGGCAGCTTGCCTTTAGACATTTTAACAACAGATCATAATCATTTAATTATCATGTACAGATACATCAAGATGCCTTAAAGTTATCAGAATAAATGTTTTGACTTGTTCTGGAAAAAACTTACTTTGATTGTCAGTAATTAAAATTGAGTTTGACATTGGTTCAGAATGCTGTTGCTGCTTGCTTCTATTCTTTGCATGATTTGTTTTTTTCTATCTTTCCTTGTGAGCACTGGGGTTGGTCTTTTATTTTATTTTCGAATTGGGTTCTTTCAGATTCCTTGCTTTGTGACAGCCAGTAAGCAAACAAATCCCAAGGTTGTATAACTCTTTGAAATTAAATGCACTTTGAACTTGAATTTAGGACTTGTAAAACTTTTTATTCCTTCTTCACTCTCTTATGTTCCCAGAAAACACTTGAATGTTATATGTAATTTAGGAATGGTTTAGTCCTTTAGTCTTAAGTATTAAGCAAACAGAAATCACCACAGTGGAAAGAAAATATGAAACTATGAAAGCAACAATTTTGCAGGGTAGTTTTAGCTCAATAGGATTTTTAAAATGTCCTTTGTTGAAGTGTGGGTCTGTCTGGCCAAATAGCCAAGCCAATAATCAACATTGGAGCATAAGCTCAACATTAGCAGATTAAAGTTTCCAAATTCCAAAAAAATGCTATATATATGTAACAAAAATGTTTATTTTTACAAAGCACTTTAATATTTTATCCAATGCCTATTGCACCATGGAGATGTGTGGTAATGACAAAGTTTGAAGGCAAACTTAGGCTTCAGAGAGCATTTTAAAAGAGGATGCAGATACAAAAAGCTATAGGATAAAATTTTAGAACTTAGGAGTCTGGGCAGTATGAAGCACATTCAGCATTGGTGGGCTTAACACTGGAGGCAGATATGATGTGGCAACGTGTATTGAGGAGCGCAGGTTAAGAGGAGATTGTAGCGTAAGGAGGTTAGGTCTTGGAGACTTTTGAAAATAAGGAAGGAAATTTTATGACTTTGGGTTGCTTATAATATTTTATTATATTTATATAATAAATTTATAATTGTTGATATAAGATACTGAACAATGTAAAATGATTGAACTTTGAGCACTGTGGCATTGACAGGAGGGGGAAAGGTTCAGGAAGATGTTGTTGAAAGGTGGAAGATGGGATACTAGTCAGAAGAGCAAAAGGAATCACAAGCAGATGGTTAAGGACTTCAGCAACCAGGATATATATCATGGGGAGCTGGGGAGGTGGGAGGAATGTTGTGGGAGGTTCAATGGTGTGATCTACAACACAATGGCTGGTAAGATGAGCAGGGATAGAGTTACACAGTATAATGGGTGAAAGTAGGCTATCGTGGCAATGTCACAGAGGGGTAATCCTGGTTCTGATTATAAATGCAAGCTGCAAATATGAGAGGGAACTTCTTCACTCTGAGGGTGGTGGAAGTGTAGAACAAGCTGCCAGTGGAAGTGGTGCATGCAGGTTCGGTTGCAACATTTAAGAGAAATTTGGATAGGGACAAGGATGGGAGGGGTGTGTAGGGCTATGGTACAGGTGTAGGTCACTGCGACTAGGTAGAATAATAGTTTAGCATGAATTAAACAGGACAAGGAGACTGTTTCTGGACTGTAGTGTTCTTTGATTTTTCTATGACTCTGCCCTATTTTGAGAACAGGAAATTCATTATACAAATCACCAAATAATCAACTTCAGTAGTGAGGCGGAAACTTGAGGCGAGTGGTCTAAAACTGATCTAAGTAAAGATGTGAGCAACACACACAAAATGCTGGAGGAACTCAGCAGGCCAGGCAGTATCTGTGGGAAAAAGTACGGTCGACATTTTGTACCAAGACCCCTCAACAGGACTCTTGGAAGGGTCTCGGCCTGAAACATCAACTGTACTCTTTTCCATAGATGCTGCCTGGTCTGCTGAGTTCCTCCAGCATTTTGTGTGTGTAGCTCAGATTTCCAGCATCTGAAGATTTTCTCTTGTAAGTAAAGATGCATATCCTGAGTTCATTATGATCACTTACCAAACTTCAACCTCTTTTTCACTCTGTAGTAAAAATTGATACTCGCACAAAATATATTTTATAGGGAAGCTTTTCAGCATGGTAGTTGCAAAGTAAAATACAACCTACAATGATAATTATAAAAAGTCCAGCTGTGAGCACCATCTTTAAACATTTAAAAATGGACTTGAACGTTGCAACAGCAACTCGATCAACTGAGAAAGTGGGAAGATGGGCAAATGGGTTGTAGATGGATTTTCAACTCAGACAAGTGTCAAGAAATTAAGCTGAATAAAGGTGGATTTATACTGTAAAAAACAGTGACCTATGGAGTGTTGTTGAGCAGAAAGACCCATGGGAACATGTACATAAGTTCCCTGGAAGTGATGTGACAGGTGAACAAGATAATGAAGGTGATGTATATTGAGCTTGGCATTATTGGATGGGGCAAGAGTTAGGACATTTTGTTATGACCAATTGGCATGATCCTAGTGAGGCTACACCTGGAGTATTCCAGTGTATGTGGTTTGGTTGCCATATTATAGGAGTGATGTGATTTAACTAGAGAGTTGCAGAAAACGTTCACAAAGATGTTGCCAGACTTGTGGCAATTGAGTTATCAGGAGATTCTGGATAGGCCAGGAGTGTTGTCCCTGGAGAGAAGGGGGCCAAGGAGTGGCCTTTTAGATCAAAATCATGAGGGACAGTGACAAGTTAGATTGTCATAGGCTTCTTCCCTAGATAAGGAAGTCTAAATCTAGAGGAATGGTTTCAAGGTGGAAGGAGAAAGATTTACATGGGAGCAAAGAGACAAGTTTTTCACACAGAAATTGGTAGGCAAATGGAATGAGCAGTCAGATAACGTGGTAGAGGTGGGTACAGTTACAATACTTAAAAGATATTCGGACTGGAAAGGCTTAGAGGGCTACGGGCCGAATGCAGTCAAACTGAACTAGCTCAGGAAGGCACAGGTGAATTGTATCAAATAACCTGTGTAGCTCTAACTCAATGAAATATTGTATGTTATAACAAAAAAAGGAACCAAGTAATAATATATGATAATCCTCCCCCACCACAGCCCCTTGCATTAGAAATTTATGGATTAGTGTTCCAGGCCGATGACCTGTTGAACAGTTTGTTTCTTGTTACACACACTGTACTCTGTACAGACTGTCACTCATTGTTGATTACCTGTATGTACATTGGATACCCTCATTCTAATAGTCCAATTCAGACAACACACAAAAAAAAACTTCCATATATATAAAATGCTTTGGAAGGTCTTCAAAACAACACGTTATTTTAAAAAAGGGATGAGTAGATTAAGATTTTACATTTCATCGTTAAAATGGACCACAGTGGTATATTTCTTAAATAAGCTAAATGATTTGTTCACCACAATAAATCCACATTAGGACAGAGACACACATAATTCTGCAGATGCTGGAAATAGAGACATAGAAAACCTACAGCACAATACAGGCCCTTCGGCCCACAAAGTTGTGCTGAACATGTCCCTACCTTAAAAATTACTAGGCTTACCTATAGCCCTCTATTTTACTAAGCTCCATGTACCTTTCTAAAAGTCTCCTAAAAAAAATCTGCTTCTGTGTGTTGCTCAGTCTACATTAAGATATTTTATTTGCTTTGGAGCAGAAAAGTGGGGCAGTTGCGAGGAGTAAACTTATTTCAAGACACAAGAGAGACTAGATGTTGGAAATTTGGACCAGCGCACGAAGTCCTGGGGGTACTTTATTTCGAGATGCGGTCGCATTTATGGGATGTGTATCTGACGGACGTCAAGAACCTCGGTGCTCGCCGTCGATTGTTATCGAGTCGAAAATGGCCGCCTCAATGTCAGTGCGTCTGAAGCAGGTCGGTCTGTTGCGAGCTCTGTCCCGGTGTTTGCCGAGTTACAGCAGGTAAAGGTTTCTTTACACTCGCCGACATATGGCTACCACCGTTAAAGCTAGGACCGTTGTACAGTTTAATGGTGAATCCGTTCACCACAGTTCAATGTCGCAGCTGATGCAAAATATCCCAAGCGTAGGAGCTGTTGTATCTTTGTTTTTTTAAAATATTTTAAATCTCAGTCAGTGGTGTGTCATAGTTGTTTACTGCTTTTCACGTAAATACCTGTTGGGTTCAAAAGGCTGTGAATCTGTCCAATGGAAGCTCCACCTACAAGGCGCTGCTCTTGGCGCATGCACGCTTCTTGTTGCTGAGCAATGTGGGCAAATAAATGACTTTTGGATTAAGTTGTTTTTATTGAAAGTGCTGCATAACCTCGAGTGACGTGTTATTTGAAATGAGAATATATTTTACAAAAGTAAGTTTTTTGGGGGTTGGCATTTTTATATTTTTCCTATTTTGAGAGGAAGATTTCTTTTGTTGAACAGCTGAAAGACGCACAATCCATGTGGATACTAATCATCTCTAGCCAAGTGCATCTGCTGCTAAAACTCATTTTCAAAACTTTTTGTTTCACTAGATGGCCTGTTCAGGGGTATGTTGTCAAAGTGTAAGAATTAGTTTAGCATTGTTGATGTAAACAGGAGCATGTGTATCCCACCACCACCTTCCTGAAGTTGTTGTCATAAGATCATGTCACTAGGTACTCTATTTCCTTCATGTTCTCTGACTCGTCATTATTTGAGGTTCAGCCTACTATTATGGTATCATCGGCAAGCTTGCAGATGGAAATGGAGCAGAATCTGACCTCGCAGTCATGAATGAATAGGGAGTGGAGTAGGACACAGACGCCCACAACTTTATGGGGTACCGGTTTTGAGAATCTTCATGGTGGAGGTATTGTTCACTGCCCTTACAGATTGTGGACTGTTGGTCAGGAAGTCAAGCATGCAGTTGGGAAGGGTGGTGTTGTGTTGCAGGTCTAGGAGTTTGTAGATGAATTTGTGCAATTATAATTTAAAGTGAATTTGTAATTAAGGTACATATATGTCACCATATACTACCCTGAGACTCATTTTCTTGTGGGTATTCACAGTAAATACAAGAAACCCTTTAAAATCAATGCCAAACTACAGACAACAAAGACAGACAAACCAATGTGCAAAAGACAAATTGTGCTAATAAGAAAAAGAAACAAAATAATAAATATTGTGAACATGAATTGTAGAGTCCTTGACAGTGAGTCCACAGGTTGTGGAATCAGTTCATTGTTGGGGTGAGTGAAGTTATCCACTCTGGGATTTTCCTCCTCCTCTAGTCGATAATCAGTTCTTTGGTTTTGCTGACATTGAGTGAAAAGTTCTCGTAGTGGCACCATTTGGCCAGATTTTCAGTCTCCCTCCTATAGTAATGAAGTTGAAACTGTAGTCAATAAACGATATTTTACCACTGACATCTTCATTGTCCAGATGCTTCGTAGGTTAGTGTGGGGCAGCGAGATGGCATCCACCATGGATGACAGTGGCCTTCTTAAGCATATGAAGTAGGGAGAGGTTAAACATGTCAATAAATAACCCCCCACTAGCTGATCTGTGCAGTATCTAAGGACACACGCCAGGGACACCATCCAAGCCAGATGCTTTTTTTCACTGATCTCATGTCTGTAACTGTGATGGTAGTTCAGGTGCATTACAGCTTATTGGACATGGATAGTGACATATCAGTCCCCCTTCTGTTAAAAACAGGCAAAGAATGATTTGAGCTTATCAGGAAGGGATGTGCTGTTGTCAGTGATGCTGTCTATTTTGTAACATGCATATGTTGTGTAAGCTCTGCCACAGCTGGCAGCTGGTCTGAAACTTAATTTTTGCACTGGTATTGTCTTTTGGCATCCTTGATAGCTTTATGAAGGTTATATCTTGATTTCTGTTATAGATTACAGTTACCTGATTTGAACGTTGCAGTACTAGACCTAGGGAGTGGATCTGCTCGTTCATCCATTATTTCTAGATTTACCTCTTTACAACACAATCCTCTAAACACTTGCAGGTAAAGTCTGTGACAGTGGTAATATTCTCATCGAGATTGGCTGCTGAGTCTTTGAATATGGACCAGTTTACTAACTCAAAGCAGTTGGAGGGCAACTGATCTATTTTGTAACACCAGTACTGTACAACTTCCACTACTGACTCCTCATGTTTCAGTTCTTGTTTTCTACATAGAGAAGGAGCACAGCCTGGAGGTATGATTTACTGAAGTGTCGGCTGGGGTTAGCTCATTAGAAGTTTTTGGCGGTTGTGTAGCAATGGCAAAGGGTGGAAATAAAAGGGGCCTTTTCTGGTTGTCTACCGGTGACTAGTTGTGTTCTGTAGTGGTGGATGTTGGAGCAGCTTCTTTTCATGTTATATGTCTATGATTTGGATGATGGCTTTGTGGATAATTTTGAGCATGATACAAAGATAGGTGGAAGGGCAGATAGTGTTGAGGAAGCAGGGAGTCTGTAAAAGGTCTTCGATTAGGAGAATGGGCAAAGAAGTGACAGTTTGAATATAGCGTGGGGAAGTGTATGGTCATGCACTTTGGGAGAAGGAATAAAGGCGTAGACTATTTTCTGTATTTCTGTATAAATACAGAAATCAGAAGGGTAAAGGGACTTGGGAGTCCTGGTGTGGGTTTCCCTAAATGTTGATGTGTGTTGAGTTGGTGGTAAGAAAGGCAAATGAAATGTTAACATTAATTTTGAGAGAAGTAGAATATTAAAGGAAGGATGTAATGCTGAGAGTTTATAAGGTTTTGTCAGACTGTGATTAGAGTATGGTGAACAGTTTTGAGCACCTTATCTAAGAAAGGAACTGCTGGCATTGGAGAGGGTCCAGAGGAGGTTCATGAGAATTATCGTGGGAATTAAAAGGATTAACACATGAGCAGTAGATGATTCTGGGCCTGTACTTGCTGGTGTTGAGAATGAGGAGGGATCTTGTTGAAACCTATCTAATATTGAAAGGCCTAGATAGAGTGGACATGGACAGGATATTTCCTATAGTAGGGGAGTCTAGGACCAGAGGGCACAGCCTCAGAATAGAAAGGCATACCTGAGAACAGAGATAATGAGGAATTTCTTTAACCAGAGTGTAGCGAATCTGTGAAATTCAGTCAGCATCTTGTTGAGTTCCTCCAGCAATTTGTGTGTGTTGTTCAGGTGTTAGACCATAAGACATAGAAACAGAATTAGACCATTCGATCCATCAAGTATGCTCCACCATTCAGTCCTGGCTGATTCATTATCCCTCTCAAGTTCAGTTTCTTGCTTTCTCCCCATAACCTCTGACACCCTTACCAATTAAAAACTTATCACCTCCTCTTTAAATATGCTCAATGACTTGGCCTCCAAAGCAGTCTGTGGCAATGAGTTCCATAGACTCACCACCCGCTGCTCTATTCTCATCTTCACTTCTGAGATTGTGCCCTCTGGTCCTAGACCCACTACAGGAAACATTCTTTCCACATACACATACAAACAAGCTGGATGAACTCAGCAGGTCAGGCAGCATCCATTGAAATGAGCAGTCAATGTTTCGGGCAGAGATTTCAATGGATGCTACCCGACCTGCTGAGTTCATCCAGCTTGTTTGTATGTGTTGATTTGACCACAGCATCTGCAGTGTACTTTGTACTTACTTTCCACATACACTCTACCTAGGCTTTTCAATATTTGATAGGTTTCAGTGAAATCCCCCTCATTCTTCTAAACTCCCGTAAGTACTGGTCCAGAACCATCAAATGCTCCTCAAGTATTAACCCTTTCGTTCCAGGGAGCATTCTCATGAACCTGCTCTGGGCCCTCTCCAATGTGCCAATACATCTTTATAAGATAAGAGTCTCAAGCCTCTTGTGTTAGGGATATTGCAGTTTTTTTCAAGGAGTCTTTAAGAATTGTTTTTTCTATTTGTTTTGTGATCTTTTCCTGGTGACAAAGCTCTGAATAAATTATTGAAAAGCTTCACCCAATTCTCCAATGTCTGTAGTGGAAGGGCACCTGTCATTCTTGTAAAGTTCAGTCCAGAAACAGCACAATAATTGATTTTAACAATCCAAGAACAATGTTGGCTGTGGGCCCATTTAAGATGGATCCTGTATGCTGGCCCAACCAGGAATTCCTACATTCCATCATAGAATTGTTTAAAAATAAGGAATCATGAACAATTCTTGATATTGTGGATATATCAGATGAGTAAATTTCCCCCAAGAGTTAAAGCATGGAAAGAGGATTGCATAGCATTGAATTTGTTTGGAGTTTTCAAGACACTTATTGGCTAGATGAAGGAAAACTTACTTCAGCTGGGAGTCTAAGAATAAGAATCTATATTTATTAAAAAATGGAGTAGTTTCCTTCTGATAGAAATGCACAGAACAATAAAAATTGAGCGATGCAAAATCTAATTGAAGTCATGATGTACGATTTTGTATATGAGACAGCTTTCTCTGAAGCAAAATTACTCAGGAGCATGGACAGTGGTCGCAAATGATGTCAAGCTCTTCGTTTACTTTGTCCAACGGTATAACTGATCCAGGGATCCATTTGCTTCAAGGTTTTTTTATTGGTACGTACCAGATTTAAACGTGTAGAATTGGGGAGGGGTGGAAAAAAGGATTTAAAGATGCATATCAAAAATAACTGTTTACGGGCAGACTTTTGTGTAGACTGTTGGAACAGCTGCAGTGAACAGAAAAAAAGAATTCTGGAAATGCTCGGCAGGTCAAGCGGTATTTCTGGAGTATGAAGTAGAGATGATCATTTAGGTCATTGACCTGAAACAGTTTTGTTAAAATTTGCTAATGCTGATGATGTAACATTTTCCACTGATGCCATATACCTAATAGAATATGAAAAGTTGTTAATATCTTATTTGGATTTCATGTAAGCACCATCTAATTATAAAGTGGGTGGATCCATGTTGAAGATTGAGGTGAGTGACATTGGGAAGGGAAACTGCAAAAGTTCCTAACGAATGAATGAAAGAATATTCAGAATCAGAATCAAGTTTATTATCACCGGCATGTGACATGAAATTTGTTAACTTAGCAGCAGCGGTTCAATGCAAAACATAATCTAGCAGAGAGAGAAAAAAATAATGACAATAAATAAAATAAAACATAATAAATAAACAAGTAAATCAATTATGTATATTGAACAGATTTTTTTAATGTGCAAAAAACAGAAATACTGTATATTTTTTTAAAAAGTGAGGTAGTGTCCAAAGCTTCAATGTTCATTTAGGAATCGGATGGCAGAGGGGAAGAGGCTGTTCCTGAATTGCCGAGTGTGTGCCTTCAGGCTTCTGTACCTCCTACCTGATGATAACAGTGAGAAAAAGGCATGCCCTAGGTGCTGGAGGTCCTTAATAATGGATGTTGCCTTTCTGAGTCACTGCTCCCTGAAGAGGATTTGGTGAAATGATCATGAGGATGCATGAGGAGTGAGTTAAAGACAAAATTAAAAGCCGGATGAAGAAATGGTAGTGATGGCTATTAAGGCTGTATTTCTAAAACTGGACAGGAAAGGCAGCCTGCTTGGTAGCTCCTTACCTTGTCACTCTGAACCATTTGCAGTCAATTCAAAGAAACACAAAGGTAAGAATGCGCAAGAGACTAAAACAAAAAAGCAGGTGGGAGATTATGGGCCATGAGAGAGCAGCTCTATATATCCTGGTACTCTGCTGTTCTAATGAGCTATATTGAGATTGTGAGCTTTGGCCTTCATGTTCCAAGCACCCAGTTAAATATGAGTTAAAATAATTGCTATTTTTAAAAGTTCTGACTCTTACTGGAAATGTGAGTTACTTTGGAGATTTGACATTAATATCTCTTTATCATTTGTGACAATTTAGAACATTCCTTTGTTAAAAGTCTCATCCATGGGCTGTTGCATGGAATCCATTTTCACATTCTAATGGCTTAATTTTTGCTGCAAAGTTCTGAAGAGGAACTTGTAAATCCCCAGGCACTCTTTAGTAGATGCAGTCACTCAATTTCTAATTTGCTTCTTTCTCTGTCCCCATATGTTTGTTCATTTATGTCCTTTATAATATCCTTAATGCCTTATGGATGATTGAGTTGAATTATATTCTTTATATGGTAAGTCTGTATGGCTGGTCAGCGGGAAAAAAGTACCAAAGATAGTGTTGAAAGTCTGGATTACTGGTTCTGATCAACCAAATCAGGCCTCCGGCTGGAAAAAAATGTTGGCTGATGATCTGTCATAAGGTTTGTAATTCTATTTTCCTGTCTAACCATTTTTCTGCTCAAAGGCATCTGATACCATTAGGATTGCCGGATCTGCTTTAACTGATTACAAAAAAGCATGGAAAGATGTCACTTATTTATTCAAAATTGAACAGAAATCTCTAATTTCTGCAAGAGTTCAAACTTTATAATATCTTGTTAGATGACAATATGTATCATCTGTTTGATAAAGCTGTAACTTGATTTTACAGTCACTTCCCTTTGTTCTTGAAAACTTAGATTGTAGAAATAATTGGGAAACTTCTTGTGAAACTGATTATGTTTTGCAGAAACATTGCAGCCTGATTCAGAAGTAACTGATTTAATTAATTCTCATGTAAGCAGATGCACTCTGGAGTTTTCACCATTTATCAATCACTGCTATATTTGGTAGTTAAAAGGTGAATGTTTTAGATGACGTGCCGAATCTTTGCAAACTCTTAAGGGAGCGGAGGTGCTGCCATGCTTTCTTTGTGATTGCACTTGTATGCTGGGCCCAGGACGGATCCTTTGAAATGATAACATAAAGGAATTTAAATTTGCTGATTTGTTACCACTTTTGATTCAACTTATGACAACGGTCTGATGGTTTTGGTGCTGTGTTTAGCCACACAGTCATAACTGTGAAGTAAGAAGAGCAACCGTTACACAGCCTTGTTGTGCAACTGTGCTGACTGAGATTGTGGAGGGGATGTTTCTAGTCTGAACTGATTGGGGTCTGCAAGTGAGGAAATCGAGGATCCAATTGCACAAGGAGGTATTGAGGTCAAGTTCTTAAAGCTTATTGAAGTTTTGAGGGGATGATAGTATTGAATGCCAAGCTGTAGTTGATAAAGAGCATCCTGATGTATGCATCTTTGCTGTCCAGATGTTTTAGGGTTGAGTAGAGAGCTAATGAAGTGACATCTGCTGTGGACCTTTTGCACTGGTAAGCAAATTGGAGCAGATCCAAGTCGCTTCGTAGGCAGTTGATATGTTTCATCACCAACCTTTCAAAATACTTCATCACTGTGAATGGAAGTTTTGCTGGACAATAGTGATTGAGGCAGGTTACTACATTGTTCTTAGGCACCAGTATAGTTGAAGCCTGATTGAAGTAGGTGTATATTGTAACATAATATTGAAGTAGTTTGATGTGAGGAAGATATTTTCTCTTGTTCGATAGTCCGTATTCAATAATCTCTCTTTACAAATGTGCTACCTATTTAAGCCTAAGGATATTTTCTTTGTGAGCTGAGTTTCTTGACCCTTTTGGATTTTCTTCATTCTCTTTCCGAATGCCACGGAAATGAAGTCTTTGAATATTTTTCATACTGATGGAGAGGTCTTTGACCATAGTGAAATATTATAGAAGGTTCTATCAACTTATATATTGCATATATTAAATTGCTGAGCAGGCGGGAGGGGCTGAGTGGCCTGCATTGACTTCTATTTATGTTAACGTGTATTTTGTTTTGGGAGTAACATTAAGTTATTACTTAAATAGCTTTTCTAAGTGTATTTATTCTTAGCTTGCATCAGATTAGATATCGTAGAACACTGGTTGAGGTATGATGTTATTTTTCAACAGTTATTTTGAAAGTAATAATTTTTGAACAGGCTTTCTAAAATGCTTTATTTCATTCTGTGTCTGTTATACTTTTATTAATAGTAATAGAGTGAATACATGTAAATTAGCAACAGGTCTCACCCTTTTTCCTTAAGTCCATCATTGTTATTAATTCATTAATAGTGATAATTTCTGTTCAAAATTACCATGGCACACATAGGATTAATGGCATCTAACGGCAACTCCTTTGCTTGCAGAATTTCTTGTAAGATTTTCATCAGTTTGGAGCCACGCACTCAGAAAGGTTCACCGCCCCTGTATTAGCATAAGATGATTTCCTTTCCCTTTTCCACTTCTAATTTTTCTTTTCAGTATCTGCTTTGGATTTTATGGTTAATGGAGTTTACAAATTGTGGTTTTGACAGCTTGAATTTTATGTATGTGTTTATTTATTTAGAAGTAGAGATACTGGGTGGAATAGGTCCTTCTGACCCAAAGAGCTGCACCCCCATCCCTAAGCAAACCACTTATTTAACAAAAGCAGATTCACAGGGTAATTTACAATGTTCAATTAACCTACCAAACAGTATATCTTTGGACTGTGGGAGGAAAATCAAGCACCCAGAGGAAACCCACGTAGTCACAGGGAGAATATTGAACTCCTTACAGATGGCACCAGAATTGATGAACTCCGGCGCCCTGAACTGTAATAGTGTCACACTAACTGCTGAGCTACCATGGCGCCCTATTTGTTAATGCATAACTAAGTATGCCCAAGTCTTCTTGATTTTCCACATCCTTCCATCTCTCTAACCTAAACTTGGATCACGGTCTTATTCCCAAGAATGAATATTCAGGATAAACAGCACAATAACTGATTTTGCCCCTACAAATTTGTTTTGTATGGAGACCAGTAATTGAACTGTGTAGACGTAATAAGGGTGAAATACTGTTAATTACAGGCTGTCAGCATTAGTTAGAGCAATTTGAATTAAATTACATGTATGACACAGAAGTAATTCACTGATAATAATACAAGAAAATAGCAGAAATGCATTAGGAAGATGCGGGGCAAAGGTAGATCAGCAAATTGTGTGCCAAGGCTTTCTGCACCACAGAACAGGCAGAGCTGGTGAAGACTATAAAATGTGCAAATGAGCTTAACTTGAAGCAGAAATCATTAAATATTTTGAATAGTTGCTTCTCAGTATTCACAAGGATGGTCTTAACATAAGCAGGTCAGCTGTCATTCAATGAGATCATGGCTGATCTTGTACCCCAGATTTTTTATTTACTGAAATCCCTTAATTCCCTCAGTATTTTGAGAATCAAACAATTTCAGTCTTGAATGTATAATATAACTGAACGGTTCGTTAAGGCAGAGAATTCCAAAACTGATAACAGTTTGTAAAAATTTCTCCTCCTCTTTGTCATAATTATGTCACCATTTATTGAAACTGCGATTTGCAGATCAGCTTTTTATCTTGGAGGAAGACATACTCCCAGGATCATACTTCTCAAATGTCAATGACTTAGTGAGATCCTCCCTCATTCAAAAGGGAATAAAGACTTGGCCTATTTAATTTGCCTTATAGCAACATAATTCTCTGAATCTCCATTTGGCAAGAATTTGGAGTACACGCTCTGACGTGAGTTTATCCTTCCTTGATAAGGAATCAAAATTGTACACTGTAATCCAGATATGTTCATAATAATGCTCTCTATAATTGCAATAAATTCCAATTAGTGCACCCATGCTCAAAGGCTGATGAAATGGATTCAGGCAATTGCATGCTCATGGCCTGGCAAAATGTTAATATCGCTAAACAAGAATAAACTTGAGATCTACAAAATATTCCTCAATATTGATTCTGAAAGACGGTGATTATAAATTTACAACTTCAACCCCCATTGAAATGGCATTCTAAAAATAAACTGGAAACCTCAGCAATATGCTGACTGATTTTCAAAGTCCGTTTGTTAAATTAAGATAGTCCACTTAGACAAAGAAGATTAAATGCCACACATAGTTATTAAGTCATACTAATTTGGCTGAGGAAGAAGCAGAAAAACCCCTTGGAAACTGTTCATTTTAAGCATAGTTAACGTTAAGTATGGTTTAAGAGGCTTTTTAGAGTTTAGAACTCAGTAAAATAGGAGTAAAAGTACCCTTTCAAGCTTGCTCTGCCATTCAGTATGATCATGGTTAATCCTGACTAACCTCAGGAGTCAGTCAGAAGAACACACACCAATCTTTATTGAGGAGTCAATGGTGGAAAGGATGTGCAGTTTCAAGTTCCTGGGCATCAACGTCTTAGATCAAGGCATGCCAGTAGCTATACTTCATTAGGAATTTGAGAAGATGTCATGAAAGACTAGCAAATTTCTACAGATGTATCAAGGAGAGCATTTTGATTGGGTGCAATACTACCTGATATGGTGGCACCAATGCACAGGATCATAGGAGGCTTCAGAAGGTTGTATATTCAGCCATCTCCATCATGTGTACAAGCCTCCCTATTGTTGCAGACATTTTTTAAAAACTATGCCTTAAGAAGTCAGCATCCAACACTAAGGACCCCTCCCTCACTGTCTGGGGCATGCCCTCTTTTCCTTCCTACCATCAGAGAGGAGGTACATGGGCCTGAAGACCCACATTCAACTTTTTAGGAACAACATCTCCTCCCCTGCCCCCCACCCCATCACTATCAGATTCTGAGCGGTTCATGAACACTACCTTGCTGTTCCTCTTTTGCACTGTTTATTTATTTTCATTGTATGTCATAGTTAATGTTACACCCGAACTGCATTACAATATCAAAACAGCAAACTTCTCAACTAATGTCAGTGTCAATAAACCTGATTTTGTTTCAACACTTAGTGGTTTAAATGCAGACCACAATTATTTAGAATACTGAATGTGAAGTGGTGTCACTTACTCTATGATGGATCATAGATTGGGTATTAATTTAAGCACTATGCAACAAGGCTCCAATTAATAGTTATGCAAAAGTTTATAGCTGAATTTGCTATTCTTTCATTAATATTCTATTTGTACTTGTTCAACCTTAAATTGAGAGAAAAGGGTTAATTTTTTCTTTAAAAGTCGGCAAGCTCCTGACACTGTTTCATGAGTCAATAAGAAACCACTTAGGAGCAAATGTAAAACCATGCTGTCAGTAACTTCTTCAGTATTCTTTGCCTTACTATTGATGCACTGATATAAACTATTTCATGATTTACTTTAACAACTTGTGAATCAAAGCTAATTTGCAATTTTGGCATGTCCATTCTTTAATAACCTTTCTATACTGTGGCTAAATGAAGACTGGATTTAGATCTAGAAGGCATCTAGAAAGCTTTTTCTAGAAAATTTACAGATTTTTTTTCAAATCAATTGACAATACATTTTAAAAGGTTACAGAGAATTTATACCTCACTAGTGTGAGAGGAGGTATAACCTAAGGTGTTACCTAGCTTTCTTATACTAGCTAAATGGTGTTGCTGTTATTTATAATCTATCAAACAAAATAGTTGTATCCCAATGGTTTTAGGCAGAATGAACTCCAGTTCACAGTTGTGGACCAACCACATCTTGTCTGATGTGAAAACAGGACTATTCTAAAGCTTAGTACTAGGTTTCTCTGCAAGGTTGTCTGATACTTTGCAAAAAAAAATGCAGTTTCTTTGTTCACCTCTTCATATGTCACAGATTGAATGGCGCTTTCAGTATATGGGTGCTAAATGCACTCTTTGTTGCACTGCAGACAGAACAAAGCCTTTTCGCAAGTCTAGACAGCTGTTTGTCTCATCCTTGAACTTTGGTAAACCTATTTCAAACAGTGAATTGCAGACTGGTTAGTAGAGTGCATTTTGTATTGTTTTATTAATTTGGCATGGAGACAACATTCAGAGAATATCAGAGGTCATTCTGTTAGAGCAGTGACTGCATCTTTAGCGAATATCAAGGGTGTAACATTAGATGACATCTACAAAGCTGCTGTTTGTTGTAACCTCATACTTTTACAAAATTAGTGTTTGGACTTGTCTGCAAAACAGGAATTTTTAAAATTCTGAGAACAATGTTAGATTCTTTCAAAGCCCTGTATCCTTTTCGTCTTAAGAGTACTACAGAGTTATAATCCATGTGGGAAAGAGACTATTTCATATAATCTTCCTTCGTCTTTTTTTCCTAAGGAAAATCTTCACCTCCAAATCCAGTCATAAAAAAAGCTTTCTAATTTAAAGAGGTAAATAGAATGTGGAGGGTTTTTTTTTGGAAGTTATTTGCTGGTCTGATCAAAATCTGAATGAACACCATATAAAAGGCACTGTTTGTTTCAATGATGCAGGGGAAATTGTTTTGAATTAAATGCAGAAGGCCATTCTGCCTCTCAGGCCTATTCTGAAATTTAGTTTGATCAAGGCTGTTTGCAAGAGACAGATCCAGATTAATTCCATTACCTATGCTAAGTACATGCTACATTACCCTGAACAACCTAACACCAATTTTAAGTTTATTTCTCTTTTTTCTTGACTCTTTCTTTACCATCCTCTCCCCAATCAGAAGTGATAGTAATTTTCTTTTGACTGTATCAACATTTTTTAGTTACTGCGACATCGAAATTAAATCTTGCTTTTCAAACTCACTGGACTTATATTTGTTGTAACTTCAGAATCAGGTTTATTATCACTGACCTGGATGATGTGAAATTAGTTGTTTTGCAGCAGCAGTTCAGAGGTACAGTGCAAAAATGGAGTAATGAGGTACTGTTCATGGACCATTCAGAAATCTGATGGCAGAGGGAAGGAAGCTCTTTCTGAATCATTGAATGTGGGTCTTCAGGCTCCTGGACTAGCACCCTGATTGATAGTAGTAACAAGAAAAGGGCATGTTACTGATAGTGAGGGTCTTTAGTGATAGATGTTATCTTCAGCAGATACCACCTTTTGAAGTGGAGAGTGGTGTGCCTGTGATGGAGCTGGTTGACTCTGCATCCCACTGCAGCCTCTTGCAATACTGTACATTGGAACCTCTATACCATGCTGTGATGCAACCAGTCAGAATGCTCCCCAATATACATCTGTTGTTATTTGCAAGCGTCTTTGGTGACATATCAAATCTCCTCAAACTCTTAATGAAGTAGAGTTGTCTTTGTGATTGCATCAATATGTTGGGCCCTGGATAGATCCTCCTAGATGTTGACACCCAGGAACTTGAAATTGCTCACACTTCCCATTGCTGATCCCTCAATGGAGACTGGTCATAGAATCAAAGAAAAGTACAGCACAGAAACAGGCCTTCGGTCCATCGAGTCTGTGCCGATCCATTTAAACTGTTGTCTTGCACTGGGACTTTAACCTCCATACCCTACCATCCATGCACCTATCCAAACATCTCTTAAATGTTGAAATTGAGCTTGCATGTCCCACTTGCACTGGCACTTTGTTTCTTACTCCCAAGACCCTCTGAATGAAGTTTCCCTTCATATTCCCCTTAAACTTTTCACCTTTCATCCTTAACCCATGACCTCTGATTGTAGTCCCACATAACCTCAGTGGAAAAAGCCTGTTTGCATTTACCTTATCTATACCCCTCCTAATTTTGTTTACAGTACCTCAATTAATTCTTGTCTCATTCTCTAGTGTTCCAAGGAATAAAGCCCTAACTTATTCAATCTTTCCATATAACTTAGGTCCCCCAGACCCGGCAATATCCTTGTAAGTTTTCTCTGTACTCTTTCAACCTTACTTGCATCATTCCTGTAGGTTGGTGACCAGAACTGCCCACAATACTCCAAATTAGGCCTCACCAATGTCTTATACAACTTCAATATATCTCCTGTACTTAATACTTTGATTTATGGCCAAAGTGCCAAAAGTTTTCTTAATGATCCTCAAGATCCGTGACACCAGTTTCAATGATTTATTGACCTGTATTCCAAGATCTCTTTGTCTACCACACTGCTCTGTGCCCTTCCATTCACTGTGTAAGGCCTACCCATCTTACTGAAGTTTAACACCTCAGACTTAATTAAATTCCATCTGTCATTTTTTAGCCTATTTTTCCAGCTGGTCCAGATCCTGTTGTAGGCCATGATAGCCTTCTTCGCTGTTCACTACTCTCCCAACTGTGGTGTCATCTGCAAATTTGCTCATCCAGTTAACAACATTATCATCTGGATCTTTGATATAGATGACAAACAACAATGCAGCAGCACCAAACCCTGTGGCACTCCACTAGTCACAGGCCTGAGATGCACCCATCTACAACCACTCTCTGGCTTCTCCCACAAAGCCAATGTCTAATCCAGTTTACTACCTCATCTTGAATGCCAAGCGACTGAACCTTTGTGACTAATTTCCCAAGCAAACCTTGTCAAATACCTTGCTAAAGTCCTGTAGACACTATCCACTGCCTTGCTTTCATCATCTTTCCTGATAACTCCCTCGAAAAACTCGATTAAGATTGGTTAGACATGACCTACTACCCACAAAGCCATGCAGACTATTCTTAGTCAGTCCATATCTGTCCAAATACTCTTGTATCTGGTCCCTTAGCATACCTTCCAATAACTTGCCCACTACTAATGTTAGGCTCACTGGCCTATAATTTCCTTGTTAATTTTTAGAGTCTTTTTTTAAACAGAACCAGAATCAGGTTTAATGTTACCGGCATATGTCGTGAAAGCAGTACAATGAAATACATGATAAATAAATACAGAGGAAAGGAACTGAGTTACACTAAGTATGTGTATGTCTATTAAATAGTTAAGTTAAAAATAAGGAGCACAAAGAAAAACAGAAATAAAAAAAGTAGTGAAGTAATGTTCATGGGTTCAATGTCCATTTAAAAATGGGATGGCAGAAGGGAAGAATTGTTCCTGAACCCAGACTGTTCCATACCAGTCTGTGATGCAGCCAGTAGGAATGCTCTCCATGATACATTTGTAGAAGTGTTCATGTGTTTTACAAACCAAATCTCCTCAGATTCTTAATGAAATATAGCTGCTGCCTTGCCTTCTTTATAGGTGCATCCAGGTTAGTTCCTCAGTGATATTGACACCCAGGAACTTGAAATTGCTCACTCTCTCCATTTTTGATCCCTCTGTGGATGTGTTTGTGTTCTGTCTTCTTACCCTTTCTGAAGTCCACAGTTGGCTCTTTGATCTTGCTGACATTGAATGAAAGATTGTTGTTGCAACACCACTCAAGTAACTGGTATATTTCGCCCCTCTACGTCCTTTTGTCACCATCTGAAATTCTGCCAGCAATGGTTGTATCATCAGCAAGTTTATAGATGGCATTTGAGCGAGCCACACAGTCACTGGTGTAGAGAGAGTAGAGCAATGGGCTAAGCACATACCCCTTTGTTTCGAATCCACACAGATTGTGGTCTTTCAGTTAGGAAGTCCAGGATCCAGATGCAGAGGGAGGTACAGAGGCCGCCTAGGTTCTTTAGCTTTTCAATTAGAACTGCAGGAATGGTGGTGTTAAATGCTAAGGTGTAGTCAAAAACACCTAGGTTTTTGCATTGTCTGGGTAATCCAGGGCCCCATAGAGAGTCATTGAGATTGCATCTGCTGTAGACCTGTTTTGGCAATAGGCAAATTGCAGCAGGTCCAAGTCCTTCTTCCTGAGACAGGTGTTTATTCTAGCCATGATCAGCCTCTTAAAAGATTTCATGACTGGAACAGATCTGCTTTAAGATGGCAACATCTCCTCCTCTAATCTGTGTAGAGTCCATGAAGTTGATGTCTTTTGGCCTTACTTCTACAGATTCAGCGTCTATCTCCTGAGTAAATACAAATGGTGTGTGTTCCCCTGACCAACACCACTCAGCTAGTCAGCCTGTCTCAGTCCTACAAGCTTCTTCACCATTGGATATTATACTAACAGCATTTGTGTCATCTACAAATTTTGTAGATGGTGTCATGCATTCAGACACATCCTTGAGGTACTCCTGTGATTGTCAACAAAGAGGAATTGTTATTCCCAATCCATTCTGAATGTGGTCTCCTGATAAGGAAGTTGAAGATCCAGTTGCAGAGGGGACCTCAGAGGCCCAGTTAGTAAATGATTATTAATAATTAGGGATGATATTTTAGTCCTGGTATTGTTCTGGTGAAACTGCAATGCCCATTCTCTAGAGCCAATATATTCTTTCAAAAATACAAATTTCCAAAATAAAATATAGTTTACCCAGAAAATTATGTAACTCTTTACCTTTTGTGTTCCTACATCTCAGGATAAAGACCAAAATTTCATGAGCAGTTTAGTTATGTTTTTACAGATGTTCATTATATCAGGTTTGATATTTTAAGTATAAATGCCAGCAAATGTGATAAATCGGAACCTGCAAGACAAACCTTGAAGTATCTACCTTCTTGTTTGTCTTCCCTCTTAAGAAAGCAATCTCTGATTAATTGATTTAATCTTGGGTTTACCCATGTCTTTGAAGTAATAAAGAGTAAATACTCCTTAGTCTTACTTGCTTAAGTTTTAATTGTTTTATGTGAAACCAAATGTCATTCGTAAGGCCAGTGATGTTGTGGGGGTGGAACTGGACTCTCTGATGGTGGTGTCTGAAAAGAGGATGCTGTCCAAGTTGCATGCCATCTCCATAATGTACTGGTTAGGCACAGGAGTACATTCAGCCAGAGACTCATTCCACCGAGATGCAACTCTGAGCGTCATAGGAAGTCATTCCTGCCTATGGCCATTGAACTTTACAACTTCTCCCTCGGAGTGTCGGACACCCTGAGCCAATAGGCTGGTCCTGGACTAATTTCCACGGGGCATTATTTACTTATTATTATTTAATTATTTATTGTTTTATATTGCTATATTTCTACACTATTCTTGGTTGGTGCAACTGTAACAAAACCCAATTTCCCTCGGGATCAATAAAGTATGTCTGTCTGTGAAATTTGACTAATTTTCTAGGATTAACCCAGTCAGCTCATTCATAATTAATTTTTCAATAAGTTAGCTCAAAGTCCTTTTAAGAGGAAGCATTTTTCTGGAAAGAAACAATCCAAGTTTGCATTATCTATGGTAGCTTAAATATTGAACACAGTGTAAATTGTGTAGGTTACCTCTACATTCTGAAAGTTATGTTTTGAATAATTAAATGCATTTGGTACACTAAGATTTGGGCAGCATCAAATACAGCAGCAAATTTCCTTGGCATTAAGATTTGGTTTCAAAGGTTTTACATAATCATCCCTGTACATTGGCACTGTATCGGTTATCTCAAATGGTTCCTTGTTCCTGTATGTAATATTTCTACCTGTTCAGTATATTGTCTAAACATTAATCTGGATTGGAAATATTAGTGTGTCCTTGTACTTCAGGCTGGGTGATGACCATCTGCTGTGTTGTTATCTCCTGGCACCTTTGTTCCCAATTGAACTGTATTTAGAATGTATTTATTCTGTCCAATTACTTATTCTACAAAATTTATTACTCTGGCATTTTGTTAATTTTTTAAGTTAAATCACTATGCTTATTTGAAATACTGTGTTGTTGACAGCCCTAAAGTTAGTTTATTGATGTTGGGTGTAAGGGTGTAATGAAGACTAATAGGCAGGATAATAACCAAGGTTAAAATGTAGAATATGCAACTGCCTTGCAATATTCACGACAGTGGATTTTAAGGCATGAGTGTTACATTGTGGTGAGGCAATTCACGTTAAGCTCTTGATTCTATTTGAAGCCTTATTAAACTCAGCAGCTGTCATGTGAATTTAATAGGATTTGGGAAATCAAAAGGGTACTAGTCTCACAAAATTAGGTGCATTTTATAGCAGTCTCTCTCTGTAAATCAGGAGGAGTAATCATCTCAGAGGACCTTTACTCATTTCTCTGCTGATTGTGACTCTTCTGTCTCTCATCTGCTATAATTGTCAGGAATCTCTTTTTGCACTCTCAACCCAATTCTCCTGTCTTCTCCCCATTACCCTTACTAATCAAGAACCTATTAACCTTTGCTGTAAATATACCCAATAACTTGCCTCCATAGGCATCTATGGCAATGAATTCCACAGATTCACCACACCTCTGGTTAGAGAAATATCCCCTTATCTATGTTCTAAAAGGACGTCTTTCTATTCTGAAGCTTTGTCTTCTGATTGAAGAGTTCCCCACTAAACACCCTTTCTCTAAGCCTTTCAATATTTGATCATTTCAATGAGTTCTCCCCCTCATTCTTCTAAACTCCAGCAAGTCTAAAAGCCCAGTGCCATCAAACATTCCTCATACATTATCCCTTTTATTTTTGGGATCATTCTTGTGAACCTTCTTTGGATCTCTCCAATGCCAGCACATCCTTTCTTAGATAAAGTGTAGCGTAGTGTATCTAAGTTTGCTGATATACTAAATTGAGTGGAAAAGAAAATTGTGCGATAGATACGGAGGGTCTGCAGAGAGATATAGATAGGTTAAGTGAGTGGGCAGGGGTCTAGCAGGTGGAATACAATGTTGGTAAATGCGACGTTGTCCACTTTAGAAGGAAAAATGGAAGAGCAGATTACTATTTAAATGGTACAAAATTGCAGCATGCTGCTGTGCAGAGGGACTTGGGAGTGCTTGTGCATGAATCATAGAAGGTTGGTTTGCAGGTGCAGCAGGCCATGAAGAAGGCAAATGTGGTATTGGCCTTCAGGGCCAGAGGGATTGGATTTAAGAGCAGGGAGATTATGCTGCAACTGTACAGGGTACTGGTGAGGCCTCACCTGGAGTACTGTGTGCAGTTCTGGTCTCCTTACTTGAGGAAGGATATACTAGCTTTGTGGTGCAGACGAGATTCACCAGGTTGATTCCAGATATGAGGGGGTTAGACTATGAGGAGAGATTGAGTCACCTGGGTCTGTACTCTCCGGAATTCAAAAGAATATGAGGAGATCTTACAGAAACATATAAAATTATGAAAGTGATAGATAAGATAGAGGCAGGAAAGTTGTTTCCACAGATAGGTGAGCCTAGAACTAGGGAATATAGCCTCAAGATTTGGGGGAGTAGATTTAGGACGGAGTTGAGGAGGAACAGCTTTTCCCAGAATGTGGTGAATCTGTGGAATTCTCTGCCCAATGAAGCAGTGAGGGCTACCTCAGTAAATGTATTTAAGACAAGGTTGGATAGATTTTTGCATAGTAGAGGAATTGAGGGTTATGGAGAAAAGGCAGGTAGGTGGAGATGAGTCCATGGCCAGATCAGCCATGATGTTATTGATTGGTAGAGCAGGCTCAATGGGCTAGATGGCCTACTCCTGCTTTCTTTTATGTTCTTATAAGGGGCCCAAAACTCATCGCTGTACTCTGTGCAATGTGACCAAAGCCTTATAAAGCCTCACCATTACATCTTTACTTTTATATTCTAATTCTCTCAAAATGAATGCTAACATTGCATTTTCCTTCCTTACCACCAACTCAGCATATGTTATATATAGCCTCAACATATAGCCTGGGGTACATTTCATCCGGTGCTGGCGACTTATCCAACTTGATGCTTTCCAAAAGCTCCAGCACATCCTCTTTCTTGATATCTACATGCTCAAGCTTTTTAGTCTGCTGCAAGTCATCCTACAATCATGAAGGTCATTTTCCGTAGTGAATACTGAAGTAAAGTACTCATTAGGTACCTCTGCTATTTCCTCCGGTTCCACACACATTTTCCCACTGTCACATTTGATAGGTCCTATTCTTTCTTGTCCTATCCACTTGCTCTTCACGTACTTGAAGAATGCCTTGGGATTTTCCTTAATTCTGCCCACCAAGGCCTTCTCATGGCCCCTTCTGGCTCTCCTAATTTTCTTCTTAAGCTCCTTCCTAGTAACCTTATAATCTTCTAAAATGCTGTTCGTCGACAATAGCTCAGCATTTAATACCATCATTCCCACAATCCTGATTGAGAAGTTACAGATCCTGGCCTCTATACCTCCCTCTGCAATTGGATCCTCGACTTCTTAACTGGCAGGCCACAATCTGTGCAGCTTGGTGATAATATTTCCTCCTCGCTGACTCTCAACACTGGTGCACCTCAGGGGTGTGTGCTCAGCCCACTGCTCTATTCTCTCTATACCCATGATTGTGTGGCTAGGCATAGCTGAAGTACCATCTGTAAATTTGCTGATGATACAACCATTGTTGGTAGAATCTCAGATGGAGATGAGAAGGCGTACAGGAGCAAGATATGCCAACAAGTGGAGTGGTGGCGCAGCAACAACCTGGCATTCAACGTTAGTATGACGAAAGAGCTGATTGTGGACTTCAGGAAGAGTAAGACGAAGGAACACATACCAATCCTCATTGAGGGATCAGAAGTGGAGAGAGAGAGCAGTTTCACGTTCCTGAGTGTCAAGATCTCTGAGGATTTAACCTGGTCCCAACATATCGATGCAGTTATAAAGAAGGCAAGACAGCAACTGTATTTCATTAGGAGTTTGAAGAGATTTGGTATGTCAAAAAATACACTCAAAGACTTCTATAGATGTAGTATGCAAAGTGTTCTGACCGTCTGCATCAGTCTGGTATGGGGGGGGTGGAGCCACTGCACAGGACCAAAAGAAGCTGCAGAAGGTTGTAAATTTAGTCAGCTCCATCTTGGGTACTAGCCTACAAAGTATCCAGGATATCTTCAAAGAGTGGTGTCTCAGAAAGGCAGCATCCATTATTAATGACCTCCAGAACCCAGGGCATGCCCTTTTCTCACTGACCATCAGGTAGGAGGTACAGAAACCTGAAGGCACACACTCAGCAATTCAGGAACAGCTTCTTCCCCTCTGCCATCCGATTCCTAAATAGACATTGAACCCTTGGACTCTACCTCACTTTTTAAATGTATGTTATTTCTGTTTTTTGCATTATTTTTAATCTATTCTATATATCTATATACTACTAAAGGTCTCGTGCTCTGTCTGTCTTTGACCTCCAATTAGCACAAACGGTGCATTACAGGGCACTTTTTTTTGGCTAAATCGACTTAAAATGCGCTAACTTAAAGAATGCAGGCAAAGTTCAGGGTTATATATTTGTATAAAATTGCTCATTTGCCAAAATCAACAGCCTCGCTTTCAGCTGAGAGCCGATCCACCATCATGGAAATTGGGATGCGACACCACGATGCATGTGCACGGCCAGCCTCAGCAGCAACACCAAGCGGAGCAGCAGGGCAGGGCAGCTCTATTTCAATTCTCTAAAAGGGTGCCCCAATGGGTCACCCCATTATCTAGTGTATACTGTGATTGCTTAACTTATTTATTATTATTTTTTCTTCTATGTTATGTTGAACTGTTGCTGCTAAGTTAACAACTTTCACAACACATGTCAGTGATAATAAACCCGATTCTGATTCTGAAAATTGGGCTAAGTTGTTTTGAAAATGAATTTCAACTTTGTATTACAGTATATAGCTATTTAGTCAGATGAATATTATAATACAAAGTTAAGAATTAGTGCTGCACTGGAGGATGGAATGTTAGTGTCTTAGAATCATAATGCCAAAATGTATTAATAATGAAGAACTGCAGAATGTTCTACCAGTGATTATAATTATTGGTGAGTATTTTAGATGTAAAATCCAATTTTCTTTTTAGAAATACAGTAGTTTCTGGTTAAATTGGGCAGCCATTCATTTGGGTCAACTCTTAAAGAACAACAAATAAATCAAGAAAATAGTTAGGATTCCTTTGTTTATTTGGAACACCATGCTGCTTAATTGGGGCAGCAGACTTACTGAGAAGTTTTTATCTCATGTCAGTTGCACAGACAGACATACCTTATTGAACCCAGACGGAACAGCACAGACACCCACAGGTTGCATGTACCTGTATGGCCATTGTACACTACACAATGCTTCATGCTATGTAGCATCAATAGTGTGTGTTTTGTATTCAAAATGCAGTGATTTTTGTTCTGATAGTTGACAGGAAATAAGACAATTCTGAACTATTTTGCTCACTGCGGTTTCAAATATTTTAGGCTTAGAGATGCCAGAAATGGCCAGGAGTGAAGGGTCTCGGCCCGAAACATCGACAGTGCTTCTCCTTATAGATGCTGCCTGGCCTGCTGTGTTCCACCAGCATTTTGTGTGTGAGGAGTGAAAATGAAATGATTTCACTACCAAGTTAAGAATTACAAAGTATTTGAAGGTATCCTGAATGTTACAATGAAAATGAAGATAAGCTTGCAGTCGAAAAAAAGCTTTGTATGAAGACAGTCCATTGCCTGCACAGGATGTCTGTGCTGATTTTGTTCCTTTACAATGAATCATAAGAACACAAATAAATTCCTCTGTGGATAACTTTTAGGAACTAATGCACAGTTTTAGAGAATTGTATAGGTATTGCTAGTTTTCTCATTTGTTCTGCATTTCATTTAGATACATTGTAACTCAGTTAAATGGTAATTTGTCTTTCTTATACTTCTAAACTGTTTCCATGAAACTTTGGCTAATTGGGGCAGCTGCTTTATTGGGCCAAAATGTACTGGTCCCAATGAGTCCCAATTAACCAGAATCCACTGTATTGGGTTTTGTTAGTTTTGCAAGTTTCTTTTAAGTTGTGTAAAGTGGGCACTTGTCTCCCTAGCATCAAGAACATCTTCATAAGGCGTTACTTCAAAAAGTAATCATCCATTATTAAGGACAACCATCACCTAGGACAGTGGTCCCCAACCACCGGGCTGCAAAGCATGTGCCACCGGGCCACAAGGAAATGATATGATTTGGCAGTATGAAATGATATGAGTCAGCTGCAGTGCACATCATATCGTTTCCTCATGGTCCGGTAGTACATGCTTTGCGGCCCAGTGGTTAGGGACCACTGACCTAGGACATGCCCGCTTTTCATTGCTATCTTCAAGGAGGAGGTACAGGAGCCTGTTTCAGGAACGGCTTCTTACCCTCTACCCTCGTGTCTGAATGGATAATGAATCCATGTACACCACCTCACTGTTTTCTTTTTTTGCTCTTGTTTTGCACTATTTATTTTTACGTACTGTGTGTGTGTGTAGATCTCAATAGTGTATTGAAAGTGGATTTGTTAGCATTGGACTGAACATGTTTCACTTAGTGCTATGCTGAGCACGAAACAAGCAACGATCTATCATGATGAATTGAAAATTGAAGGTAATTGTGAATATTCAACAAGATGGTTGCAAAAATTTAAGTAAAGACTTGACATTATATTTTTAAATACTTATAGTAATAAAGCATCTGCTGATCATGAAGCAGCAGAGAAGTTCATTGATTAGTTTGCCAAAATTTGAATTTTAATTTACTTTATTTCTTATATCCTTCACTGCAAGATCATCAGATAATCACTGATGAAACTCTTAACACCAGAACAAGTCTACAATGCTGATTGTTTTTATACCTTGTGTATAAAACCTTAAAAGGTAATATACAAAGACAGTGTACAGCAACCTTTTAATCAAAACATGGCATCATAGGTTGAGACTGAAAACCTGCCATTGTTGTTTTTCAACAGCTGATTCAGGTATGCTGTGCTGCTTTTGTTAACCTGCACACATGAAATCATTATATTAATGGTGTGTAAATTTTTTCTGCTGTTGAGTACATATGTGTAATGAACAGTGTAAAACAAAGACTGCTTAATGGTAGCATACAAATTCAGAATTGGAAATTATGGCGATCCCAAGCTACCTCATATATTCTAAAACCCCAAAAAATCCAAAATGCGAAACACTTCTGGCCCCAAGCATTTCCGGTAAGGGGTACTCAGCCTCTGTGTGTCTGTGTCTGTGTGTGTCTTTACCTTATTAGGCGCTGCATTGAACTGTTGCTGCAAAACAACAAATTTCACAACATAGGCCAGTGATATTAAATCTGATTCCGATTCTCAAGTCTAAATTATGCTGGATATTTAACAAAAGCTTGCCGTAAGAAATTTTAGCTGCTGTCTGCTTGCAGTGTTTTTATTCGTGACAAGCCAGCTACATTCACACACTTTTATAGTATAGCTGTGTCCACTGTCAATTTCTGTGACCTAAAGCCTGTCGGATGTAGTAAAGTGAGTGCAGTGTTTTGTTAAAAGCTGAATGAGATTCTGACGTGAACTCAACAATCCGGGAGAAATAAAATTTCAGCATTTTTATATATCCTTTCGGTCTGTTTTTTAAGACATATGTTAATAACCAATTTGTTTCTGTTGCTTCTGTGTGTGTGTTGTTGAATGAAATGCTTTCTACTGTCTTGCATTGCAGGTCATTGAGCACTTCGACATGGCAGCTGGCTCAGACTCAAACTCGGGACACACAACTCATAACAGTTGATGAAAAATTGGTAAGGATTTTTAATTGCCATACTCCAGTGCCTGGAGGCTATGTCTGTTCAATAGCAGACATTTCACTATGTTATATACTTCGAGGAAAAGTACACAAAAGGATTACCGTCAAGCATCCAAGGTCAAATATCAGAACAGCTGAGATTTCAGTGTTATGCACTGAGGCAATAACTAACTTCTTAAGATCCTTCTAAAAGCAATCACAGACTGTTTATGCCCATGTACAAAGGGAAACTGAGATTGCTGTGTATATAATTTAATGAAAAACATTAATTATTCCATTATATTTATGACAAGTTCAGTATGCTTTTTAAAAAATTTAGTTAAAATGCTAATGCTGTAAATAGTAAATATAATAAAGCTATCTAATTATCAGAACATCTTCATTACTTAAACCATTCTCAGTTTTGTACATGAATCACTTAACTGCAAAAATGATGTTGGCCTTAAATATCAGTATTGTTTTCTCCCTACATTAATTTTATTTAAACAATCCTAATTATTTTTTCTCTTTTAAACTGTGATTTGCTTATAATCTCTGTATGAGAGCACTATTCCCTATGTGCTTTCTATTGACTGGCTTTTTCAAAATGGTTTTCAATGAGAACCCCACACAGATGAGCAGTAAAAATGTAATAGGTCGGTCTTTGGTGTGAACTTCAAGGGAACTAAAAGGCTGTGTACATTTAGCTCATGGTGCCAAATACTTTGTGTTGAATCTACTCGTGCATTTTCAACTTTGTGTGCATGTACATGCATGTGAAAGGATTATATAAATTCGGTAGTTACCAAATGTCAAAGCAGCAGAGACATTTTTACATAGAGGAAAGCTTATTATGTAACCTGCTTAGAATTTCCAGCATTTTCTGCATTTATTATTGTTGTCAAGGGAGTTTACTGCAAAATATTTTTCTGCGATTGTTTGCTAGTGCAGTATGATCTAACTGAATGGAGTGTTCTGTGAAAACCATTATTTGAATGCTGCCCATGTACCATGTTCCTGTGTACCCTAGCTGTCAACACAGCCTGATGCAGACGCATACAGAGATATGTTAGAATGAGGGCCACTGTCCATGTGCTTGTTTCTTCTCTGCCCCCCCCACACCATAGATTCTGATATGTTGATAGTGCACTTCTAGCAGGTCTTGTCCTGTCCAATTCCATTGAGCCAAATTCAAGGCAGCTGGTAAGCCATCACTCGCAAGAATTTATTCATTACAAAATAAAATCCTCTGAGATAAAGGACAGGGAATTCTGGCTACCTGCTTTCTCTAGGGGGCCATTTGAATTGTGTTATCAGTACTGATCTGCGATCTGCCAGGGCCATTGTTGTCTTTCAGTCACAATGAAACAGACTTGGCAAAAATGGTAAAAGCTTGTTTCAGTGACCCATAGATGTGGAAGAGAACATTACTGATGTCATATGTGAGGGTGTATTTGATGGGTTTGTCCTGGAGCCCTGATACTTTAGTGGAATTTATTGATAAGCGGTTGTATTTTCAAAGCAATGGAAAATGTATTAATAGCTATGTAATCCAATTCCAATCACTTCTCTATAGAAGTCAATTTGGAATAAAAATGTCTAGAAATGTAATTCATATCTGATATTTTAGTTTAGCTTTCTCTAAAACTCTTCACTTAAAAGATATATTAATGGATTAAGCCAGTGGCTGTTTTTGATCTATAAGCAGCCATAACTGTATTGAAAATACTCATTTTGTGAGAAGTATACTATACTTTTCTCTACAAAAATTCAAGTTCTTAAAAAGGGTAAAGAAATCGCAGCCTTGCAAATAGAATTAATTTACTATTTAGTTTTTAAATTTAAAAGCTAGTCAGGATTTACAGTATTTGATGCAGGAAAATGACAGCAAATGTTCTTAAGATGTTTGTTTAATGATGCTGGAAGTAGTGATGGAAAATGCTCTATTTACAGATTGTAAATGCATGCTAGCTAAATAGAATGAGGGTTTACTTGTATGAGTGAATAGAATTTATGAAAAAAAATCCCTTTTTTATTCCTATATTGCTTTGAACTCTTTGTCCTCTAACTATGACTCTAAATTAATGCGTCTTAATATCCATAATTCAGTATGCCTTAATATCACTATCACCCCTTCCCTCTCTGCTGGGTTCCCATGCTGGCCCAAAGCTTCCAAGCCAGCCTCCAACCCCCAACCCCCAACCCTACCCGATCCCTCATTCCTTGTGCTTGTGACTTTCCCAGGTTTTTCCCTCACTCAGTGTGCAGTTTTGCTGCAACTTGCTATGCAAGTTAAGATGATCAAAATACAAATTGAGAAATCAATCTTCACTATAAAAATGCAAAGCTATTCTTTATTGATTGACGCAGATTGTTTTTTTATACATGAGTGTGTTATATTAAGTGTAGTATTTTAACTGAGAACTGACATTTTCTGATTGCAATACTATGTTTATATTTTAAATTAAGTCTCGTTACTGTGGCTTAAATCCAAAAAAAATTGAAATACATCAATGTAAATTACCTCTCGATCAGATGGTATTCCCAGTTTATTTTTTAAAATCTAATTTGGATGGAACTATTCATTAGCAAATCTGTCAGCTATGTATTGGAGCATTGTCTTTCTCTGAAATTGTCAATTGAATATTTTTGGGTTGTAGCAACTTGAATTAGTGCAGTAGTTTTTCAACATGGGGAAAATTTCCCAAATCATTTCATGTGCACATTTTTGGATACTTAGGCATTAAGCCACACGTGTATATAGAACAGGTCCAAGTGATTGATGTCTCCCTATTGATAGGGAAAGACTACAGTCCTTTTGCCTTTCTACATGCAAAAAGAAAATCAAATGTTTTAGAAGTTTTCAGCAGAACTCTACTCAAAGGAATAAAAACTAAGGCCGATTAGCTCCTCAATTTTGATTTGCTTTTCAATTATGTTATGGCTGGCACACAAGTTGTTTCTGTCTACCAGTTTTAATCCTCATAAGCACAATAAAGCCTGATTTTTTTAAAATGAAAAATCTGCTAAATCTTTTGGAACAGAGGACTCTCAGTTGCTTCATGCCACGGAAACTAGTATAAGCACTGGCCTGATGAACCTATAAGGCTTGGGACAACAGACTTTACTTAACTAAAATGTTAAAGGAGATCTTATTGAAGTTTGTAAAGTTATTGGAAGCATAGAGGAGGCAGATATCTAAAATCTTTTTCCATCTCAAATACTATAGGGCATGACTTTAAGTGAGAGGGGCAAAGTGTCGGTTCCACTGCTGCACTATGTTCATTGCTGATCCACAGCTACATTTTACCAACTCAGCTGATACATTTTCCATTAAAAATCTATTAGTCTCTTTTAATTGTTTCTGATTAGTCAAGCAAATTTTAAGGTAGATTTAATAATTGTTTTTGTGGATCTGATGAAGTACAAAAAGATCACAGTAAGATAGCATAGTAATTATTGAACATAATAAATACATACAATAGCTTATGTACATTGATTGTATGCCCGTAAAGTTACACTAGACACAGGAGTGTCTGTACATAAGGGGAATGTGATAGGAAATTATGTAGTGGTGCCTGGGTTGTAGAGGGATGGGTTAGTGGCTGGAGGTGTTGATCAGCCTTACTGCTTGGGGAAAGTAACGGTTTCTGAATCTGGTGGCCCTGGTGTGGATGCAACATAGTCTCCTCCCTAATGGGAGTGGAGCAAATAGTTCTTGAGCAGGGTGGGATCCTCCATGATATTACTGGTTCTTTTCTGGCACCTCTCCATATATTTTTTTTTAGTGGGTAGGCTGGGGTCTGTGATGTGTTGGACAGTTATGGCTACCCTTTGTAGAGACTTCCTGAAAGTATGAGGGCAGTTTCCATATCATGCAGTGATGCAGCTTGTTACGATGTGTTCTACTGTAGAATGACATGAGCATAGATATGTATAGTCCTTCTCTCTTCAGCCTCCTCAGAAAGTAGAGGTGTTGGTGAGCTTTCCTGATTGTGTATAACGCGTTCTGGGCCCATGAGAGTTGATTGAGATCTGCACTCCCAGGTGTTTGAAACTGCCTGTAGTTTCCACTGTTGTTCTGCCGATGTAGGGGGTGTGAATGGTGCACGTTCTCCTGAAGCTGATAACCATAACCATCTTCTTTGCCTTGTTGACATTGAGGAAGAAGTTATTTGTCTGGCACCAATAATCAACCCCTTTCGAGGAGTAGTTTCTCTTCTACTTCTTTATCAAAGGCTAAAGCTTCATTTCCCTTTTGAGGTTTCATTTCCCAACCCAGCCTTATTCTCGAACTGTGGCCATTGGCCCTAGTCTTCTCAGTCGGCAGAAATATGTCCTGCCATCTAACTGTCAAGCCCTTTTAATTTTTGATGAGATCTCTTGCCATTATTCCAAATTCAGGAAAATGTAGTCCCAGACTAATTGATCTCTTACTATGGTAAATCCATTATCCTTTGGCATCTGTTGAATCTTTGTTGTACTCCTATGGCAAATGCAACCTTTCTAAGGTAATGAGAATCGATTTCAAAATGTCTGGTACCTTTATTTTTCTTGCTAACATTTCTTCAGTTCCTCATCTTGTTAATACTTGAATTTCCAATATATCTGTCATTATTTTTGTGCCTTCTGTCAAGACACATGCAAGATAATTGTTTAGTTCCCCTGTTATTTGCTTATTTTTCATTATAAATTCTTCTGTCCTGTGTGTGGCTAACATTTGCCCTCCATTTTATGTACCAATAAAAGTCCTTTTAGTTTATTTCCCTTGGTTTGTTCTCATGTTCTATCTTGCATTCCTTTATCATTTTTGTGATCCTCCTTTGGGTTCAAAAATGCCATTAATCCATGGCTTATTATTGTTTCTCACAACTTTATAAGTCTCTTCCTTTGATTTAATTGTAAACACACTGGGTTGGCTAAACTGTAGTTTTTATAATTGTAACATTAATTCTATCTAGTTTTATATTCTAAACCTTTTAATGGAATGCTGAATGTACTATCAGTCTTATATTCCTTGCATTGTGTGGACTAACATATTGTAAGTGAGCAGAGGCCTGAGCCTGTCATTTAAGATACTGCACTGCTGAAGGTACTGTTATTTAACCAAGGCCCTATCTAAACTCCGAAATGGATTTATAAAGTACCATGCCTTAATTAGGTTTATCTTTTCACCCAAAAGCTTGTTGTTTATCTGGTTGTTTGCTGTACTGTGAATTAGGGCAGACTGAAATCTAATGACTCTTACTCCTGCACTATCACAATCATTATACTTAAAGGAATTTCTATGGGTTCAAGTGCTTTTATGGCGTAACAATTACTGAGTGATAGACACTACTCAACTGAAAGTTCTTTCTATAATAGTTGCACTTCATGTGATAAAAGGCTAGTAATGATAGACAAGTATCCAAACGCATGAATTGATGACCTAAATCTTTGGTTGCACCTCACCTATGCAAGCAGAGAATTTAAATTAACAATCTAAAATAAAAATGTTATATCTTGAAGCTATTGGCTTGTTAGAAAAAAAAACATTCAGTTTATGGAAGATATAGGCTTGGCCCAATTCAATCTCAGAACCACAGCTATTTATCTGCAAAGCACCAGTATTCAGTCTACAGGAGTGACCCTGACCTTCCATTGCTTGATGTTTTAATTCACCACCCCACTCCCATTCTGATCTCTCCATTTGTTGCCTTGTGTTCTGTTACAACAAGACCTGACGTGGGCTTGAGAAACAGCACCTCATTTCTGTTTTGCAGACTTCAGGACCCTGTGTTAAATTTCCAAATTTTGGGTATCTTGCTCATTCTCCCTTAATCCATAACTGTCACATTGCCATTTGGTCTTTCCCAATCAGAGGCTAGTTCTTTTAACTTGCCCTGCCATGTAAAGCTAACTTATTTTTTTTCTCTTCCCCACCTTTGATAAAAGGTCCCTGGAGTAATAGGTTAACTGTTTCTCTTTTACATAGAGGCGGCCTAACATGCTGAATGTTTATATAGTTTTCTGTTTCTATTTTGGCTTTCCAACATCAGCAACTTTTTATTTTCATGTTTGACTCTTAACTACCTTGTAAAATGACCAAGCAAGCCACTCACTTGTATCAACAGGCTGGTCATCTGGAACTAAGTTAATCACATAATTTGGATGTGGAAAATACTACACTGTTAGTCCAAAGATATAATGTTTGAAGCAATGTGCTTTATTGAAGGAGCTTCCCCAGTAAGCGCTATCCTGTTACATTCATAATCTTGAATTAGTTTTTTAAAGTCTCAGTCCCCTGCAATACAATTCTTAGATATGTCCTGTATTACTGTCAGCTGAAGTAGTGCAATAGAATCAGCATCAGATTTAATATCACCAACATATGTCATAAAATTTGTTGTCTTTCAGGCAGCAGTACAATGTAATACATAATATTAGGAAAAAATCATGAATTACTCTGTGTGTGTGTGTGTGTGTGTGTATTTTTAAATAGTTGAATTAAATAAGTAGTGCAAAATTAAAAGAAAGTAGTGAGGATATAGGATAGAAGAGGCCTGGAAGTCATTAGCATTGATTCCAGACCCCATGAAGTCTGAGCACTATGCCAAACACCGTTTTTAAATAAAACGCCTAATGATCACAGTATAGATATAACCCTGCCTCTGGTGATGAATGAGCGATGTTGTGTTGAATATCATGAGCAGCAAACATTGCAGTAAGCAAGTAGCAATGTATTACAAACGCAAGAAAATCTGCAGATGCCTAGAATCCAAGCAACACACGCAAAATGCTGGAAGAACTCAGCGGGCCATGCAGCATCAATGGAAAGTGTAAATAGTTGACATTTCGGGCCGAAACCCTCGATGAATAACAATGGTTCAGTGTATTCAACATCTACGACTAGGATCAGGGCAATGATGAAGAAGATAGGTCAGCACAATGGTACCAGCACAGACTGTACTGCCCAAATGTTAAAGATAAAGCTACTGGATTGACTGCAGATGTGACAAGAGGGCATGCATGTTCTGAAATCTACCTGTTGAAGATGGAGATAGACAAAAAAAAGACATTGCTTTTTCTTTTAAAAAAAAGTGCTTGGATGGAGAATGGAAAATGACGGATATACTCCTGTAACACACAATTATTTGAGCTAAACACAAAGTACACTGTAAATACTGTGGTCAAATCAACAAGTGCAAACAAGCTGGAGGAACTCAGCAGGTTGGGCAGCATCTGTTGAAACGAAGGGTCCCGGCCCGAAACGTTGACTGCTTGTTTCAACTGATTCTGCCCAACCTGCTGAGTTCCTCCAGCTTGTCTGTATGTGTTAATTATTTGACCTACATTTGCCTTCCTGTCAGCTTGAACTAGTCTGGCTATTCTCTTCTGATCACTCTCATTAACAAGCTGCTTTCATTCACAGAACTGCTGCTCACTGGATTTTTTTATTTTGTTTTTCACACCATTCTCTGTAAACTCTAGAAACTTGTATGTGAAAATCCCAGAAGATCAGCAGTTACTGAAAGGAACTAAAACCACTTCATCTGGCACCAACAATCATTCCACGGTCGAAGTCACTTAGATCACATTTCTTCCCCATTCTGATGTTTGCTTTAAACAACAACTGAACCTCTTGACCATGTTTGCATGCGTTTATGCATTGACTTTCCTGCCATCTGAGTGGCTGGTTAGATATTTGCATCATCAAGTGGGTATATCTAATAAAGTGACCACTGAATATATCAAGTACACTTGAAACAGAAGAAGTGATTATTGAAGTATTAAAAATTATAGAGTGTGTAAATAGCATTAAAAGGAAAAGCAAGTAACTGGAAAGCAGTAGGTGCCAGTGGCCTATTCATTATATTTCTTGTTGCCACAAGCTTTCCCCAATGTTTTTAGGACTGTGTTTTGAATACCCAGTAGAAATGATCCCCATGCCTTGGTTATATTACTGTTTGGGGGTGCTTAGCGATTCCTGTAATTGTCAACTGTATTTAAAGAAAACCTATGGCTGAAAAACATAGTGGGACACCCATATGGTTGTGTCATATAAACCTTTTTGAACCTGAAGTGCTTCAGGATTTGTAATCCTGATTCTCCAATTAAGTCAAGTGTAACTATTTTAATTACTTATTTTGAGCTACAACACGGAGTAGACCCTTCTGATCCATCAAGCTGCACCACCCCACCAACCCCTGATTCAACCCTAGCCTAATAATGGGGAAATTTACAATGTCCAATTAACCTTTCAGACAGTACGCCTTTGGACTGTGGAGAAACTCGCACATTTCACAGGGAGGATTTGCAGACTCCTTGCATGCAACATTGGAATTGAACTCTGAACTCCCCCCCCAAGCTATAAAAGTGTCAGGCTAATGTGGCGCCCCATATTGATCTGCAAGTATTTGTGCTCCTCAGCGTTTTGTAGATCTTTCCTCTTCCAATATTTTCCTTCAAGGGAAGCAATATTAGTTCTGTAAATACCTTCCTGTAGTCTAGAGATCCAAGTCTTGGATTTATCTTTTACGGTTCTTTGAGAATCCTTTCTGATGTAGAATAATCGGGGGATAAAAGGGAATAATCTGAGAAGCTAAGAGGTGATAGGTGGAATAGGCAAAGGGCTGAAGAAGGGAGTTGTGGAGAGAGCAATTCTTGCAGAACTATAGAACATTACAGCACAGAAACAGGCCTTTTGGCTCTTACTGGCTGTGCCGAACCATTTTTCTGCCTAGTCCCACTGACCTGCACCTGGCCCATATCCCTCCAAACACCTCTCATCCATGTACCTGTCCCAGTTTTTCTTAAACATTAAAAGTGAACCCTGCATTTATCACTTCATCTGGCAGCTCATTCCACACTCCCACCTTCACACTTAACCCATGTCCTCTGTTTTTTTTCTCCCCTAGCCTCAGTGGAAAAAGCCTACTTGCATTCACTCTATCTATACCCATCATAATTTTTTATACCTCTATTAAGTCTCCCCTCATTCTTCTACGCTCCTGGGAATAAAGTCCTAACCTATTCAACCTTTCTCTGTAACTCAGTTTCTCAAGTCCCAGCAACATCCTTGTAAACCTTCTCTGCACTCTTTCAAACTTATTAATATCCTTCCTGTAATTCGGTGACCAAAATTGCACACAATACTCCAAATTCGGCCTCACTAATGCCTTAGACAACCTCACTATAACATTCCAACTCTTATACTCAATACTTTGATTTATAAAGGCCAAAATACCAAAAGCTCTCTTTACTACCCTATCTACCTGCGATGCCACTTTTAGGGAATTTTGTATCTGTATTCCTAGATCCCTCTGTTCTACTGCACTCCTCAGTGCCCTACCATTTACCTTGTATGTTCTACCTTGGTTTTTCCTTCAAAAGTCCAATACCTCACACTTGTCTGTAGTTGAAAAAGGAGGAACAGAAAAATGTGACTGGTAGTAGGATCTTGTTGGATATGGTGGAAGTTGCAGAGAATGATATTTTCGAAGTGGAGGTTCCTGGGGTGGTAGGTGAGGACAAAGGGAACCCTGTTCCTGTTACGTTGGGGTGTGGGGGGGAGGCATGTGGGATGATGGGTGAGGGCACATATGTGGGAAATGGAGGGCATACAGGTTTAGTGTATCATTGATGGTGTTGGAAGATAAACCCTGTTTTCTGAAAGAAAAAGTGGGATACCTTTGATGTCCTCCTCCAAGAGGACCACAACTTTTTGAAGGGATTGGAGGCTTGCATGCCTCAATAACACAGAGAGCTATGTTGGCTGGAGTTAGGCCGTTGTGCTTTGATTCTTGGTAGGGTCACCTATGCCAAACAGGTCAAACCAGTCCTCCAGGTTTGGGGGTTCAGCTCAGGGCTAACAACCTGGACTATTCAAAAGAAAATTGTTAAAGAAACAGCAAAAGCTACTCTAAATGCCAGCGGTATAACAGGCAGTAACTAATCAACAAATTTCCGGGAATGGACAACCTCATCCTGAGAACAGGCAGGGGAAGTGAGAGAGGGAGACAGCATTCTTACAAGTGAGAGTTTGGGAAGAGCTATAGAACATCATTGGCATGTAAGCCACATGATGGCATATGGCAGTTTTCTGCTAAATAAATGTCATAAATGAAATTTCCCTTAAGCTGAGTGGGATATATTGAGCATATAAAATGTTTAGTTTTTCAGAATACATTCTCTATTTATTGAGAGCATATTAAACAGAAGCCATAATAGCCCTTCCCAATCTGATACTGCATAAAATTGTGAACAAACCTATTTCTCAAAAGGATGGTTCTGGCAACCAAAGAAACTATCCAGGAATTATACTAACATATTTGCAGCAGGGATTATTTTTATATCAGGACTGAGTATAACGCTAAAGAAGGGGTCAAGTGATGTGCTAACATCGTTATTGTCCCCTTCGACATCAAAACAAAGTCTATCAAAAGTTAGCAATGGAGAATTTGCTTTTAGTAGAAATAAATGGGAAGGGCACGACTATGAAAATAATACAAATAATTTCCAGCCAACTGTGAGCAGGAGGACTGTCACATTAATTTGTCTGAAACTGAATGGTTTAATTTCTGTATATTGATAGCCACTCAACACACTGCAATAAAAATTTGAATCTGAGCACTGACTGATCATGTAGGTTTTGCCAGAGCTAGTAAATAAAGTAGTGAAACATCTCAATTGGCAGAAAAATGGTCTTGCCTAGCAGACAGCAGTATATGCATTTTGCAATACTCTGTTGCCTGATGCACAGTACAGCTGCCACAAATGGATGGCTTGCATGACTTTGACCTATTTTCTCTTTACCCCTAAGGTATTTTCATATTCCCAGTGATTGTTCAATGTTTCTTGGCTTCTTTTACATTACTAGCAATGGTCTCATTATCTTAATAATCATGTTTATTTTGGCAGTTGCAATTGGAACAGATCCCATATATGTATAGATCTGATTTATCGAAGAAATGTTGTATAAATTTAGTAGTTGTAATTAATCCTATCAGAAAAGTATATCCTCTCTCAGATGAAGTAAATAAAGATGTTATTTACTACAAGAGTAAATTGAAGTTATCTTCATTAACACTGGAAATAACATTTCAATGTAATAAAAGATTTTTTTTAAAAAAGGAGAGAAGTATTGTGGTAGGAGAAAATATCCTTTTCCATTTAAGTAAGAAGAAATACCTTTTTTTTGCATTATCAAATACAAATCTGCCTGCTGAAGATTAGTCATGCATAGCCTGGTCTATTTGGATAATATTTTGGGGTCCATTTTATCTTGCTTCTTACTAGGAATTTGATACTGTTAGAGGAAACAGCTTATTTTCCAGTCTGCAGGCAGATATTGTTGCATTACTTTGGACCTGGAGAAATCTAAGCTTTTAGCTAGCTAGTTACACTGGGATAAGGAAAAAATGACATATTTGTTGATTTAAAAAATAATTTTGAATTAAAGATTGCAGAGGGACAACTCTTTTGCTTCCCTTCATGAAAGATTCATGATTTTTTTCTTGCCTTCTATCCTGTCCTTTCCATACTGCTTGTACCTATAAATAATCCAGCGTAGAGAATGTAAGCTTTATGAAATACTTAACACATGTTCAAATGGTTATAGTCCAGATGGTTTTAGACTAACATGTGTTATGCTGTTTGTGTAAGACATCAATCTTATTAAAATAGTTGTAAAACATTGAAATACAGGCACCTTTGGGGAAAGTACTCAGATACCTTCCAGTACCTCCTTAAACTACTTGAACAGATAACATTAACAAGCAGAAAGAGTGCATCTTTTTAAGCAGTGAAGTAATGTTTTGATTTGGTTGATCCACAGTATGGTCATCTGATACTTACAAGTCATGACACTTCTGTATATCTAATTGGAAAACTACACAGATCTGTCAGAAACTTGCCATTGTGATAAGAACATACAAGATGACTGAAGTAGATACTTCTATTCCATTGGAGAATCTTGGATTGGCAGCCTCTTCTTGATTGAACATTTGACACAATTGCTCCATATCCATTTGGCAAAACTATATTGATATTAACATCCCAGAGCTATCTTTAAAAAAGAAAAATCCTTTTTTAAAAAATTGCAAACAATTGATATATAGATTGAGTTCCCCTTATCTGAAATTCCAGTATCTGATAACCTCTGAATTCCATTTTTTTAGCAGCTGACATAACATCACAAATGGAAAATTCCACAAAACGCTGGGAAGGTTCTCAGGTGATGCACAGGCGTCTGTGCACCACAGACAGTTCTGAGAAGTGATCTCACATACGCAATGGACAGGTTAATGAAAAATAGAAAAACACTGCAAAAAGCAAAAAATGAAGATCTCAATCATGTATCGTCAGTGTCAGTGAACATATACCACTTAAATATATGCTGATCATGAAACAAGCAAAGATCTATCATAATAAACTGAAAATTGAAGGTGATTGTGATTATTCAGCAGCCTGGTTGTAGAAATTAAAGAAAAAGCACAACATTACATGTTTAAAGAGTCTGCTGATCACGAAAATCTAGCATCAGAACAAGACCACAATGCAGATTGTTTTTATACTTTACATAAATCTTTTAAAAAAAGTCATTTACAAATACAGTGTACTGTAACCTTTTAATCAAAACATGGCATCATAGGTAGAGACTGAAAGCCTGCTGTTGCTTGTTGTTCAACAGCTGATTCAGGTATTCCAATGTTGCTGCACTGCTTTTGTTACCCTGCACACATTATATTAATGGTATGAATTAATTACATACTCAAGTACATACTGTATGTGTGATGAACAAGTGTTACACAAAGACTGCTTACCAGTAGCACATAAATTCTGAGTTGGAAATTATGGCAATGACGATGATCGTTCCAAAATCCAAAACACTTCTGTCCCCAAGCATTTTGAAATGGGATACTCATCCTGTACCAAAATTGTGCGTGACTTTTATATGAAACTTCCACATTTTCTTCTGGAATATCACATTTGGTCGAACAAACGTGCTGCAGTATGCAGAATCAGAATCAAGTTTATTATCACTGACATGTTGTTTAAGTAGGAATAGAGTAATTTTCCTAACAGACTTTTTTCAATTTACAGATATTTAAAAATATTTTCTTGAACATCCAAATGCATTTTAAAACTGCTTTATCATCATTGTTTAATTTAGTTAAAGGATCATACAGTATAATATCATGCCATCATTCCTCCATTATTGGCAATCAAATAACTGTCTATTCTAATCCATTTTTCACCATTCAGCCGTTAGCTTAGGTCTTACAAGCCATCATGTTTCAAGTGGTCTTCTAAATACTTAAATGTTTGAGAGTCTCTACCTCCTCCAGCTCCTCAGGCAGTGTGTTTCAGATTTCAACCATCTTCTGGATAGAAAAAATATTCTTTAAATCCCTTTTAAATGTCCTGTCCCTTAACCTGTGTCCCCTAGTTATAGACACTCCTACCGAAGAAAGATTTCTCACTGTTTGCTCTATAGACCCCTCATGATTTTAGCAACTTGAAATATGAAAGAGTGGGTGGGCTGTATAATTTTCAATCACAAACTAGAGAAAATCTGCAGATGCTGAAAATCCAAGCAGCGCGCACACAGTACTGGAGGAACTCAGCAGGCCAGGCAGCACGTGTGGGGAAGAAGTACAGTTGACTTTTCAGGCCGAGACCCTTCAGCAGGACTGAAGAAAAAAAGCTGAGGAGTAGATTTAAAAGAAGAGAAACACAAGGTGATATGTGAAACCTAAAAGTGGTGGGATGATGTAATGAACTGGGAAGTTGATTGGTGAAAGAGATACCGGGCTGGAGAATGGGGAGTCTGTTAGAGGACAGGAGGCCATGGAAGAAAGAAAAGTGGAGACGAGCAACAGAGGAAGGCGGTGGGTGGGTAAGGAAGTAATGTAAGAGAGGGAAAAGGTAGGGGGGCATTACAGGAAGTTTTCAAATATATTTAATTTGTTGCTCATCTGCTATGCCGTATTTAGTAGTTGTTTTGAATTAAACAAATGAGTGGTGTTCAAAGGAATCCAAGTATTCTAATGAATCACTAGATTAGCAGACCGGTCCAACAAGAAGGCATATGGATGTTAACCGTTACTGCAAAGGAGTTGGTGTTTAAGAAATTTTGTTACATTTGTAGTGGGTGTTGTTGAAGCCATACCTGGAATAGTTTTGAGTCCCGTAATGCAAACAGGATATTGAAAGAGGACAGAAACGTTCACTTACTATACAAAATAGGATCTAGGATCTTCAGGTGATGAATCTGAAAAGGGACAGTTGGAACCAAACAGATTTAATAATTTGTTTACTAATGACACTTAACTGTACTTATTGTCACCTCTCAACCTCTTCAATCCTTCAGTCGTTAGAGAAGTGCAGAGTTTCTTTAAGATGGGTATTCTTGACTGCAAATTGTAGAGCAAAAACTGCAGATGCTGGAAATCTGAAGTAAATACTAAGTAACAGAAACATTCAGCTAGTCAGAGAAACGTTCATAATCTATGGTCAGAGAACTACTGCACTACCATGCTGCCCTACTAGCAGTTACTAATAATCTATTTGCTGATACTCAGTTTGATTCTGCCAATATAACTTGGCTCTGCACAATATAGCTTTGATCCAAACATGGGGAAAAAGAAATTGAAGTCAGACTAACATGAAATGACTCCTTTCATCAAGGCACTATATTGGCACAATGTGCCATCAAACACCGAAGAAAATAGATATAATTTATTTCTAGTGGTGACACTTTCCATAGGCTAAAATCATACTGAACGCAAGGCGAGGTGGTTGTGGTTTTTAAAAGGGAAGCATCTCAAAGGAGTAATGTAAGAGGATCCATAGGATGTACAGGTAGAATTCTGATTTGATGACTTCCAATCTTTATCCTGCAGCTGGTGGCTTTGCATCATTAGCTCCTCAGCCTCACACGTACATCAAATGTCCATTTCTGTGATTCCTTTCATATACATTAGGATTATTTTTGCTACAACACATATCAGTAGGGTAAAACTAACCAGTCTCATGACAGGTTAATCACAGTTCACATTCCCTATGTGGTGAACTACATTTACCTGTCTGGACACGCCCCCCCCGCTGACTGCTCCTGTGGCTGCTCCCACAGACCCCGGTATAAAGGCGATTGGAGGCACTGCTTCTCCCTCAGTCTCCAGGATGTTGTGTGGTGGGCTCTGGCTGCTGACGCTGCTTTCTTCCAGCTAATAAAAGCCCATCTCGACTCACGTCTCCGAGAGTTATTGATGGTGCATCACCCTATCAATGAGTGAGCAATCAAGAGCTTGATGAATTTGACTTCACAGTGACAGGAAGAGTTGACATCAGTGCAGTTCTTCAGAGTAATGTCCTCGACTTTTGTGATGACACTCCTTCGTAAAAGTCATGGGTGTGGATGTCCGTTAATGATTGATTAGTATTCTGTTCTATTAACAAACTTCTTGAAAAATGAAGTAGTCCCTCGCTATGTATAGCAAGATAGGGGTCACATTTGTGTGCAGACTGATGAGTACCACATTACATTCGCCAGTAAGATGAAAGCTGAATGATTGAGATGCAACATCTAGCCATTGTTATTGGTACCTAAGTGAGAATAAACTTGTCTTGGAAGCAGTGCAACAAAGACTTTACAGCAGTGATTGCTGAAATAAATGGATTGCTTTGAAAACAGATTGCATATTGCTAAAACTTAGTACAGTTTTGAAGAATGATAGGTGATCTCACTGAAATGTATATATTTCCAAATGGGACTAATAAGCTGGTTGAGAAGGTACAGTCGGCCCTCCTTATCCGTAAAAGATTGGTTCTGGGACCCCTCAAAAAAACTCAGATGCTCAAGTTCCTTATTCAACCTGTCTAAATGCAGTGGACCTTAGGACCCAGCAGAACACCAGACCTTATTTAACCTGTCTCAGTGCGGTGGACATTAGGACTCGGCAGCAGAGCTTTGAATCCGCAGTGTTTCTGTTCACAAAAATAATCACGATCACAATTGAGAATAAAATGGAAATAATAAAGCCATCAGTCATTGGAAAAGTGTTAGACTGCAGTCGGTCAATGATTGGAACAATTTTAAAGGATAAAGTGAGAAAGGCGATGCCCCGATGAAAGCTACAATTATTACTAAGCAACACAGCAGTGTAATTATTGGGTTTTGGGTTTTTGATCCTCCACATCAACCAGGCATGGATGGAGAGCGAGCTTGGGAGCGATCTGTCATTGGATCGAACTCGGGAACTTTGGCCAGCGCTGAAACATACATTCTTTAAGTGTTTTATATGCATAGAAAGGTAAAATATATACTATATACTAAGACAAACGTTTGACTAACTGAGGCTAAATAATACCAGATGTACCAGTTCTGACTTACTTAGTAAGAGAACATCCGATTTTTTTAAAATCCCGATCCACGATAACCTACACACATCCTCCTATATCTAGATTACTTGTAATACCTAATACAATGTAAATGCTATGCAAAATAGTTGTTATACTGTATTATTTAGGAAATAATGACAAGAAACAAAAGTCTGTACATGCTCGACCAACAAGTGGTGGAAGAGCACTTCCGGATTTTCTCGATTCATGGTTGGTTGAATTCGTGCATGCGGAACTCGCGGATAAGGAGGGCTGACTGTACTACTTCTGGCTGGTGTCTCCAGAAGATACAGGCCCATGCCTTCATTTGTTTAGGATTAAGATGAGAGATTTCTTTACACAGAATTGTGAATCATTGGATCTTATTTCTCAAAGGGTTATGGAGAATTAGTTATTGAGCATATTCAAGCCGGAGTGCAATAGGTTTCTGAACATCAAGGAGTGGATATCGGGAATAAATATCAAGTGAGTACAGATGATCATTTATTAATGTAGTCTGGCCTAGTTCTGGCTATGATACTTAAGTTCTTGGGAGCCAGAAGTGTGATGGAGCACTCTCTTACCTTATGAGTACAACTCCCAAGAACGTTCAAAATACAATATAATTAAAACTTAGATAGTCCCCTCGGTTGACTTCGTGTATGCCATTCATTCCTTCAAATCCAGCATCTGGAAAAGGCCTACAGTTACTCACCAGGTCATCTTCCCCAAACTATTTCAAATCTGAAATCTCTGCCACCTAAAACACAAAACCTTTGGTGGCACAATAATGTAGCAATTTGCTTATATCTATTACAGTGCCAGTGACATGGGTTCATTTCTGCTCCTCTGTATAAGGAATTTATACGTTCTCCAGGTTGTTTTCCTCGGGGTGCTCTGGTTTCCTCCCACATTCCAAAGACATATGGGTAAGCAGGTTATTTCGTCACATGACCAAATTGGGCGGCATGGGTCATCGGGTGGGAAAGGTCTGTACTGTGCTGTATCTCTAAAATAAATAAATCAGGTGTGTATGAATGTCATCAACTGCAGACTGTCCACACCCTTTTGCCAAGTCATCTATATCCTGAACTATTAGTACATCACTGAGGCAAAGTCTTGAAACGTTATGTCAGAATCAGAATTAGGTTTATTATCACTGCCATGTGACATGAAATTTGTATCTTACTGCCCTGTGACTACATACAACATAGAATTCAATGACTTGAAAGACAGCCGACTATCACCTTTATGAGGGCATTTCATGGAGGACGTGGCAAAATTGGTGGAACTTTTATGTATGAATAAATGAAAATAGACATAATTCAATAAAAACAGTCAAAATGTTAAGATGAGAGCAGTGAAAGGGAAATTTTTTCAAAGAACCAAAATTTAACATGATAGGTAGAGGGTGGTAAGGTGGGAGTATCCAAGTGTAGGGGACAGTTGCCTATGATGATGTGAAAGCTAATTATACAAAAAAGGCCATATTTCAAGGTATGTGGATTAAAGGTAAGATGGACATAAATACAAGTATGGAAATTTTAAATTTGGAATTCTGAAGTGACAGCAGCACAAGTCTCAGAGATGTGTAGGAGGAGTTAGAAATGACAGGAATGTGTGAGAAAGATGGGAAACACAGAAAACCTATAGCACACTACAGGCCCTTCAGCCCACAATGCTGTACCAAACATGTACTTACAGGGGTCGGCAACTTTTTTGCATCTGTGGGCCAGATCGCATATTAAGGAGTGGATGGTGGGCCAGATAAATGCCATAAAAAAAACTTGAAATATGGGAATTATCCATTTAAATACATCTAGTTATGCTTTGCCTCAAATTAATGAACAACGCATGCTTAACCAAGGATGCCAGTTAGTAATCAAAGAACTCAGTTTAGTTGCAATTTATTTCAATCAAAGCATCTTTTGAATCTATTAAAAGGACACAAAGAATCTTTAAACATAAAACGTATGAACATGATGCAGTGAATGGTAGAAAATTAAGTATAATAAAAAAGAAAATTTTAATGCAAACAGTCGATAATTCAGTGTGAAACTTGATGCTGTTTGCTGCTTGAAAGCTTCTCAATATTGGGTGTCAGACTTGTTGATGCCAAGAGCAAGACATTATCCAGATGGGCATCAGTCAATCTTGTTCTCAAATGGTTCTTGGTGTGTTTCATTTTTGAATGTAATTGCTTACACAGGTAAGTGCTGCCAATCAATAATGCCATCTTTTTTGCATGGTCTACATTCTTTGACAAACTCTCTAACTGTAAAATACTTCATCTTTTCTGCAATATGTTTTGATACTTCGTAGCTGGCATTATTTCCTTCATTTTCATTGCTTTCCTTGGCAAAAAGTGATGTTTGTTTTCCGAAACTAGCCTTCATTCGCTCAACTTCATCTTTCCTCCTTGCCCAGTAAACTTGTTAAAATTCTCACTATGGCGGGTCTCGCCTGATATTTGCCACCTCGTTCACTGCAACATTTTCTAGGCAAATGAGGCTCGATGAAGAAGTAATCCAGTGTGCAAATGTCTTGGAAGTTTCGGCACTCAGTGTCTACCTTCCTGTGTTGTTCATTCATTGCCATTGGAATTTTTTTCTTCTATTTTATTTCGAAACGCAAGTTATTCAATAAGTATCATAGCACATGTAAATATCTGGATATTTAGCATGGATTTATTGTTAAAACACAGTGACGCTATTTCTGTTTACAAATTTGAACGATCCCATCTGAAAACCTGCAAGTGCACGGAGAGTATCTAATACATATTAATAAGGTAGTCTGCCTTCCCATCATTCGTATATACCAGTGTTTGGTTTGGAACAAAACGGAACCTGGGGCCAGTGTAACGACGCCATGCATGTCCATCAGTGTGGTTGCATGAAACACTCAGAATAAAGAAAAATTGCTCACGGGCCAGATAAGCATAGTATCCCAATATTTGCTCATGAGCCAGTCAAAATACCTTCGCAGGCCGGATCTGGCCTACCCCTGCTTCAGAAAGTACCTTGGGTTACCCATAGCCCTCTATTTTTCTAAGCTCCATGTACCTATCCAGGAATCTCTTAAAAGACCCTATTGTATCTGCCTTCATCACCGTCGCCTGCAGCCCATTCCATGCACTCACCACTCTCTGCATAAAAAACTTATCCCTGACATCTCCTCTGTATCTACTTCCAAGCAATTAAAATTGTGTCCTCTCATGTTAGCATTTCAGCCCTGGGGGAAAAAGCCTCTGACTATCCACATGATCAATGCTGCTCATCAACTTATACATTTCTATTGGGTCACCTCTCCTCCTCTGTCACTCCAAGGAGAAAAGGCCAAGTTCACTCAACCTATTCTCATAAGGTATTCTCCCCAATCCAGGCAACATCCTGGTAAATCTCTTCTGCACCCTTTCTATAGTTTACACATCCTTCCTGTAGTGAGGTGACCAGAACTGAGGTGGGGTCTGACCAGTGTTCTATGTAGCTGTAACATTACCTCTGGGCTCTTAAACTCAATCCCTCAACTGATGAAGGCCATTGCACCATATGCCGCCTTAACCACAAAGTCAACCTGCGCAGCAGCTTTGAGTGTCCTATAGACTTGGACCCCAAGATCCCTCTGATTCTCCACACTGCCAAGAGTCTTGGCATTAATCCTACATTCTTCCATCATATTTGACCTACCAAAATGAACTACCTCACACTTATTTGGGTTGAACTCCATCTGCCACTTCTCAGCCCAGTTTTGCATCCTATCAGTGTCCCGCTGTAACCTCTGACACTATCCACAACACCTCCAACCTTTACGTCATCAGCAAATTTACTAACCCATCCCTCCTCTTCCTCATTCAGGTCATTTATAAAAATCACAAAAGAGAAGGAGTCCCAGAACAGATCCCTGAGGCACACCACTGGTAAGGATGGTAGGGTACAGATACCAAAGTGTACAAAGGCAGAAGAAAAAAGCTTACGAAAGGTTCAAGAAAACGGGTAATAATAGAGATCTGGAATATTGTAAGGCTAGCAGGAAGGAGCTTAAGAATGAAATTAGGAGAGCCAGAAGGGGCTATAAGAAGACCTTGGCGAGCAGGATTAAGGAAAACCCCAAAGCATTCTACAAGTATGTGAAGAGCAAGAGGATAAATCGTGAGAGAATAGAACCAGTCAAGTGTGACCGTAGAAAAGTGTGTATGGAACCAAAGGAGATAGCGGAGGTACTTAATGAATTACTTTGCTTCAGTATTCACTACGGAAAAGGATCTTAGAGATTGTAGGGATGGCTTGCAGCTGACTGAAAAGCTTGAGCATTTAGACATTAAGAAAGGCTGTGCTGGAGCTTTTGGAAAGCATCAAATTGGATAAGTCACTAGGACTGGATGAGATATACCCCAGGCTACTGTGGGAAGTGAGGGAGGAGATTGCTGAGCCTCTGGCAAAAATCTTTGCATCATCGATGGAGATGGGAGAAGTTCCAGAAGGTTGGAGGTTAGTGGATGTTGTACCCTTATTCAAGAAAAGGAGTAGAGATAGCTCAGGAAGTTATAGACCAATGAGTCTTATTTCAGTAGTTGGTAAGGTGATGGAGAAGATCCTGAGAGGCAGGATTTAAGAACATTTGGAGAAGCATAATATGATTAGGAATAGTCAGCACGACTTTGTGAAAGGCAGGCCATGCCTTACAAGCCTGATTGAATTTTTTTGTGGATGTGACTAATGTAGAGCAGTAGATGTAGTGTATATGGATTTCAGCAAAGAAGTTGATAAGGTTTATCATGCAAGGCTTATGGGAGCTTGGGTCTCAGATCAATAAAGCTTTGGAAATGAAGTGAAGGTCGAAGGTTTCAAAAGTAGCAAGGCTGAGGCAACAGCAAATGCTGATTGTTTTAAGGATACGGAAATGTATGAAAGCTCTGCTCATGGTATAAAAAAATTCTGCAGAATTTTCTAATTTACTTGAGCTAATTAGTACTTTATAATGCCAGCTTCCTTTTTGAATAATTAGAAAGCATTTGCAGTTTCCTAGTGGTCGTGACCCCAATGCTGTTAAATCTTCAAACAAAATATTGAACAGAGTTAATTTTATTTTTGAACAAAAAAGTGGGTAGCATTTTGTGTGACTCTTGGTAGTCTTTACAGACATGTTTGAGTTTGCATAAACCAGGTACTTCATGTATGTTCACCTATATTCACATGTTGCTTTTTTAACAAGCTATTTGTAGATAGTTCATCGAATTGAAGATAGCTCTAAATGCAAAACTGGCTTTTGCCTCCTCCTCCTTACTAGCAAACATTTTTTTAAAAAGTCATGTTCCCACATCATTCTGGAAATAGCAAGCAGTCTAAGAAGGAGAAATTGAATGTATGAGAACAGACACAGAATGCTGGAGAAACTTAGCAAGTCAGGCAGCATCCATGAAAATGAACAAGCAGTCAATACTTTGGGCCAGGACCCTTCTTCTGGACTGGAAAGTAAGTGGGAAGACACTATAATAAAAAAAAAGTGGGAAGAGAGGAAGGAGGATAGCTAGAAGGTGATAGGTGAAGCCAGGTGGGTGGGAAAGGTAAAGGACTGGAAATGAAAGAGTCTGATAGAAGAGGAGAGTGGACCATAGGAGCAAATGAAGGAGGAGCAGCACCAGGGACAGGTGATAGACAGGTAAGAAGGAGTAAGAAGCTAGTGTGCAGAACAGAAGATGGAGAGGGGGAAAGAAAAATTGTTTACTGCAAGAAGAAATACAATAATATTTATGAAAAACTACACATAAATAAGGACTGCTCTCTCACCCAGTCTTGTACATCTCCCTTGCTTCTCTCTCTATTCAAGAAATGG